>NW_027202715.1:20493489-20928489 GCF_024711535.1 Dipodomys merriami | reverse complement strand
TTGGAGATAAGAGTCTCGCAGACTTTCCTCCCCGGGTTGGCTTCAAACCACAATCCTCAGATCCCACCTTCCTGAGTAGCAAGAATTACAGGTGTGAGCCACTGGTGCCCAGCCAATTTTTACTTTGTACATTGAACACTGCTATTTCTTTTTAAGAAATGTTCAGAAGTCTGAAATGTAGAAATGAAGTGATATCTACATACCACTTTTTTCAGAAGAAATAAACACAAAACTAAAAGATCATTATCTAAATTTAAAAAGAAAAAGTACCACTAGCTGTGAGCCAAACTTTCCATGCATGAGCTTCTGGGGAACACTTCATATCCAAAACATGGATGGTGCCCTCAGAAGATAAACCGCACAGACTTCTCAATATACTTCTACACAAGACTTTCTAATAAATGTTTACAATACTTGCATTGAAAGCCTAGCTGTGCCAATTCCTGATTCATGGCCTATACTTGTTATATAATATCACAACCTAAGAACTCTGAGTTAAGTTCGTGTTGCTATGACAAAATACCTGACATAACCAACTTCAAAGGAAAAAATATTTATTTTGGCTCACAGTTTCAGAGATTTCAGTCCATGGTGTTTGTCTCTATTACTTCCAGACCTCTGGCAAAGCAGAGCATCATGTGGCAGAGGAAAGAACTGCTCACCCCATAATACCCAGGAAGCCTGTACCAACAGACTTCTTTCCTTCCACTTTTGTTCTATCAGGCCTCCAGTCTACTGGATGATACCACCACATTCAAGGCACATCTTCATCCTCAGATGCTGTCTGACATGCCAACTCTCTCTCTCTCTGGAAACATCCGTCAAAGCATATTCAGAAGTGCGCTTTGCTAATTTCCTCGACATCTCTCAATCCAACCAAGGTGTCAAGATTAATCATCACAGTCACTAACACATAGTCCACCTTTCGGTGAAAAGACAATTGTTTCCAATTTTCCATAATGGGATTTTCTTTGAGGGCTACCTTACAAAATTTAAGCAAAACCATCTGAACAGCATTCAATACACTGGAAATGCTCAGCAAACTTACTTTCTTGTTTTATTATCATGATGCTTTATTTATCTAAGTACAAATATTGATTTTCTTATCAAAAACAACTAAAACTTATCCCTGATTGTGTTTGCTAGAAGTCTGGACCCTAGATCTGGAGGCCATTTAAGAAAAATGACCATGCAAACTAATATCAAGTTATCATTCAAAAAGGGCATCACCTTTCTAGCTGAACTTAAAAGATACAAAGGCAGATATAAGAAATTCATGATTATAGTCATGTCCTCTGAGAAAAGTAGCAATGCACATTTATTTGTAAGATATGTGTTCAATTTAATCTAATACATAAAAGATCTGGTTTTTCTGGAACCTATCGTTGTAAGCCAGTACCTACAACTAGAAATAAGGTCTGTTTTGTTGACTTACTTTGAATTACCTAATAATTCCAGACCACAAATCGGTAAACTTTTTGTCTAAAAGATCAAAGAGTAAACATTTGACTCTGTGGGCCATATGGTCTCTGAAAAATGCGCGACTCTGCATTGAAGCACAAAAGCAGCGATAGACAAATACATTAAAAATTAAGTATGGCTGTCTTCCAAGACAGTGTTACTAACAAAAACAAAAGCAGTTTGGATTTACTCACAAGCTACAGATTACCCATTTCTTGGATGAAAGAGACCTGGACAGTCATGTTTATTACAGCAGTATTCACAGTAGCAAAACTGTGGAATCAGAGTAGGTGCCATCGACTGATGGCTAAAGACATGTACATGGAAACCACAAAGTCATGTCATTTTCAGAAGAATGAACGAGACTAGATTTGTCATGTTGAGTGAAGTAAGCCAGACACAGGAAAACAAGTGTTGTGTGTTTTCTTTTTTTTGTTGTTCGTTTTTTAATTGTAAAAATGCTGTACAGAGGGGTTACAGTTACATGAGCAAGATAATGAGTACATTTCCTATCAAGCTTGTTGCCTCCTCCTTTGTTTTTCCCTACTATCCCTTCCCTCCCACCTCCACAACTACTACACACACACACACACACACACACACATACACACACACATACACACACACACCAAAGTTATAAAGTTCATTTTCAACATAGTGTTTTGTCCATCTCGTTGTTACAATGAGTCAACCTGTGTCCTTATTTAAGTATTTTGCTTTTTCCCTTCCCCTCCCCAAATTACAGAAGTGTACGTACAAGATGCAGTGCACTGACATCAAATAGAGCGTAAGTAGGAGTCATACCATGGAAGAGGAACATACAAATCACATGATACATTATAAATACGTTAGAAACAATAGCAAGAAAGAAAAAAGATATTTATGTCCCTATCTTGGAGTTCATTTAGTTTAACATCATCTTATATGGTCATATGAACATAGCTTTTGGTCTTTTCTGCTTGTCCTACACATGTATTAATTATTTCAAATAAGGGAAACCATGGGACCTATGTTTCTCTGAGCCTGGCTTACTTCGCTTAATATGGAAACAAGAACTTTTTTAAAAAGACAACTTGAAAATAGTAAAGGGACCAATAGAGAAGGGTAAGGGGATGAGGGTCAATAGAAAATAGTTGGGAGGATCTGACATGATCAAAGCATGATATATGGAAATGTCGCAATGAAATACATAAATATGTATAATTAGCATTTGTCAATTATAACAATACTTTTTAAATGGATATGTGGCGTATAAATCATGAAAGTGGCTCAGATTTTGTTACTACTACCTTAAGACTTAGTCGAGGTATGAAAACATCCCATAGGAGCCTTTCCCAGTCTAGCCTTCCTACCTCACACTCCCCTCTTAGACTTCTATGACCCCATAGTATACTCTGAAACAACTTCCTAAATATTTCTGTCCCAGCTTACTCTCTGTGTCACCATTAGATAAATCCTTCTAAACTACTGTGTTGTATATGCTAATTTCCTGGTCAAAATCCTTCAAGCCTTTCTTATTACCTACAACAAAATATTAGAACTCAATGCTATCCCTTAAAATGTCCTACAACTTGGCTTCAACAGATCTTTCCCCAATTGCTTCCACATGAACTTATCTATCTTATTCTTGCTATCATATTTTTTTTAGTCTTCTCATCTTTTCCATACACAGGTAGAAGAATTCCCTTCCACTGGCTTCTTCACCAATATAAATTATCTATCTTCTTCAAGGTCCAAAAAATAAAAATGTTAACTCCCGAATAAAAAGTTACTTGATTCCTCTAGTCTGCAGCAATTATCTGTCCTGTGCAAATGAACATTATTTTTATATAATTCCTGTAAGCCCTCACCACCTTCTGTTTACCCCTGCAGTGTGTGTTGGTGTGGTTGCTGCCACTGTTTATTGGAGCAACACAGTGGTTATATGTCCTCAAAGCAGGTGCTGGGTCTCAGACCCCTTTGAAGAACTAGTGGTCCTCTTGGGGTACTTTATACATATATTGACTATACAATTTATTAAAGTTAAAGGGGCAAACAGACATCAACATATCTTTTTTCGCACGTTTTTTCTTCAGCAGTTTTCAGGCCATTTTAACATAAGCAGGTTTGAAATGTTTCCATGAAGAAAAAGAGCATTTTGTCTCTAAGAGAAATCCCCAGGGATGATCATTCAGAATGTGCAGAATTCTAGACTTTCATTTCACTCTTATTTAATACCCTCTACACAGACCGTTTCCATCAACTCCATTAGACAGATGAGTAAGAAAATAAAAAGAAACTACAGAACACTCAGTATTGTTCCTTCTTACAAGTTTCAAGAAGAAAAAGGCTGATGAAGGAAGAAACAGTAATATATGCGTGAACTATTTTAAATGTTTCGTGAAAGTGATTGCCTATGCTTTTGCTGTCTCTCATAACCACAGGTGGGTAACTGAAAGTTAGCATTGCTTCTGTCAGGTGCCTCGGAAACACTTAGTATAAAGTGAGAAAGATTTGGTGATACTTTTACATCATTTTAAATAATAATGCTTTATGTGTGTGGTATCATTGTAAACAGTAACTTGTGATATTTGAGAACAGTTGTATTCAGTTTAGAAAATCATCTTTTATATGAGGAATTTTAGCTTTTCAAAGCAGCTCTGCCACTCTCATTCTCCAGCTTAAACTAGCCATTTTCCATTTTAATTGCCTAACTCAAAAATGTCAGCTCTGACAGTGCTGAAATAGAACAATGTTTTGTCACCATCCTTGCCATGTATTTCACAGTAAAAGAGTTTGTATTCTGGATTCTATACTTTTCTTTAAAATGGAAAGAAAGAGAGGAGGGAAACAATGAGCCGGATATCAATTTTCCTACTAAAGCTCCATCAATTTATGATTGCTGATTGTTCAAATGAAATAATTCAGTACAAACAACGGAATAATAGTGATTTCAAGAAAATTGTATACTTCAGAAAAACTCCACAGTCTTCAGGGGCAAATGCACCATAAAACAATTATCCTTTATACTATTGCATGCCCTTAATCTCAGCTTAGGTTATAACTTCTATGGAGGTTAACTTGGTACCCTGGAGAAAAACTACTACCTATCATGGAAATAAGCAACGAGAAAGGAAAACACAAAGGGGAATGTGGAATTTTCTTATTTGGGGAAGGTGAAATACAGCCTCTCTCTGTACAAATGCAAAAATTAGTAATACCCACATGAAAAGAAAACATTTAGTTGTTTCCCCTACATTAAGACACTGCCATTTACCCTGTCAACTGAGAATAATGTCTTCTCTCCCAAAGTCATATTTTTGTTTCAATTTATGCATTATTTTCACCTGTATGGTTTTATCTCTATAGAATTTCCGCAGATTTGATGTTTACCTGTCAGGTTGCTTTATCATTTCGTTTGCAACCAGAGTTTTATGCATGCTTCAAAACAAGAGTCAAGACTTATTTTTGAGCTAATTGCACATAATTATCAAACGTTCCTTGAATCTAAAGACACGCTAGTATACACCACAATGTTTCTGCCAAAATGCATTTTCCTTTCTTATCTGCACAATACCGCTTTTTCTAATTAGGTGTGATGCCTTATTAATAATATATCACAGGGGAAGTATGCCCAGATTCATTTTAAGAACATAAACAATCTAAATATATTCAAAGTTGTGCCACAAAATAATGAAGTAGATTTAGAAAATAATACACATTTTTGTGTGCATGACTAACCCAGTCAGAGCCTTATATATTGAGTCAAATAATTAAATATAATAGTGAATCATGAATGCTGTAGTATTCAGCAATTATTTTATTCTCTTATGACTAAATTATAATTGTCCCATTATGAAAAAGTTTTGGTGCTGGTATTGCTTTTAGAATAATCTGATATGCAAAGCCAAAAAGTAGGATATTTTTCTCACCAGGAGGAATTTCAAAGTTGGCAGTACATTCATGTGTGAACAAATCCAAGGAGATGGCAAAAATAACATATGATTTCATCTGTCTCCAAAGGGGGATAAAGTGAGCTTAGGGGAGGGGAGGATAGAGAAATATCGCACACAAACGCTGAAATGTAAACCAGTGTTAGAAATTCTAAATATTGTCTGTCAGGAGCCAATGAATAAACATAAAAATGTTTTACATGTGACAAATATTTTCTTGTCTTCCTAGATTTGTACCATTTTCTTACTTGTTCTTTATCATAATTTAAATATCTGACTTAAATCTACAAACATTTTAAATCATTGCTGTCATACTAATCTTTAATTAATATGGCCTATAATTAATTAATACAAATCAATGTGAAATGGTGAGGGATCAGATAAGAAATAAAAAAAATCATACTGAAAAAAATATGTGGAACTGAGGCCAAATCTCATAGCAATGTTTTCTATTCAAAATTCCAGAATAAAAATACTTAACTGCAGAAAGAAAGAAAGAAATGAAAGAAAAATAAAAGAAAGAAAGAATGAAAAGGAAGGAGGGAGGAAGGGAAGGAGAGAAAAAGAAAGAAAAGGAAGAAAGAAAGGAAGAAAGAAAGAAAGAAAGAAAGAAAGAAAGAAAGAAAGAAAGAAAGAAAGAAAGGAAGGAAGGAAGGAAGGAAGGAAGGAAGGAAGGAAGGAAGGAAGGAAGGAAGGAAGGAGGAAAGAAGGAGGAAAGAAGGAAGGAAGGAAATAATATCTGACCAAGGCTATTCAAATTTTTGTCTATACAATATTATCTTAGCAAAGAAAATGGTGATAGGCTCTTCTATATTTTTCACACGTCAGTAACGCACTAAATATGAGATATTATGAAATCAGAACTATTAAAGTTCAGGCAATCTTAGTCCTTCAAAACTTCTTTATTTTTAGACTTTGTTCTCTTAATCTGCCTCACAATTCAAATATTGTTTTTCTAAATGGCTTTTTTATCTATTTTCTACTCATCCTATCATAAAGCTTCCACATTTAAAATAACTATCTGTTTAGCAATTATTAAAAACTATTTTTCATTTTACTCTTAATTAAACATCTTACAGACACATTATTTTAAAACATGGATTGTACAACATTTATGTGCGGATAGAAATGTCGCAATTAAATCCCTTTGTATATTGAATATATACCAGAAAAGAAAAGGGGAAAGAGGAGGGAGACAGGCAGGCAGGCAGGCATGCAGATGGGAAGGAAAGAAGGAAGGAAGGAAGGAAGGAAGGAAGGAAGGAAGGAAGGAAGGAAGGAAGGAAGGAAGGAAGGAAGGAAGGAAGGAAGGAAGAAAGGAAGGAAGGAAGGAAGGAAGGAAGGAAGGAAGGAAGGGAGGGAGGGAGGAAGGGAGGGAAGGGAGGGATGGAGGGAGGGAGGAAGGGAGGGAGGGAGGGAGGGAGGGAAGAAAAAGGAAAAAGGAAAGGAAAAGAAAGGAGAGGAGAGGAGAAGAAAAAGAAAGGAAAGGAAAGGAAAGGAAGTTAGGAGCATATCTCATCTGGTATAATTTTGTATGAAGTCATTTGTTCAATCCCTAGTAACACAAAAAAGAACTGAGAGAGTGAGAGAGAGACGGAGAGATGATTAAATATGGTAATTCAAGGATCTCTCATGAGTGACATAGCAGTGCTCCATTCAAAAGGAAATGAAGAGACCTGGAAAAATTATATTAAGTGAAGCAAGCCAGGCCCAAAGGAATATAGTTTTCATTCTTTCCCTCATTTGTAATAACTACAATATGTCTATGATATTCTTAGCAGGGGATCACAATAGCCCAATCAATAAGTGCATAGGACCATATAAGGAAGCGTATCAAAATGAACTCCAAGAATTGGAAACAAAAGGTTCTTATTATGCCCTGTATACAGTTATTTCTATTATTTTCTTTCTGTTTTAGTTTTCTGTACCCTTTTTCTTCTATATAAGCTAATCAGATCTATGGAAGAAAAAGGGAATCACAGAAACAGCAGGACAAAGGATGAACTAATGCAACAATGATGCTCACTAGACACTATGTTGGAAATGAACTTTACAGCTTGGGGTGGAGGGGAGTGGGGAGCAGTAATTGGGAGAAAATGAGGGAGGGGGTTACAGTGTTTCAAAAGAAATTTACTCATTGCCTTACTTATGTAACTGTAACCCCCTTGTTCATCACCTTTACAATAATTTTTTAATTAAGAAATTTTAAAAAGTAGTATTCCTTAAGTTTAAATCAATTTAATCCTTTTTGTGGCTGAAGTATTTACTCTTTGGAAAAACATATGTATTTAAGAAAAGTTTTTTAAATCAAATTTTCAAAGGCTATCCATTTTTTCAGATAAATACATAGTTTGATTGACGTTTTAAAAGTATATAGCATTTTCTGTATCTGATTGATCACTTGGAGCTTGTTTAGACACAGACTGTTTTATTTTTTTTATTTTTTGGGGGGGGGGGTGTTCCGGTCATGGGGCCTGAACTCTGGGCCTGGGCACTGTCCCTCAGCTCTTCAGCTCAAGGCTAGGGCTCTACCGCTTGAGCTACAGCGCCACTTCCAGCTTTTTTCTTTTTGCTTATGTGGTGCTGAGGAATCGAACCCAGGGCCTCATGCATGCAAGGCAAGCGCTCTACCACTGAGCCACCTTCCCAGCCCCCACAGACTGTTTTAAACATGTGATGTTCCAATATACTAGAACTTGTGTTACCTATCAAGCTTCACACACACACACACACACACACACACACACACACACACACACACACACACACACATACTATAGTTGTCACCCAACCAACCCTATCCTCTAGTCCTTTCTGATGGTAAATACCAGTACTATCCAGTAGGCTATTAATAGACCCAAACAAATAACTTGTTACTTTTTCAAAGGTTCTAAGGCAATTACTTTTCAATAAATACTACTTAAACTATTATATTAAAAAATAAAAAGAACCTTGGCATTTATGTTATTAAAAAATTAATTCAAGGTAGATCATAGACCTTAAACGTCTTAATAAAATTAAAGCTTAATAAATGTAAGGTAACACTTTGAAACTTTTAGAAGCTATATGAGAAAATATCATTAACCTTAAGTTAATCAGTGACTTTTAAATATGACACCCAAAATACAATCCTTGAAATAGAAGCTGATAAATTAGACTTTGTCAAAATTAAAATTCATGCCAAGTATGGTGACTCAAGCTTGCAATCCTAGCAACTTGAGAGATGGAGATCAGGGGATCATGGTTCAAGACCCAGCCAAGCATATAGGTGTGTGTGTGAGATTTCATCTCAATTAATAGTTTTACTGCATGAACTTATGGTCACATAAAAAGACCCAAATGATGATTTATAATAGCTTTTTTCATGAAAATCATATGTGGCTATAACTCAAATGAGCATCAACTGGTGAAACAAACTCTGCATAGTAGAATACTACGCACCAATAAAAATGTACAAACTACTGAAAAACAGCCAGCTGAATCCCAAACACACTAACGTGAAAGAAGCCACAAACAGCTATATGTTGTATGGTCTGATTTATAACTTTCTTTAAAAAAATGCCAAACTGCAAAGATGGTAAACAGTTTTGGTTGCCAGTGACCAGGAAGAATGCTTTAATCACAAGGCATGAGAAAATTATATTTTTCTTGTAGTATTAGGTATTTCCAAAATTTATAGATCTATGAATTACTACAAAGAATAAAATTTATTGCATGTCGATGTTACCTTAAAAAATGACTCAAAGAAACTTTCTAGATATAGCTTCCTGGGCTGGGAAGGTAGAGTACATGCCTTGCAAGCATGAGGCCCTGGGTTCGATTCTTCAGCACCACATAAACAGAAAAAGCCGGAAGTGGCGCTGTGGCTCTAGTGGTAGAGCACTAGCCTTGAGCTGAAGAGCTGAGGGACAGCGCCCAGACCCAGAGTTCAGGCCCCATGACCGGCAAAAAAAAGATATAGCTTCCTTCCTCAAAAGAAAAAGCAGTATATGTATAATAAGAATATATGGTCATAACATTGAGGTGAATATAAGTAACTTTAAATTTTAAAAAACAAAGATATATAGGAATATAACTTTTAAGAATTATACCCCCAAGCAAGAAAAACAAAGAATTAAGCAATTTCCAATGCTGGAAAAAAAATCACTTATCTAAAACTCTAATCTCAAATATTTGTGTAACATTATGAGTTATTGAATGGAAATGTTCAATAAATGTAATTAAAGGCTATGGATAAAGAGGGCTTTGCTTTTATTGTGATTTTAAAAATCAAGGAAAAACTTAAATTTCTTCTCATTGGAGGTGAGAAATCACTGTAGTTTCTTGAAGCAGGAAGAAAAATATGAAAAAAAATTATGAGCTAAGAAAATCAGTCTAACATCCTCAGATCTCTCTTTGAACTGAGATCTGAGGATAACAGGTCAAAGCTAGCTCAGACAGAAAAGTTCGTGAAACTCTATCCCCAATTAATTTTTTTAAAAAAAACCCTACCTGGAACACAGATAATAGGTTAAGTGGTAGACCACCAGCCCCAACCAACAAAGTTGAGCTAGAATACAAAACTTTGAGTTCAATCCTCAGTGCCAGTCAAAAGAAAAGGAAAGAAAAAAAAGGAAGGAGGAAGGAAGGAAGGAAGGAAGGAAGGAAGGAAGGAAGGAAGGAAGGAAGGAAGGAAGGAAGGAAGGAAGGAAGGAAGGAAAAACAAAAGAAGGAAGGAAGGAAAAAGGAAAGAAGGGGGCTGAGAAGGTGGCTCAGTGGTTGAGCGCTTGCCTTGCATGCATGAGGCCCTGGGTTTGATTCCTCAGCACCACATAAGCAGGGGGAGGGGGGGGGAAAGGAAGGAAGGAAAAAGGACAGAAGGAAAAAAAGAGAGACATGAAATTAAAAGGATGGCCTAGGCTAGAGTGATGGCCACAAGATTGTTTTTATTAATCCAAAACACATCATCTTTCTAGTTTTTCTGAATATCCAGAAAATATATCAAACTTGCTTTATGAAGTTTATTTGAGAATGAGATTCTGCTATCAACTTGACCCACAAAATTAAAACCCTCCTATAACTATGTTGACCAATATCAAGGATGGTGAATTTTGCTCTTGTATTTTGATCAGGAGCAAAAATATGTTCAAGTCAGGAGGCGGTAACTACTGTTTCCATTTGCTTCCTGGTTTTAACTTCTGAGACTAACCCTTTTGATATCTGTTATGACTAATTTCCTTGTTTCTTCTATCCTATCCCACCTCTGTTGTGACACAGCAGAAGTTAGACCTGTCTGTAATAGAAATTAGTATCGATTTTATTTTCTCCTCCAGGATTTTTTGTTTGTTACTAGTAAACGGCATGTATATTTCATTGCAATAAGAGTACACAGTTTTACTGTAGCACTTCCAGGCAGAGGTGAAGGGCAGATCTGGCCAAGAACATAAAAGGTGCCTTGATTTGACGTAATCCACCCCAAAAAGATCTTTTTGCTTGCTAGAGAGGATGTGACCAAAAGGGAACCCTACTGCATTGTTGGTGGGAGTGTAAATTTGTTCAACCATTTTGGAAAATAGTATGAAGGTTCCACAAAAGACTCCACATAGAGCTCCCCTATGACCCAGCAATCCCAATTCTGGGCATTTACCCAAATGATCACAAATAAGACCACACTAAAGCTACCAGCACAACTATGTTTATCACACCATCATTCACCATAACTAAGATATTGACCCAACCCAGATGCCCCTGAATAGATGAATGGATCAAGAAAATGTGATACACACACACACACACACACACACACACACACACACACACACACACACACACACACTGGAATTCCATGCCTCCATCAGAAAGAATGCCACCACCCCATTTGTTAGGAAATGGAAAGACTTGGAAAAAAATATATTAAGTGAAGTAAGCCAGGCCCAAAGAAACATAGGTCCCATGGTTTCCTTTATTTGCAATAACTAGTTTATGTCTAGGATAATCTTACCAGACAAGCAGAAAAGGTCAAAAGCTATGTACATATGACCATATAAGATGGTGCTAAGTGAAACGAACCTCAAGATAGGAACACAAGAAGTTTTTTCTTTGTTGCTGTTGTTTTTAACGTACTATGTGATTTGGGGGGGGGTGTATGTTGTTCCCCCTATGGTATATCTCCTGTTGTCACTGTGTTTGATTCTGGTGCCCTGAATCTTATATATACATTTTTCAAATTGGGGAGTAAAAGAGAAATAACAAAATGCTGGAACAAGAATACAGGTTGAGCCATTGTAACTATGAGACATACAAGACACTATGTTGGAAATGAACTTTACAACTTGCAGGGGGGAGGTGGGGAGGTGGGGAGGGAAGGGATAGTAGCAGAAAAACAAAGGAGGGGATAACAATGCTCGATAGAAAATGTACTCATTACCTTACTCATGTAACTGTAACCCCTCTGTACAGTATGTTTACAATAAAAAAAAAGAATAAACATAGAGCTTCCTTATGACCCAGCAATCCCATTCCTGGGCATTTACCCAAATGATTGCAAACAAGGACACAGTAAAGCTACCAGCACAACTATGTTTATTGCAGCATTATTTACCATAGCTAAGAATAAACCCAGATGCCCCTCAGTAGATGACTGGATGAAGAAAATGTGGGATTATATACACAATGAAATTTTATATCTCCATCAGAAAGAATGCCATCACCTCATTCATAAGGAAATGGAAAGACTTGGAAAAAATCATATTAAGTGAAGTAAGCCAGACCCAAAGAAACATAGGCTCAATGGTTTTCCTCAGTTGTAATAATTATATATGTCTAAGATAGTTCTAGCAGAGGTTCACAATAGCTCTGGACATATGACCACATAAAATGAGGATAATCAAAATGAACTCCAAGATATGGAAACCAATGCAGCAGCCACAGTCACAAGACACCATGTTGGAAATGAACATTACAACTTGGGGGGAGAGTGGGGGGAGGGTAAATGGGAGAAAATAAGGGAGCTGGTAACAATGTTTGACAAGAAATGTACTCCTTACCTTATTCATGTAACTGTAACCCCTCCGACATCACCCTTAGACTACAATAAAATAAAATTACAAGAGATTGACAACTATTTCTATGAATTCATAGCAAAATCAGAAGATAAGTCTATATAATCTAGTTATAAATTTGCTTGAGGTACAGCTAGCAATTATCTAGTATTTATCTCAGGTTATGCTAATCACTTTCCTTATTATTTCATTTTATATTTGAAGTGACTTTAAATATTATTTTCCTTATGCTTCAAATTTGAAAACTAAGCCTCATAGAAGAAGTCAAGCTTGGGGAACTATAAAAGTTTGGAAGAAAAGTAGAAACTGAATATATATGTATATATATGGAGAGAGAGAGAGAGAGAGAGAGAGAGAGAGAGAGAGAGAGAGAGAGAGAGAGAGAGAGATTAAATGTTAAAGTTAGGTCACAGGTCAGAAATCAAGTAAAAATGCCAGTAAAGTAAGACTAGTGGTTAAATATCTAAATGAACAAGAATTAGAAAGCCATTGGAACTAAGAACAGAAGGAAGTAAGAGGTAAAGATCACAAGTCATATAACTAGTGTGTTGATCAGACATGAGGTGATGCTTAACAAAGACCTTGATAGGCAGGAAAACTTCATCTTCATTTTCCATGAATTATTTAAGTGTAAAGGAGATTCTTGTCTCTAGAGTACCAGCATTTCTACAAATGGAACAAGTGAATGCTGTAATTCTGCAACCCATCCAATTGGGTCATTGCCACAAAAATGAACAGTTTTGACTTCATTGCTTGTATTTAACACCTACGTCAAGAAATTACTTTCCCGTTGAAAATCCCCTTAAGTCCAAGTTTCTTTTTTAGCAGCTCCATTACATAACGGGCTCCTAATTAGAAATTTTTAAACATCAGAAGTATGGCATTATTGATCCTTTGCTGGGGAAACTATTAGTTTCATTAAGACAAAAGAAAACCAACAAAGAATGGTTTCCAATGTGGCTGTTTTCAATTTTGATTTTAAAGGAAGCATGTCTAGCTGCTATATTTGTGTATGATTTTTTTTGATGAGTTGATGCTGTCAATTGGCCAAAATTTTGTGGAGAAGTTTTGCATTGGTGTTCATCAGAGAAATTAATCTATAGTTCTCTCTCTTTGATGAGTCCCTGTCTGGTTTGGGGATGAGGGTTATGATGGGGAAGTTCTATGTTTATTCTTTTGAGGATCTTCCATACTGCTTTCCGGGATGGATGGGACAGTTGACATTCCACCAACAGTGTTAATAGTGTTCCCTTTTGGCCACATCCCCTCCAGCATCTGTTACTATCTGTTTTCCTGATAATGACCACTCTAACTTGAGTAAGGTGGAATCTCAATGTAGTTTTGATTTGCATTTCTTTTATGACCAGAGATGTTGAACATTTCTTCATGTGTCTATTGGCTATTATTATTTCCTCTCCAGAGAAGTCTCTTTTAAATTCTAGACCACTTACTAATGAGGATTTGTTTGCGGGGATTACTTTTTTGAGCTCTAGGTATAATTTTGATATGAGGCCCTTATCTGTTGTATGGCTAGTGAAGATTTTCTCCCAATCTTTGGGCTTTCTATTTATCTGGCTAGCCATGTCCTTTGACATGCAAAAGCTCTGCAGTTTAATACAATCCCATTTATCCAGTCTTTCTTTGATTTGTTGCATTTCTGGATTTTTTCCATTTTATTTTTTTTTATTATGAAAAGACCGTACAGAGAGGTTACAATCACATGAGAAAGGTAATGAGTACATTTCTTTTTTTTCTTTTTTTTTTTTGGTCGGTCATGGGGCTTGAACTCTGGGCCTGGGCGCTGTCCCTGCGATCTTCAGCTCAAGGCCAGCGCTCTACCACTTGAGCCACAGTGCCACTTCCTGTTTTCTAGTGATTTCTTGGAGATAAGAGTCTCACAGACTTTCCTACCTGGGCTGGCTTTGAACCACAATCCTCAGATCTCAGCCTCCTGAGTAGCTAGGATTACAGGCGTGAGCCACCGGGCCCGGATAAATTTTTTTTTTTTTGGTCGGTCATGGGGCTTGAACTCTGGGCTTGGGCGCTGTCCCTGCGCTCTTCAGCTCAAGGCAAGTGCTCTACCGCTTGAGCCACAGCACCACTTCCTAAAGAGTACATTTCTTATCAAGCATTGTTGTCTCCTCCTTTGTTTCCCCTTCCCATCCCTTCCCATCTCCCCCCACCCTCAGCCCTCCCCACCCCAGCCCCCCATCAAATTTGTAAACTTCATTTTTTGACATAACATCTTGCACATCTCATTGTTGCAGTGGGTCCACCTGTATTCCTATTTAAACAATTTGTTTTTTCCCTTCCCCTTCACAAATTATATCAACATCAAATACAATGAAAATAGAAGTTATACTGTGAGAGAGGGACATACAAAGCAACAAAGAAATATAAATATGCTTTTAAAAAAACAATAGCAAGAAAGAAAAACCATTGAGTCCTTATCTTGGGGTTCTTTTTGCCTAACTTCAATTTATCTGACTGTTTCTGCTTGACTCAGACATATACTAGTTAGGAAACCATGGGATCTATGTTTCTTTAGGGTTGGGTTACTTCACTTAATATAATTTTTCCCAAGTCTTTCCATTTCCTAACAAATGGGACAATATCATTGTTTCTGATGGAGGCATAGAATTCCATTGTGTGTATATACCACATTTTCTTGATCCATTCATCTAGTGAAGGGCTTCTGGGTTGGTTCTATTTCTTAGCTATGGTAAATAAGGCTGCAATAAACATAGTGGTGCTGGTAGCTTTAGTGAGATCTTGTTTGTGATCATTTGGGTAAATGCCCAAAAGTGGGATTGCTGGGTCATAGGGCAGCTCTATGTGGAGTCTTTTGAGGAACCTCCATACTACTTTCCAAAGGGGTTGAACAAGTTTACACTCCCACCAACAATTCAGTAAGGTTCCCTTCTGCCCACATCCCCTCCAGCATCTGTTGTTATTAGAGTTCTTGATTATAGCCATTCTAACTGGGGTGAGGTGGTATCTCAACGTTGTTTTGATTTGCATTTCTTTTATGGCTATGGAGGTGGATCTTTATTTAGGAAGTTTCAACTTGTTCCAAGGAGCCCTAGTATATCCTCTATACCCTCCTGTAATATTTTCAAGGTATCCGCTCTTAACTTGGGTCTTTGACCCATATGGAGTTGATTCTGGTTCAGGGTGATATATAAGGATCTAACTTCAGATTTCTACATGTATATAAACAATTCTGGCAGTCATTTTTTCCACCCTTTCATCATTTTTACTTCTTTCTTTCATCTGAGTTCTCCAAACTCATTTGATGTTTAAAAAAAAAAAAAAAAGGATGCTCCTACTAATTTCCAGTAATATGTATAACAAGTTCAAAAAGAACTTCCCAATCAAGTGCTCAAGCCTGTACTCAGAAGGCTGAGATCTAAAGACCACAGTTCAAAGCCAGCCCAGGCAGGAAAGTCCATGAGACTCTTATATCCAATCAACTATCAGAAAAGCCAGAAGTGGAGCTGTGGCTCAAGTGATAGAGTGCTAGCCTTCAGTAGAAAAACTCAGGGACAGCATACAGGCCTTCAGTAGAAAAACTCAGGGACAGCATACAGGCCTTCAGTAGAAAAACTCAGGGACAGCATACAGGCCCTGAGTTCATGCCCCAGGGTCAACACACACACACACACACACACACACACACACACACACACACGTCAACACACACACACACACACACACACACACACACACACACACACAAAACCTGCCCAGCATTCTGGTGCTTAACACAGGCTGTGTTTTTACCTGACTGTATAGAAAAAGGATACCACCCCATATTCACCACTGCCCAGGCCCTGTGCCTGGATTGTGCCTGGTCTGTATTGTGAAGGGGAGACGTGGGAGGGAGCACATCCTACAATCTATCATCTCCAAATGATTACCCTGGTCGCCCAGTTATGATATGGCCCCTACCAATAGCCCAGGCACCTCACACTGGACAAGGCTTCAGAAAAACCAAGATGCATTCCAGGTTAAGATTGGCCTGACATTTACCCAAATGTTTACAAACAAGACCACACTAAAGCTACCAGCACAACTATGTTTATTGCAGCATTATTTACCATAGCTAAGATATGGAACCAACCCAGATGCCCCTCAGTAGATGAATGGATCAAGAAAATGTGGTATATATACACAATGGAATTCTATGCCTCCATCAGAAAGAATGACATTACCCCATTTGTTAGGAAATGGAAAGGCTTGGAAAAAATTATATTAAGTGAAGTAAGCCAGGCCCAAAGAAACATAGGTCCCATGGTTTCCCTTATTTGTAATATCTAGTAGATGTATGAGTCAAGTGGAAAAGGTCAGATAATGTGATGTCAGGAAAATGAACCCTTAGATATGTATTTTAATGTTTTTTTCTTTTATGCATGTGTTTCTAACGCATTTATAAGATTATCTCTTTGTTGCTTTGTATGTCCCTCCCCCACAGTATAACCCCTGCTTTCACTATATTTGATGTCAGTATAACTTGTGGAGGAGATGGGGAAAAACCAGTTGTTTAAGGATACAGGTGGACCTGTTGCAACAATGAGAAGTACAAGTTGTCATGTCCAAAACGAGCTTTACAACGTTGGTGCGGGGGGGGGGGGGGGGAGGAGAAGGATTGGGATTGGGATTGGGGGGGAGGGGGGAGGCTGGGAAGGGATGTGAAGGGTAAACAAAGGAGGAGGCTGCAATGCTTGGTAAGAAATGTACGCATTATCCTGCCCATGTAATTGTAACTCCTCTGTACAGTATGTTCACAAATAAAATAAAATTAAATTAAAAAAAAAAGATTGGCCTGAATCAAATACCTTTTCCTTTCATAACTACTCTTACTACATATTCACTATAATTATTTTTGTGGGTTTTTTCTTTCATATTTCCATTTAGTTAATGGCACCTAGGCAACCCATGGCATTGTTAAAGTCTTACCTGATATCTGACCCAAAACAATCAGTTGCTCTAATCTGACCATCATGTCAGGTTAGTTTCTACTACACAAAATACCTCATGAGCAACCAGAAAGTGAACATTTTTCTATATAATTGCAATATATATATATATATATATATATATATATATAATAAGACATTTTTGAAGCACTAGGTGATTTCCAAATGTTGTCATTAATCTTTTGACCCAAAACTGAACATTTAAGTGGAGTAAAGGGCAGTACTGTTGTGTTCTGTTTAAGGAAATCTTAATTAATAAATAGCAACCTGAGCTACAAAACATCTTCATGGGAGCACAGGCACAAATAGATGTGTGTGTGTGTGTGTGTGTGTGTGTGTGTGTGTGTGAGAGAGAGAGAGAGAGAGAGAGAGAGAGAGAGAGAGAGAGAGTATGTGTCTTGGGAAGAGAGGAAGGAGGAGACAGACAGACAGACAGACAGAGAGACCTCCTATAATCAAATAATTCTTCAAGTATGCTGCACTGAGTTCTGAAAAGCTGTTCCAGCACCTGGCTGCAGGATGAAAGAGTAACACATGCCCTGCAGAAGTGTCATTTCCCTGTAGTTCCATTAAGAGCTAGATAAAAATGACCACACTAAGCATAACTGTTATGGTTTGACAGTAAGACATTCCCCTTTGGCAAAAAAAAAAAAAGTCTCTTTCGCTGGCTGCCAAGGCTCCTAATCATCCCAGGTCCACCTCCTGTGCGTTGATTAAGCTTTTGCTGACCAAGAGGCAGCTGGCCTTTAGAGTGGGAATTCATGATATGTGTGTGTCCTTTCTCAACTTCTGAGTCCTTCAACTCAAATAGTCACTGAAATATAGATGTGGCGCCTTTACCTAAGTTGGATGGTCAGGCATGAAAGAAATAAAAATCATCCGGGACAAACAAAGGACTATTTTCAGAGATAATGGGCCATTTCAGCTTAGGATCTGAAAATAAGCTACCTAATACATTGGGTGGTTCCTTGTGGCAGAAAAGATTGTGTGCTCTGGACAGCTGGATTTGAAATACAGATCCTTTGAAACACAGCTACAGATAGTATGAAGATTTATGTACATAAGTCACAAGGGTACTCTCACTTCTGTGGGGAGGAGGGGTGGAATGAAGAAAGAAAACCAAGACCACTGAATTCCACTTCAACCTGTAACGCTCACTTCTGGCGAACTCTACTCCCTAGTACCACAAGATGTACAATGGGAAAATAGAAGTATGTGGTGTGGTTGCTACTAAAAATCTATGACTGGGGAAAGGAAGCTCTAGGTATGAGGACAGACATAAGGACACCTTTATGAACCTCAAGCTTAGGATGAAGAGAAAAAGGCATCCTGTTCAGACTGTCTAACACCAGGGGTTAGAGCATGTGAATATATTTGTGAGAAAGCCAGAGTTTCGAAATCAGAAATACAGTTTAAGTTTCTAGGTTAGAGGTTTCTGGGCAACAACAGACAATGTAGGATTATAGAATGTGCTAGGAGTGGAAGAGAAAGGCACAAATGAGCAAAAGCCTTATAAAATAATACAGAGGTACAGAATTATATTCAAAAATATAAAGAATTACCTTACTCATATAACTGTCACCCCTCTGTATGGTATCTTTACAATAAAAATATATTTTTTAAAAATATAAAGAAATATTAAGTTCTCCTGAGGATCAATGGAATAGAACTGAAGACCCAGAAATGAACTCACAGATCTATAGCCACCTAATCTTTGATAAGGGAGCTAAAAAAAAATAGAATGGAAGAAAGGCAGCCTCTTCAGTAAATGGTGCTGGCAAAATTGGTTAAACACAGGTAAAAAACTAAAATTAGATCCTTATATATCACGCAGCACCAGAATTGATTCCAAATGGATCAAAGACCTCAAAGTAAAAACAGACACCCTGAAAAAATTACAGGAAGGAATAGGAGAAACTCTAGGGCTCCTTGACACAGGCTGAAATTTTCTTTAAAATAAAGACCCAGAAATACAACAAATCAAAGAAAGGTTGGACAAATGGGATTGCATGAAGTTGCAGAGCTTCTGCATGGCAAAGGATATAGCTAGCAAGATCAATAGAAAGCCCAGGGATTGGGAGAAGATCTTCACTAGCCATACAACAGACAAAGGCTTCATATCTAAAATATACTTAGAACTCAAAAAACTAAATCCCCCAACAACAAATCTTCAAAGAAACAACTGCCCAATAAATAAGTGGACTAAAGACTTAAAGAGAAATTTCTCTGAAGAGAAAATAAGAATGACCAATAGACATATGAAGAAATGCCCAACTTCTCTAGCTATAAAAGAAATGTAAATCAAAACAACATTGAGATTCTACCTCACCCCAGTTAGAATGCTATAATCAAGAAATCTAATAACAACAGATGTTGGAGGGGATGTGGCCAAAAAGGAACCTTTTGTGGGAGTGTAAACTTGTTCAAACCACTTTGGAAAGTAGTATGGAGGTTCCTCAAAAGACACCACATAGAGCTCCACTATGACCCAGCAATCCCACTTTTGGGCATTTACCTGAATGATCACAAACAAGACCATAATAAAAGTACCAGCACAACTATGTTTATCACAGCATTATTTACCATAGCTAAGATATGGAATGAACCCAGATGCCCCTCAGTAGATGATGGGATCAAGAAAATGTGGCATATATATATATATATATATATATATATATATATATATATATAGTAAGCCAGGCCCAAAGAAACATAGGTCCCATGGTTTCCCTCATTTGCAATAACTAGTATATGTCTAGGACAAGCAGAAAAGGTCAAAAGCTATATATATATGACCATATAAGATGATGTTAAGTGAAATGAACAACAAAATAGAGACACAAGTGGTTTTTATCTTTCTTGCTATTGTTTTTAACATAATTATAATGTACTATATGATTTTTTTGTTTCTTTTGTATGTTCTTCCCCCATGGTATAACCCCTGTTTCACTGTATTTGATTCCAGTGCCCTGCATCTTGTATGTACATTTTTATAATTTGGAGAGGGGAAGTGAAATAATAAAATGCTTACATAAGGATACAGGTTGACCCACTGTAACAATGAGATGTACAAGACACTATGTTGAAAACAAACTTTACAACTTCGGGGGGGGGGAGGTGGGAAAGGGAGGAATTGGAGAGGTGGGAGGGAAGGGATGGTAGAAAAAAAACATAGGAGGAGGTAACAATGCTCGATAGTAAATGTACTCATTACCTTACTCATGTAACTGTAACCCCTTTGTATAGTACTTATACAATAAAAATATATATTAAAATTTTTTAAAGAAATATTAAGTTCTCAAGAAGGAAATAGACATTGAAAGAAAATAAATGGCTGGATAGCAGTGGCTCATATCTGTAATCCTAGCTATTCAGCAGGCTGAGATTTGAGGATTGCAGTTAGAAGCCAGCCTAGGCAAGAAAGTCTGTGAGACTCTTAACCACCAAAAAGCCAGAAGTGAAGCTGTGACTCAAGTGGTACAGCACTAGCTTTGAGCAAAAAGAAGCTGAGGACAGAACCCAGGCCTTGAGTTCAAGCCCCAGGATTGGCAAATAAAAAATAAATGTAGAAGAAAAGAAAAGAAATGTTGTTTAAGAAACCAGCAAAGACAAAATATCAAAAAGGAAATGTTCTATGGTCAAAGTTCCCTTGGATCAACTGATTTCTTACTGCACTTAATTCTTTTTCCCTAGCATGCACCAGGCAACAAACCAAACAATTCCCTTTATGAAACAATTATCTCTATATTCCTGTTAATGTGTCTCTTATAGATTTCCCCAGGAGTCATTTTTATATACCTAAGATTTGACTTTCACTTGCAGTAAATTATTCAAATTCAAATAATTGTGAAATGTGTTTTTATTTAATTACTGGAAATACATTCCATAAGGTCAGATGCTGATTAGAAATGAATAATTTCCTCTCCATTCCTCACTCAGGCCACCTCTACAACCACCACCCATAAACAAATTAGTCATTTTGGTTGAGAAAACGAACCATTACTTCTCAACCTAAGTTGCAACTTGTCATTTTGCAGTTGAGCATTTTTTTTATTCATGAGGGCGGATATGGCAAGTGCTCTTTGCTCTTTAGACAAAAACCAAACATTGAAGCATGGAAAAAAGCCAAGAAGAGCACCTTGGCCCACCTTCTCAAGAACTTAGATAAGTATCTGGAGAAAATCAATATCATGGAGTAATGTGCCAAACTTTTTGAAACTGCTTGGCTCTCACTATTTTGCCTAGGACATAACTACCTTCCTTGAAAAGTCAAGATGTCTTTAGCAAAAATAAGTCTTTTCCAAAAATCCATGTTGTTGGAGTCATCCATTGTGTAGCCTTTCTGTATTCCTTTCTCTTACTGAGTAACAAGCATTTAGCACTTCAGTTTCCCAAAAATCTTTTCAGAATGCAATAGCTTTTTGTCTTTTTATTCCCAGACAATATTCCATTGTTTAGATAAACCACTATTTACCTACCCACCAATTGAAGGGCAGAGTGGTTAAAATTGAACTTACATCAAAAGCCAGCACAGATAAAAGAGTCACAATCCAAGCCTACAAGGCATAAAATGGGACTCGATTTTGAAAATAACCAATGAAACAAAGACTAGTGGAGTAGCTCAAGTGGTAGAATACTTGCTTAGCAAGTGCAGTCTTGCACACACACACCAAAAAAAAAAAAGCTGGATTTCTTACTGGTATCCTAGTGTTTCATATCAGTCATTTCATCAAGTATTTGTTAAACATGACTCGATTAAAGAGAGAGCGAGTGCTTATATCCTAGTGAGGAAAGTCAGGCAACAGACAACCTAAAACATCAAGTAGATAAGATCATTTCACACATTGATACCTGATATAAAAGGGTTGAAGAAGGGATTCTGCATTATTATTCTGTAAGGAAGTGACATTTAAACTGAAATCTTAGTGATAAAAAGGAATCATGTGAAGCTCTGGTGGAAAGGCATTCCAAAAGAAAGGAACAGTAAATACTAAACAGTAAATGCTACAGCAAGCACATATACTTAAAACCTGTAAAATAATTGTCAAAACTAATCCTTACATCTATCCAACAACTGCTAATGAAACTATACTCCTACTGAGTCTATTGACAATACTATTGAGCTAGTCATGATTGGATAACTCATCTGCTTTATATTGAAATAGAAGAAAAAGGAACATTTTTTCAAAACTCATCGTGGAGGACTGGGAGTGTGGCTTAGTGGTAGAGTGCTTGTCTACCATGCATGAAGCCCTGGGTTCAATTCCTCAATACAACATACACAGACAAAGTCAGAAGTAGTGTTGTGGATCCCACTTTTGGGCAATTACCCAAACGATCACAAACAAAGCTATACTAAAGCTACCAGCACAACTATGCTTATTGCAGCATTATTTACCACAGCTAAGATATAGAACCAACCCAGATACCCCTCAGTAGATGAATGGATCAAGAAAATGTGGTAGATACATACAATGGAATTCTAGGTCTCCATCAGAAAGAATGACATTGCCCCATTTGTTAGGAAATGGAAAGACATGGGGGAAAATTGATATTCAGTAAAGTAAGCCAGGCCCAAAGAAACATAGGTCCCATAGTTTCCCTTATTTGCAATAACTAGTATATGTCTAGGACAAGCAGAAAAGGTCAAAAGCTATGTACATATAATCACATAAGATGATGCTAAGTGAAATAAACCCCAAGATAGGGACACAAGAGGTTTTATCTTTCTTGCTGTTGTTTTTTAATGTATTTATAATATACCATGTGATTTTTTTGTTTCTTTTCTTCCCCCATGGTATAACCCCTATTTCCACTGTATTTTATTCCAGTGCCCTGCATTTTGTATATATATTTTTCTAATTTGGGGAGGGGAAAGGAAATAACAAAATGCATAAATAAGGATACAGATTGACCCACTGTAACAATGAGATGTACAAGACACTATGTTGAAAACAAACTTTACAACTTCGGAGGTGGGAGGGTAGGGAGGAATCGGGAAGGTGAGGAGGGAAGGGATGGTAGGGGGAAAACAAAGGAGGGGGTAACAATACTCCGTAGGAAACATACTCATTACCTTACTCATGTAACTGTAATCCCTTTGTACAGCATCTTTACAATCTATTTTTTTTTTAAGTAGTGCTGTGGCTCAAGTGGTAAGGTGTTAGCCTTGACAAGCAAAAGAATCTCAGGGACAGCACCAGGCCCTGAGTTCAAGGTCCAGGATTGGCAAAAAAAATCGTGGAAACTTTCCCTACTCCACAATTAACAGTTCAAATAGTCAAAGTAGTCCATGTTCACAAAATAAGTGAAAACTTAAAAAAAAACTGCCCTAAAATCTAATTGCATTTTGAAGAGTCTGTGTGTGTGTGTGTGTGTGTGTGTGTGTGTGTGTGTGTCTGTGTCTGTGTCTGTGTCTGTGTCTGTGTCTGTGTCTGTCTGTGTGTGCTGGGGTTTGAACTCAGGGCCTCAACTACTTAGCTTTTTCACTCAAGGCTGCAAAGCTGGCACTTTACCACCTGAGCCATCCCCCCACTTCAGCTTTTGGCTGGTTAATTAGAGATAAAAGCCTCTGATTTGTCTGCCCAGCTTGTCTTTAAACCTCAATCCTCAGATCTGTTTCCTGAGTAGCTAGAATTATAGGCTTGAACCACCAGCACCCAGCTTTGGAAGATGCTTGAAGCAACAGAAATATCTGTGCTTCCTGAATAAAAGAAAGCAATAACAGTATGTTATCTCCTTTACCAAGAAAACAAAGCCTTTGAAGATTACCCTCTTTTGTCTCCTATATTCAAAAGCCTCACCTATCCCAACCCAATGGGGAAAAATTCAAAAGGAATATTTTATCACAAAACTTATATAAAAAAGATTTTTGGTCATGGATATGAAACATATATTTGAAAATATGTACATTTACATTCATTCTTGTCTATTTTCATGGTCAATTTTTAAATGTTTATGTGTCTGTTACTTAATAGACACAGAATACAATTCAACAAAAATCAGATATGGGAAACATTTAACTCCTCTACTGCTGTCCAAGGGATGGTATACTTAGTCATCAGTTTTAAAAGTTTCTAAAATCTTTTAGAAACTTAGCTAGGAGGAAAATCCTGACAAAATTGTCATTGGAGAAGATGTGGCTTTGATTGAATGTTGCCTTTATGATGGTGACCATGGTACTTCTTGTCATTGTCCTGTTTATTTGACTCTAAAAAAAAAAGCAACTTAGCAGGTTAATATCCTAAAATAGAACATTGAAATAAGAATTCTGGATAGAGCAAAGTCTTCAGAAGACAGAAGAAATGAGATACAGAGCATAGAATTATTCCAGGACACAAAGGAAAACTTGGTAGGAAAAGAGACTTGCTTGTAACACCAAAATCTCAATATAGTTACTGAAGGCCAACCATCTAAACCAGGTAAAAGGCTTTATAGAATGAACCTGTGCTACACTGAAACAGAGGAGTCGGGTTTTGAAAAATAATCATTTTGCTTTATGCTTTAAAAGTTGTTAATAATTAGAACTATTTAAGCTCAGCACAACATTCTTTTAAATGACATCATTGTGTCACTGCACTATTTTGGCTAAACTCCCACTGGTTTAATTTCAGATGCATCCTTTGAATAAAATGCCAAGTTATAAAGAATAGCTTATGATTTCTTTAAAACATTTCAACTAATTTCAAAGACACGCTTCCTGGAAAAGATGTCTGTTATAGGCCCTGTTATAGTCCTGACTATAACAGAAGAGAGCATTATAAGAAATAGCCAAAGGTACTATACCGCTTGGCCTTTAAGAGCTCATTCCTTTATACATAAATATGTTTCTAAAAATGTCTTTAAAACTTGAATTTGAATTGTGGAAGCTATTTAGACTCAGAAATTTTTGTTTGCATCACTTATTACTTCTGTGTTCTAGAACAAGTTACTAAATAGATTGCCTTCTTGCAATTTTTATATAGATTATTTTTTTTCAAAGAACAAGCTTAACCCATCAAAATAAACCAAAAATTATCTTTGTTAGAAACTGTATTATCAACTTTTGTTTTTCAACGTCCACCTGTTGTCAAACTACATAGACTGATGAACTAAAGTATAGATTAGTTGTACTCTTACACTGGTCCAGGGCATGTATGTTTGTCACATTTAGCATATAAAAATAAATCTCTCCAATTTAAATTTAATTTCCAACTAATAATGCATACTTTTTTTACTGTAAGTGTGGCCTGTGCAACATTTGGGACATACTTGTGCCAAATTATGATAACAAAATTGTTCTTTATTGACCTGAAAGTAAAATTTAACTAGACATCTTATGATTTATCTAACAACCTTAAACAAAATGATACTTCAGGGCTGGGAATGTGGCTTAGTGGTAGAGTACTTGTCTTACATATATGAAGCCCTGGGTTTGATTCCTCAGTGCCACATAAACGGAAAAAATCTGGAATTAGTGCTGTGACTCAAATGGTAGAATGCTAGCCTTGAGCAACAGAAGCTCAGGGACAGTGCCCAGGCCCTGAGTTCAGGCCTCAGGAATGGCAAAAAAAAAAAAAAAAAAAAAATGATACATCATCTCACAGCTGGCTACAGCAGAAATAGAATATAAAGGTCAATGTATTGCTAATGTCCTCTAACACACACATATATATTCTCTCATTCTCTCTCTCTCCACCTCACTCCCCCCCCATCTAATTCTGCTGTATTTCCAAGCAATACAATGTTGCCTCATTTAGACCTGGGTCAGGCATTTCATAGAAAATATATCATTATCATAAAATATGTCATTATCATAAAACAAATGTGCAAAATATAACTTGTTTTTCCATAATAAAATTATTATTTCACTCTAAGCCTCATTTTGCTCAAGGCATAAACTTAACTTAATCCCTTCCAAGTAAACTAATCTCAATTCAGTGATTTCTCAGTCTGTTTAGGTTTATGACTAAGGTTACATATTCAGGTTTAAATCCCTCTCTGAGAGATATTTTCTCCTCCCTGAGGATGAGTCTAAGCTAAAGAAGGCTCCAAGACATCAAATACAGTGAAAACAGGGGTTATACCATGGGGAAGGAACATACAAAGCAACAAAAAAATCACATAGTACCTTATAAATACGTTAGAAATGATAGCAAGCAAGAAAAAAACCACTTGTGTCCCTATCTTGGAGTTCATTTCACTTAACATCATCTATAAGTTGGGGATGGGAAGGGAAAAAACAAAATGTTTAAACAGGGATAGATACAGGTTGACCCATTGTAACAATGAGATATACAAGACACTGTTGAACAATCAACTTTACTATTTAGGATGGGGGGTGGGAGGTGAAGGGGAAGGAGTGTAATTGTGGAAGTGGAAAGAGAAAAACAAATGAGGAGACAACAATGCTTATAAGAAATGTACTCATTACCTTGCTTGTGGAACTGTAACCCCTCTGTACAGTATTTTCACAATAAAAAATTTATTTAAAAAAAAAAGAAGGCTCCAAGAATCTGTCAACACAGGGGCAGGGGCAGTTGGAAAAGAGCTATCTACACACCCATCTGAATCTACCTTGAGTCTTCACTGGCCTCCTAAACTTTAGCCCCTCAGCTATAGACTGCACGCATCCAAAAGGCACACTATCTCAATAAAAGAACATTCTGATCTGACAAATTAGTAGAAAGTGTAATAACAACTCTTAGATGGCTGCTTTCAGAGGCCCAATTTGGACATAGAATTCACAGGGTATACCTCAAACTTCAAGGGCATAAGGTTCTCTATGTCTCTTATGCCAGGGAAATAAGAGTAGAAAAAGACCAGCATATGGCAAGGATGTGGCCAAAAGGGAAAACTACTACATTGTTGATGGGGATGTAAACTTGTTCAACTACTCTGGAAAGCAGTATGGAGGTTCCTCAAAAGAATAAACATAGAGCTCCCCTGTGATACAACAATCCCATTCCTGGGCATTTACCCAAATGACCACAAACAAGGCCATACAAAAGCCACCAGAACAACTATGTTCACTGCAGCATTATTTACTATAGCTAAGACACAAAATAAATCCAGATGTCCCTCGGTAGATGGATGGATCAAGAAATGTGGTTTATATACACAAAGGAATTCTATGACATCACCCCATTCATAAGGAAATGGAAAGACTCAGAAAAAAATCATAGTAAGTGAAGTAAGCCAGACCCAAAGAAACATAGGCTCCATGGTTTCCCTCATTGGTAATAATTATATATGTCTAAGATAGTTGTAGCAGAGGATCACAATAGCTCAATAG
Organism: Dipodomys merriami; assembly: GCF_024711535.1. Classification (NCBI taxonomy): domain Eukaryota; kingdom Metazoa; phylum Chordata; class Mammalia; order Rodentia; family Heteromyidae; genus Dipodomys; species Dipodomys merriami. The sequence continues at coordinate 20,900,804 of NW_027202715.1, read as the reverse complement.
CTATGTACATATGACCATATAAAATGGTGATGATCGAAATGAACTCCAAGATATGGAAACAAGAGGTTTGTTTTTTGTGGGGAATTTTTGGGAACTTATTTCTTTTTTGTTTTGTTTTTCCCCCCCTTCGGTTTATCCCCTGTTGTCACTGTTTTTTATTTCAATACCCTTTGTCCTGTATATAAGTTAATCTGATTTGGATATAGGAAAAGGAATCACAGAAATGGTGGGACAAAGAACAAAGGGTGAACCAATGCAACAGCAATACTCACTAGACACTATGTTGGAAATGAACTTTAGAATTTGGGGGAGAGGGGACTGGGAAGGAAGGGAAAGTGGGAGAAAACGAGGGAGGAGTAACAATGTTCAATAAGAATTGAACTCATTTCCTTACTTATTTAACTTTAACCCCTCTGTACATCATCTTTACAATAAAAAAGAAGTTTCACCTTTCCACTTAGAAGGAAGTACTTTACACACTTCTTTTTGACATATGTAAATTGCTGGTATCACTACTTTTGTGTTTTGGAGGCCATTATTAAGTAAAACAAGCTTTACTAAACACAAACACTATAATGCTGTCACAGTTAATATGATAACCTAGAGAGCTACTGAGTTACTAACAGGCCAGTACAGTGAGTATTTGAAGTATATATGTTGTACCCACAAAGGGATAATTCACATCCCAGGCAAAAACACAATGCGACAGTGCAAGATTTTCTCATGCTACTTAGAATATCATACAATTTAAAATATATAACTTATTTCTGGAATTTTCCATTAATGTTTTCAGACTGTGGTTAACTGTGGTTCCCTAAAACTTTGGGAATAAAATGGCAGATAAGGAAAGACCATAGTACCACAATTATTTTTATTTAGAAAAAAGTACGGTTAAAATAAATATATAACAAACTTGACAATACCTACAAAACTCTGAAAATAATCTGAACAGTTTCATCCTATAATCTAAGTAGCTCCTATCAACAATCAACACCACACTTGGAAAATCAGCCATAAGTCAGCTGTTGAAGCTGTATAGATGAGCCACAGATCATTACCTACTTAATTGTGTATATATCTAATAGGCTCATACAGCTCTTTTGGAACAAAGGTTTTGTAATGAATTAGGTGATAAATACTGAGCTGTGATGCTACCAGATGCTACAATAATATGAGTAGCATTTATATAGAGAATATTTGTGTGTATTAACATTCTATGCCTCAATATTAAAAATTAATGGATTCATAAAAATAAGGTAAAAAGAGAAATGCATGTGTCTTAATGTTGATATTTTGGCATCTTACTCACATTCTATAAATCACACTAAAAATATTAAGCTTAAGCCGGGGACTGGTGGCTCACGCCTATAATCCTAGCTACTCAGGAGGCTGAGATCTGAGGATCATGGTTCAAAGCCAGCTGGGGCAGGAAAGTCCATGAGACTCTTATCTCCAATAAACCACTAGAAAATCGGAAGTGGCACTGTAGCTCAAGTGGTAGAATGCTGGCCTTGAGCTGAAGAGCACACGGACAGCGCCCAAGCCCAGAATTCAAGCCCCACAACTGACAAAAAAAAAAAAAAATAAGCTTAATACAACTTTATCTGCTCAATAAATTTGCATCATTTGACCATAAAAGAGAGAAAGGCTATTTACATTATAAAAATGCTAAGATAGCTTATCTAAAATGTAAATTGACTCTGAAAAATATTGATTACATTAATTTGTATCTTTGTCATTTGAAACCAGAATGAAAGTAAAGCTATGCATACACAGAGCACCACTAAGCAGAACAAAGCTGCAATGATGTCATTTGTGACATTTCCCCTCACCTATCTGCATTTCATCAAAAGTGTTCTACTGCTATTGCCTTTAGAGTATGAGATATAAAATAAAAATATAAAAGCTAGTTCGTTTGGCCCAAAATAGCAAAAGTTGCAACTGTCCACATCTGATATTTTAGAGGGCAAAAGTGAATATTCATTTAAAAAACTAAAAGAACAAAGAAAAGTTCTCATTACAGATTAAATTGGCTTGAAGGCATCCATCCAGTCCCTAACAAAAAGGTTAACATCTACAGTAGGCACTGCTGTCAGAACTGTTGAACTCATGTTAGCAGCCTCAATGCTTCCTTTGAATTTTAGCCCAGTAGCATTTGGCCTTCTTCCTGGCATTAGTGTTCATCCAAAAGGCCATCGTAATAGCAATAATATTTTTACCTGACAAAGACACTGCAATAATCGTTGTGAAGTTTTCTGGTTATACACATACAGCCAGAACACACAAATTTAAACTGAATATGGCTGAGATTATAATTTTCACTAGTTGGGGAGTAAATATGAGGTTGAATTTCTGGAACAAACACTACTGAATTGTGCTCTTATGGTCATTTTGGCTGAGACACAGTGGACACTCCAAAGTCTTTTATTGTTGTTGTTGTTATCAGAATTTCCCTTACATAGCTGTACAAAGGGGCTTCAATTCAACATGTCCATTTGAAAGTACAATTTGTCTTGATCTATGTTACCCCTTTTATCATCCTCTTTCATGTCTCCAGCCTCACTCATCCCATCAATTTATCTAGTTCTATTTTCACATATGTACACTGAATATTATGACTTACTCTTCTTCAGCTCACTGAACCATAGGCTTAGCTGTTCTCACATTTGATCTGTTTACTTTCACCATGGCAAAGCAAAATGAAAAGGACAGTTTCTACAGCTGCTAAAATATGTAATCTATAAAAACATAGTATATACAAAATCCTGTTGTTTTAGATGAAAAATCAGCTTCAAAGCAAATTACAATAAAAAAATAAACAAAAGTGATAAGCCCTCAGTAATGAACTAAGAAAAAAATAATGCTCAAATAAAATCAAAAATGAAAAGACAGACAAAATAATTAGTCATCAGAGACCATTTTGATCAGCTTTATTATATTCCAGTAAATCAAATAATCTGGAAGAAACAAGTTTCTAGGCAGATATAATCTTCTAAGACTGAATCATACAGGAATAGAAAGTCTGAACAAACAAATAATAAATAAGGAGATTGGATCAGTAATAAAATTGTGTAGAAAGTGAGGAGGGGAATATGAAAAAGTAGCAGAGGAGGTGGCTTTGATTAAAGTATATCATCTGCATATATGGGAATATAACCAAAAAAAAACCTTTATGTGAAGTAATATATGCAACACATGAACTTAGAAAAATGTTTGCATACTGTATATCTGATAAGGTGTTAATATCCAAAATACATAAGGAACTCACACAGCTCAACAGCAAAGTAGCAAAATAATCTGCCCCATCATGAACAAAGGAAGGCTGGAGATGTGACTTAAATGATGGAGACTCAGAATTAAAACCTCAGTATCACAAAAGGAGGAGGAAAAGGAGAGAAGAAGAAAGAGAACGGGGAAGGAGGAAAAAAAATGAGCAAGGGACCTGAAGAACATATTCTCAAGAAAGACTTAGGATTAGTCAACAGGTATAGGAAAAGGTTATTACTATCACTAATCATCAGAGAAATGCAAATCACAAACACAATGAAACACCCCTTCACACCATTTGGAATGGAATGTCTATTACAAAAAATTAAGAAGATAACAAATGCTGGTAAGGATGAACAGAAAAAGAAAACTATTATATATCATTAGTAGGAATATAAAATCATTGTAGATGTTATAAAAAACAATAGAGAATTTCTTCAAAAAAATAAAGATAACTACCACAGGATCTCACAATTCTACTTCTGAGCAACTATCCAAAGGGAATGAAATCAGTTCTTGAAGAGGTAACTACATTTCTGCCTTCATCACTGTGAGCAATGGTACACAAGAGACAAGACATGAAAACAACCTAAAAATTCATTGGCTGATGACTAAAGAAAATGTTGTGTATTATATACATATATTGTATATGTGTATTATAGATGTACTACCTCAACCATTTTTGTATATTTTTATTGTAAAAATGCTGTACAGAGGGGTTACCGTTACATGAGCAAGGTAATGAGTACATTTCCTATTGAGCATTGTTCCTCCTTTGTTTTCCCCCTACCAATCTTGAAAAATAAACAATTATAAATTTCATCATATAGGATATTATAAAGTTGGTGCTATGGTCTGGGTATGGTTTTTCTCCAAGAGTTCAAAGCCTTGAGGCTTGGTCCATAGTGTGATGATATGACAAGTGGTAAACTAGAGCAGCCTAGGGTCCTGGTGGGATGAATTTCATGAGACAGATTAGAAAAGGCTTTTCAGAGTAAATTTTTAGTACTGTCTTACCATTTCTCAATATCAACTTTTATTGACAATCTTATGGACTTAGGTGCGTCAATATAAGATTTGCACAAATAAACTCTACCTTAACACTGAAGCTTTCTACACCCTCTGAAAAATCCTTTCACCATTATAAAATTTAAAACAACACATAACAAAGCATTAACTATTTCAATAACCATTCTCCACTATAAAAGAGCTATAAACTGCCCACAAGACAAACTATCCTACAAGAAACAACCTTGTAAAATTAATAAATCTTTTCTGGCACATGAAAATCAGCTGGTATGTGCTTGATTCAACAGTTTCCACCTAAGTGCCAACAAAAAACTGAACTCCAAAGACAACAGATGGAAACGGAATAGCAAATCTTCTACTTAAAATATGTCACAATAATGTTTTTACTTCAGTAATCTAATAGAAAAAATCTACTTGTCATGATCATTAACTGTTCAAAGTGGAAATCAAATTTTAGGAGAACAAATTTGTAATATACATCATTTTGAGCATTCATTATTAAAGGACATGGTTCTTACATAAAAATCTATATAGAACTGAAGACCCAGAAATAAAGCTTCAGACCAGAGAGCCAAAAAAAAAAAAAATAGGCTCAAAGAAATACAGCCTCTTTAGTAAATGGTGCTGGCAAAATTGGTTAAACACCTGCAGAAAGCTAAATCTAGATCCTTATATATCACCCTCCACCAGAATCAACTCCAAATGGATCAAAGACCTCAAAGTAAAAACAGACACTCTGAAAAATATTACAGGAAGGAATAGGAGAAACTCTAGGGCTCCTTGGTACAGGCTGAAATTTTCTTAATAAAGAACCATAAACACAACAAATCAAAGAAAGGTTGGACAAATGGGGTTGCATGAAACTGCAGAGCTTCTGCATGGCAAAGGAGATAGCTAGCAAGATCAATAGAAAGCCCACGGATTGGGAGAAGATCTTCACTAGCCATACAACAGACAAGGGCCTCAAATCTAAAATATAGTTAGGACTCAAAAAAAATTAAATCTCCCAAAACAAGTCCTCAAAGAAACAACTACCCCATTAATAAGTAGACTAAAGACATAGAGAGAGATTTTTCTGAAGAGGAAATAAGAATGGCAAATAGACACAGGAAGAAATACTCAACTTCTCTGGCCATAAAAGAAATGCAAATCAAAACAACATTGAGCCAAGCACCAGTGGCTCATGCCTTTAATCCTAGCTACTCAAGAGGCTGAGATCTGAGGATTCTGGTTCAAAGACAGCCTTGGGCAAGAAAGTCTATGAGACTCTTATCTTCAACTGACCACTGGAAAACTAGAAGTGGCGCTGTAGCTCAAATGGTAGAGCACTACCCTTGAGCTAAAGAGCTCAGGGACAGCACGCAGGCCCACAGGTCAAGCTCAGTGACCAACAAAAAAAAAAAACAACTGAGATTCCACCTCACCCCAGTTAAAATGGCTATAATCAAGAAATTAATATAAATGCTGGAGGAGATGTGGTCAAAAGGGAATGCAACTGCACTGTTGGTAGGATTATAAACTTGTTCAACCACTCTGGAAAGCAGTATGAGAGTTCCTCAAAAGACTACACATAGAAATCCCCTATGATGCAATAATTTCACTCTTGGGCATTTACACAAATGACCACAAACAAGACCATACTAAAGCTAGCAGCACAACCATGTTTATCACAGCATTATTCTAAGACATGGAACCAACCCAGATGCCCCTCATTAGATGAATAATCAAGAAAATGTGATACACACACACACACACACACACACACACATACACACAATGGAATTCTATGCTTCTATCAGAAAGAATGACACTGACCCATTTGTAAGGAAATGGAAAGACTTGGAAAAAAAAACTATATTAAGTGAATTAAACCAGACCCAAAGAAACATAGGTCCCATGGTTTCCTTTATTTGCAATAATTAGTATACATCTAGGATAGTCTTAGCAGATGAGCAGAATAGCTCAATAACTATGTACATATGACTACAGAAGATAATGTGAAGTGAAATGAACTCCAAAACATGGACACAAGAGGTTTTTCTTTGTTGTTGTTTTTAATGTACGATGTGATTTTTTTGTTTCTTTTGTATGCTCTTCCCCCCCCCATGGTATATCAAATACATATATATATATGACATATATATATGTATTTGATATATATATGTATTTGATATATATGTATTGTATATATATATTTATTTGAAATAGGGAAAAGAAGAGGAACAACAGAATGGGGAGACAAAGGACAAGGGGGGAACCAATGCAACAGTGATATATATATACACAAGACAATATGTTGGAAACGATCTGTACAGTCTGGTGGGGGGGAGGGAAAGTAGGAGAAAATTGAGGGAAGGGGTAACAAGTTGACAAGAAATGTACTCATTACTTATGGAACTGAAACACTTCTGTACTTCAGTTTGACAATAAAAAAAATTCCATATAATTTTTTCCTCAACCTTTAATTGTAGGAAAAGCTATCAACCTATAAAGATCCACCATTTATGAAGTAGTGAAAATGCTTGGATGGCTATTGCTATAAACTAGAAATTAAGAACATATTAATTCAGAATTTGCTACCGATTCAGAATAACCTTGAAGGATATATCTGAATTTTCTCTCAATATCAGAAAACTAAAAATAAAGATAACACTATATTTGGGGGGTGGCAAACAACCATGTACAATTGCATAAAAATAGAATTGTGTATGTGGTGGGTAGAATAAAACATGTTTGAATTGGTATGAACTATGGTGTATCACCCTGCTTAATAATCTAACTTTAATACCTTACAATAAATTTTAAATAATGTCAAGAATGTTTTGAAATCTTCAGAAACACATTCATAAGTTTCATAAATAATCATTTTACTTGAGTGGGTACATAAGAAACAGAACACCATCTAAAACAGACACAAATATTTTAATGTAACAATCTTTAGCTCACTAGCACTAAAAGGACTTGTTCAATCTGAACTCTTTCAAGAAGCCTGAAATAATTACAGAACAAGAAAGGGAAGGATCTTCTCCCAACTGAGCAATTATTTTATTTCATCTAACCCAAAGTCACTGATGTGAATCTATTGCTTATAGAACCATTGTTCTAGAAGCAGCTTAGGACCTCCCTCTTGCTCCAGTTTGGCCAAGTTCCAATTTCAGTCTTCCTTGGACTAAACCTACACAATTTCATATGTCTCTTATTTTTAAAAGTCTTAAGTAATGGTCTGGGAATGTGGCTCAGTGGTAGAGTGCTTGCCTTGCATGTATGAGGCCCTGGGTTTGATTCCTCAGTACCACATAAGCAGAAAAAGCCAGAAGTGGAGCTGTGGCTCAGGTAGTAGAGCTCTAGCCTTGAGCTGAAGAGCTCAGGTACAATGCCCAAGCCCAGAGTTCAGGCCTCACGACTGACCAAAAAAAAAAAAGTCTTCTATTTGAATGCAGATCCCAGTGGGAAGTTATCTTGGTCCTCATGGACAAACAGTTCCAGGACAATATTGCTGCATTCTTCCTTATCCTATTACAAAAGACAAATTTCTTTCTGTAAGTCCTTACAAGGGTGGGGATTACTCCTGGAACTTATCAATTTCCTCTTCTCTATATGCTCTAATGCAACAAGCCAAATTGTATGAAGTCTTATGCCCTCAGAGTTCTTGAATTCTGTGGTAAGCCAAGAATTATTTTTCAATGTGATTAGTCCTTATCCATCTGAATTTTTTTTCTTTTTAGCTTTAAAACATTTAATTAACAAAGATGTACTCTATTCAAGGTATTGGACATTCTGAGTTGAAATACACATATACACAAAATATTTATTATATAATATATACCATATAAGCATATGGTGATTAATATTATCAAATTACCATATCCATCCCCATGTAAACCATACATTAGACTATAAGAACTTACTCATAACTGAAAGTTTGTACCTTTTGACTAACATCTCCTCTTTTCCCTATCATTGGACCCTTCTACTCTCTGTTTCAGTGAATTTGGCTTTTTTAATTCTACATATAAGTGATAAAATAATATTTTTCTTTCTCAGTCTGGTTTATTTCCTTTAACATCGTGTACTCAAGACTCCTCTGCATTATAACAACTGATGTTCCACATAGTTGGAATGAAAAAAAGCATTCTTTTCTAAGGATGAATAACTTTATTCTGTACATATGTTACATTTTCTTCATCCATTCTTCTGTTTTGGATACTTACATTGTTTCCATGTCTTGCCCATTGTGAATAGTGTTACAATTAACGTGGGAGTGTAGTTATCTGTTCAAGACACTGATTTCATTGCCTTTGGTTATGTACCCAGAAGTGGAGTTGCTGGATCACATGATAATCCTATTACTAGTTTTTATGAGGAATCATCGTATTTTTTTTCTTACTACTGTATCCATTTACATTATCAACATTGTGAAAGGGTTCTCTTTCTCATATCATCAACAACATGTTGTCTCTTGTTTTTCACAACTGTTAGGATGGCTATTAAGAAAAAGCCAAACCAGCATTGGACCTGCTGATCACCAGAGAAACTTCTGAGCCAGGAGCCTGCACAAAGATCCCACCCTCACCCCTTACTCTCTGAGAAGAGGGGCTCCATCCTGCCAAACCCACTCGGCCCCACGATGGGAACCCCAGAGCTACACGGGTCACCCACAGAACACCAGAGCAGAAGACCTGCAAGGTACTGGTGCTGATCCAAAGAGCGCAGAGACAAACCCCAGTGCTCAGAATCTTCACGGAGACCTCCCCTCACCCCTATAAAACAATAAAAGCTATATACAACAGACCAATAGCCAATATTATACTTAATGGGAAAAAACTTCAACCAATTCTCCTAAAATCAGGAACAAGGCAAGGATGCCCACTGTCTCCACTATTCTTTAATATAGTCCTGGAACCTTTAGCCAGGGCAATAAGGCAAGAAAAAGACTTATTAAAGGGATCCGCATAGGGAAAGAAGAAGTTAAACTATCCCTTTTTGCAGATTACATGATACTATACCTTCATGATCCCAAAAACTCCATCCCCAAACCCGTAGAAATCTCTTGGGCAAAGTAGCAGGATACAAAATAAACCCACAAAAATCAGTTGCCTTCCTGTACACTGACAATGTACAGGAAGAGAGGGAGTAAAGGGAGCAACCCCATTCACTATAACCTCACAAAAAATAAAATATTTAGGAATTAACCTAACCAAAGATGTAAAAGAACTATTTAATGAAAACTATAAAAAGTTAAAGAAAGAAATTGCAGAAGACACTAGGAAATGGCAAGACCTCCCATGCTCTTGGATAGGCCGACTTAATATAGTAAAGATGATAATACTACCAAAATTAACATACAAATTCAATGCAATACCTATTAAAATCCCAATGATGCACATCACTGAAATACAGAAAACAGTCCAAAAATTCATATGGAACAACAAAAGACCTAGAATAGCCAAAACAATTCTAAGGGATAAAGACAATATGGGAGGGCTATCCATGCCGAACTTCAAACTCTACTACAGAGCTATAATAACAAAGACAGCATGGTACTGGCACAAAAACAGACCCAAAGACCAATGGAATAGAATAGAAGACCCAGAAATAAAACCACACACCTACAGTCAGCTGATATTTGACAAAGGAGCCAAAGACATACAGTGGAAGAAACACAGCCTCTTCAACCACTGGTGTTGGGAAAACTGGGCGGCCACATGCAGAAAACTAACGTGGACCCCATCCTATCGCCATGCATTAACATCAACTCAAAATGGATTAAAGACCTTAACTCCAAACCTGAATTTCTGAAACTACTGCAGGACAGAGTAAGAGAGACACTGGAACTTATAGGCACAGCCAGGAACTTCCTGAACTAAGTCCCAGGCTCACAACAAATTGGAGACTCGACAAATGGGATTACCTTAAAATAAAAAGTTTCTGCACAGCTAAAGCTATAGCAACAAAGCTAGAAAGACACCAGCAGTGGGGGCTGGGAAGGTGGCTCAGTGGTAGAGCGCTTGCCTTGCATGCATGAGGCCCTGGGTTCGATTCCCCAGCACCACATAAGCAAAAAGAAAAAAAGCCGGAAGTGGCGCTGTGGCTCAAGTGGTAGAGCGCTAGCCTTGAGCTGAAGAGCTGAGGGACAGTGCCCAGGCCCAGAGTTCAGGCCCCACGACCAGACCCAAAAAAAAAAAAAAGAAAGACACCAGCAGTATATCAGACAAGGGGTTAATATCCAGTATATACAGGGAACTCAAGAAACTAATCCCTCCCAAACCTAACAAACCAATTACTAAATGGGCAAGGGAACTGAAGAGAGACTTCTCAGAAGAAGAGATAAAAAAAAAATGGCAAAGAAACACATGAGGAAAAGTTCACCATCCCTGGTTGTGAAGGAAATGCAAATAAAGACAACCCTGAGATACCACCTTACCCCAATCAGAATGTCCCACATCCTAAAGTCAGCCAATAATAAATGCTGGAGGGGATGCGGAGAAAGAGGAACCCTATTACACTGCTGGTGGGAATGTACACTTATACAACCACTTTGGAAAGCAGTCTAGAGGGTCCTCAGAAAGCTAAATATTGACCTTCCTTATGACCCAGTCATACCACTTCTAGGCATCTATCCTGAACAACAGGAACCAGTATACAAGGACACATGCACTTCTATGTTTATTGCAGCACTGTTCACAATAGCCAGGATATAGAAACAACCCAGATGTCCCACCACAGATGAATGGATCCAAAAATTGTGGTATCTATACACAATGGAATATTATGCAGCCATTAGAAATGACAAAATAATGGCATTTGCAGGGAAATGGATGGAGCTAGAAGAAAGCATGTTGAGCGAGGTAAGCCAAGTGCAAACAGACAAATGGCACATGGTCTCCCTGTTAAGTGGATGTTAAATCCAAAATGTTAGGTGATATGACAAAATTATATATATAAGAGAAAATATCTTTATGGAATTACAAATTTAGGAAAAAGGAATCTGGGAATAACACACAATAACAATATAATAGCCACTAACACTACACACATTAGTGCTTTAGAGCCTTTATATGCCTTATATAATCCTTTATACTTATATAATCCTAATATGCTTATATAATCCTTTTTTTAAGAATCTGTAATGTAGGGTTTTTTTTACTGTTTTAAAAGTAGAATGTCAGGTGTCAACACAATACAGTCTAATTAGGTTTGACTAACTAACCGTTGTGCTACATGAATCCACAGTGAGTAGATAATCAGACGCTAACTTGTATGACATAAATAAAAGGTAAGACATGGCAAAGAACAGTTTATAGAATGACCAGGGGTCATTGAGTAAAGTATCGATGAACGTGAGACTCTGGCTTGGCTTTAAAGAATAATTAGTAGTTAAATAAGTGAATAGAAAAGGACTGTGTGTTCTGATATAAAGTCAGAAGGCAAGACGAACGTATCTCAATCAGCGAGACAAGAACGCGAGCTATGCGCTATGTTCTAACTAGAACATCCATCTTTAGTACAGTCTTTCAATTTTCCTCTTTTTTTAAGCAGCTAGAACAATTTTATCTAAGTGCAACAGTTTTATTCATTTCTCTTCTCCAGAGCTGGGAATCCTTCATTCCTTTGCTTGAGTGCATAAGGTATTTTGGTCCCCTTGCTCTCCCTCTGTGGGAGTTTATCTTTGGTCTGACTAGCTCAGCCATGGCCATGTACCATCGTGGACTTTCGGATAGACCCCCACACACACCGCCACCACCCCCCCACCTCGCCTCCAAGCACAAGCTCAGAAGTCTGCTCTTGATGTGATCCTCTGCGTTGCTGGAGGAACACGGAGCAAGAGCTCACAAATGGAAGGATGCTCCCACCTTCTGCCTTGCCCCCGCTCTCGGGAGCATGTGCTGAATTCTGGAGCCAGTATGGCCTGATAGGAGAGGCCTTTTTGTGCTGTGTCATTTTCCCCCACCATGTTGCCCTTTGTCTCAGCCGCCATTTTTTACCTCTACCCACCTAAGCGAAGTCACCTGTTCCCGCCTATCAGATGGTACCCCTAAATGAGGTTAATATTTTAAGTTCCCTTTTTTTTTCACAGCAACATGTAAATGTGCTTCTGTCTAGATAATGTTTCGCTCAATAACGTCAACTTTAATTTACAACAAAGAATTTTGGAAGCCATTGGAAGTGGTGTGTCTTTTATCATGTTATTCTAAGTATTAAGAGTAGGAGAGAAGAAGAAATTCAATTAGAGTCCAGATTATATTTTATTCCATAAACCCAAAGCCCCGAGAAAAATCCCTTGATTTATAGCCTCTCAAATTAACGGTAGTCTGGGATCTATGTAATAACTGGAGATTGCTATTACCATCCATATGTAGCACTAATGGGGGGGATAAATACCTACTAGTCCAAACAGATAAACTCCAAAGATAATATCTCTAGCTAGTGAAAACAGAATGAGTCTCTTTGAGTTAATGCTGCTCTGTCATTTGTTTCTTTCAGGCTGATTCACCTTTGTCTTCTAACTGCTTCATCTATCAACACCCCTTTGCTCACCTTTCCCAACCAAAACTATTTGCAACTTTAGTCCTTTTGTATGTTAAAAAAAAAAAAAACTGAAATGTTTCTTCCTTGACCCAGGAATAGCTGAAATAATGTAGGAGAGAAAGTTCAAAAACTTTTTTTCAAAAACAGAGAAGGGAATGGGGCTGGGAATGGAGTTTCATAGTAGAGAGCTTGCCTAGCATACATGAGGCCCTGGGTTCAATTCCTCAGTACCACATAAACAGAAAAATCTGGAAGTGGCCCTGTGGCTCAAGTGGTAGAGTGCTAGTCTTGATCTGTATCCAGGCCCTGAGTTCAAGCCCCAAGACTGGCAGAGAGATAGAGGAGAGAGGGGGCTGGGGGATAATGGAGCAAAAATAACCAGTATATGTCTGGGACAAGCAGAAAAGATCAAAAGCTATGTACATATGACCAGATAAGATGATATTAAGTGAAATGAATGCCAAGATGGGGACACAAGTGTTTTTTTTTCTTTCTTGCTATTGTTCCATGTGATTTTTTTTTGTTTCTTTGTATGTTCCTCCCCCACTGTATAATCCCTGTTTTCACTGTATTTGATGTTGATGCCCTGCATCTTGTACATACACTTCTCTAGCTTGGGGAGGGGAAGGGGAAAAACAAAATAGGGATACTGGTTGACCCATTGTAACAATAGGATGTACAAGACACTATGTTGAAAAATAAACTTCACAATTTAAGCGGAGAGGAGGGCAAGAGGGGGAATGTAGTTGTGGAGGTGGGAGGGAAGGGATGGTAGGGGAAAAACAAAGGAGGAGGTAACAATGCTGGATAGGAAATGTACTCATTACTTTGCTGATGAAACTGTAACCCCTCTGTACAGTTTTTTTACAATAAAAAAATATTAAAAATATTCAATTAAAAAATGGAGCAAAGTATGCTAAGGGTCTATTCGGTACCAGGAAATAAATCTCTCAGGAAATGGTATTCAAAATATCATAAGAAATGATAAAAAAATAAGATAGAATGGATGGATCCAAGAAAATGATTCACTATGCATCCATAACTTACCGCATTGGCTTTCTGTTTAAAGAAGTGGATAGAATGAAATATATTAGCAAAAACTGAAATGATACACAGTTCTGTTAGCCTTTGGCATATGGGAAGCTAAGGGCTAAGGATCTTCTGAATTTTAAAAGTAAAGCCAAACACAATAATTTTGATTATCTATAATCTGAGGCCAAAATTTCTGGTATGTGTCTGTAGTTACAGCAACAACATCCCCCAATAATATTTATTAAGCATTCGCCATGGGCCAGATATCGTGAAACCGAAGAGGGTACAGCATGCACTGAAAGTGCAAGTGACAGACAAGACTTTTCCCTATACAGCTTACATTTTGCCACATGAAGAGTGAAAAATACAATGCAGTTGGCCAGGGAATAAACTATGACTAATTCTCTGGAACAAAGTATCCTGGCTTTATCACAAGGTAGCTTTTTGCTGACTTAGCGATTTTACAGTACACCAACTCTTTTCCAAGAGGAAAACATGTGCTCAATTTCTGGAGCTTTATAAAGGAATACAATGGAAGGCCAGAGACAAATTCTCGTTGAACTCTGCCAGACCAGAAAACACAACACTCCAGGTTTGGAGTCAAACTGATTTAAATTTGATATCCAGTTCCATGCACAATGACCTTAGGAGAAGTACTAACTCTCTTAATTGTTTTCTCATCTCTGAAATAGTGCCATAATAGTGTTATAAGGATTTAATGATGGAATTCATAAATTTTAGTCATATTACGTGGCATATAATTGCTGATTTAATAAATTACAATTTCACTAATTTGTAATCACTTGTATATTGCACTTCATATGCCCATCTTTTCCTCATGCATAGGTAGTTTACCTGTCTTTCCTCAGTGCTGCTTCTATACTTCTGCCCTTGAAGCAGTTACCTTCTTTCAAATTCACAATCAGCTAATGTAAGAATCTAATCTCTAAAAATGTGCTAAAAGGGAAGAATAAGAGAAGAGGACAGTGACTATCACCTGTCAACTCAAACAACCGTTGGTGGTAAAAATATGATCTTGGAAACAAACACTGTACTAAAAATTGCCTAGGCCAAAGCAGTGATTCACAGGGTGAATTTTAAACAGCAGCATCTGGGAACTTGCTCTAGTAACTCTCAATAACAATGACTATCTCTGTTACGTGTGCCAGCAGGCCAGCAGGCATCTTTTCAAAACAAAGTTCAAATTCATATTGTGTCCCATTTCATATAAAGTGAGTGTAAAGAAAATTCATGTGTTCTGGAATATTCTATAAAAACAAATATAACTCCTAGGAAAAACAGGGCTTCCAAAAGGTTAACTATGCAAGTAACATTTGTGATAGAGTAACAAGTTAGAACACGATTCTCTTTCTCCAGCCAATAATTCTAAACCACACCATGTTAACTTAATGAGTTCAACTACATATACAAAGTAGCACTTCGAAAACCTCCCATTCCGAAAAAGCTAAAACATGTTAGACAATGGCAAGAAAGTCACACTTTTCCCACACTAACAGGCCTTCCTCTCAAGTGAAAGTCTCAGAGTTGGGTCAGCTATGTCGTTGTTTTTCTAGACATCATCTGTCATTGAGCATATACTCAAATTTCATGCAACCTGATTTAAGCATCTAACTGGCTGTTTCTGATCATAATAAACATTGGACCAAAGCAAAAGCTTGATGATCCTGCCACCTAGTGGCTACAAAGAAACTAGAGCAGACCCAACATGACAAGGTCTGACAAACACCATCTCCAAAACTCTCAGAATGTAATCATTGTGAATCTTAGATGTATAAAGGACCAATCCTAAAAAAAAAAAAAGGACCAATCCTAAATACAAAACATATAAATTTTTTCTTGTCTCTGGGTTTATCTTAATGCCTATGCAAGGAAGCAAAAGATGTACATTTGCCAAGTATATTTCCCTTCAAGGCCCCACAGCAAACCTTTACAGATCTTCAAATAAAAATTTCTTTTTAAATTTGTTGGAAGATTTACAACTCTTTTCCTTAATTTTGTGGTATATATGCATAAGATTTTTCTTGGTCTTTGCGTGATTTTTCTTCTTGGATATCCTCTATCAAATATAAAAGCCACCTGGCCAAGCCATCACAGAAGTTCTTTTTGAGTAGCTAAGGTGTTGTTAGTCAAAGGATAGTTAGACCTCCACAAACCAGCAGGAGTTTTCTTTAAAAGAAGTGTAACCCCCCTAAAGTACACATCTAAAAGCAAGGACCACATTGAACACCGTAGGAAGCCATATGAACCAGCTCCGCTCAGCATAAACTATATCTGCCTCAACCATTAGAAGCTATGTCTTCTCAAACTTGCCTGAACCTCTCACAGGCAGGACAGCAGGAATCCTGGAATACTCTTCTTCTCCAAAGAGCACTGACTCTTACCTGTTGACGCTTGAAGGCTAAATAATCCAAATTTTCTAGCTCTTTTCCAAGCTTCTGGTAGGTTTTCTGGAGGTCAGATTTGTTGGAAACATTTTTAAGAGATTCAAATGTTCTTTGAAACTGAAAATGAAGACAAAAAGATCATTAGGGTAGCAGCATATTTTTCTCACATCCCCAGCTGGCTAACAGACAGAGTCAATAATAAGGTTCAGTTTCTCCCATCCATAATACAGAGATAATAAATGCTAGTTAATTATCTTTCAATAAAATAATTAGAGACAATTATAAGGCATTAGAAACTGTGTCCAATGTGCAACTCGTGTTATTTGCATGAATGAGAAACCTGTTTTAGTTCTCATTCTAACAAAGAAGACTTAATTTAAAAACAAGCCTTCAAATGTGGAAGATAACACTCTTTAATAGTATCTTATCCTGGGGTCCAGAATTAAGAGCTCCAGGAAACTCACGTAGTTTTTCTGTTCTTTCAGTGATGACCATCAATTTCAGCCAAATCTCTCACAAAAACAAACAACAAAACCCTTCCCCATGCAGTTAATATGTTTGATTTTCTCTTATATTTCCTATGACCTTTTCATCAACCATGAAGGGCTTTAGAAACAATAAGTGATTCAACAAAAATAAGCCTTCATATTTGAACCATTATAAGGATATATTAAAAACAAAAACAAGAATACTCTCCTACAGGGCTACTTCAGAGGCTGAGATAGCGATTCTAAGCCAGTCTGTGCAGGTAAGTTAGTGAGACTCTTATCTAAAAAAAAACTACAAAGGGAAAAAAGTCAGCAGCAGAGCTGTGGCTCAAGTGATAGAACACTAGCCCTGAGCAAAAGAAGTTCAGGATCAGCACATAGGCCCTTGAATTCAAGCCTCAGGAATGGCATCCAAAAAAGGAAAGAAAAAAAAGCTTTCACAATCCAATCATGGAAATAAACAAATTTTTGAAAAGGTATTTGCTTGTATGATATTTTTTTATAATAGCATGGGACTTCCCTCTAGAAAGCATATGGTGAATAAATCACCCAGCAAGCTTCAAAAAGGAAGAACTCTCAAAGAAGGAAAGAAACTAATTTATTTGTTCATTTGTTTGTTTTGCCAGTCTTGAAGGGCCTGGGCTCCGTTCCTGAGCCTCTTTGTGCTCAAGGCTAGCCCTCTACTACTTGAGCCACAGCTTTTTCTGAGTAAGAGTCTCATGGACTTTTTTTTTTACATATAAGAGTCTCATGGACTCTTTTGCCAAGCCTGACTTCAAACACCAGTCCTCAGATCTCAGCCTCCTGAGTAGCTAGGATTACAGGCAGGAGCCACCAGTGCCTGGTGAAAACTAACATTTAGATAATCAAAGCAGATGTGGCAAATTCCACTATCAATTTCTGCTCTGTAAGATACACACATTATTAAATCAGAATGCTCCCATTTATTTTTAAGTCAGATACTGGATAAATACAAAGGTGACAAGTTGTAATACATCACAGAATAGTGTCTGCTACTAATAACTAATTAAGCAAAGAGAATTCACAGAAAATTGAATTCTTGGTTTATTTCAGTAAATTAGAACATACTTTGGAAGGTTAATGATTGAAAATGTCAAATAATACAATTTGCAAGACATTTTCATTAGCTGTCTCTTTATGCCATTTATTTCCCATATTCATTCTGTACCCTTAGTCAGATTTCTACAGATAGAGACTTCACCATCAGCCACACACCCTAACTCCACTATGACTATGATGCTATGAGACAGGCTAATAAGATTTTATAGAATATAATTAAGTTTCCAGGGAAATGATTTGACCCTTACTATATCAAACTCTATGGAGTTAGTCGTTAGAAAAAGCATTCCATTGAATTAAATCCTCAATTTCATGAAAGCAACAAATTTATCTCAATACAAGGTAAAAGGGAAAAAAGAAATGGGAAATAACAATGCTAAACTGAGGTTCCACAGCAGGACATCAAATTAAATTCAACAAATAATCATTTAAAACTAAGATGCTCAAGGCACTCTGAATATGAAACATGTTTTCTGCCCTAAAGGAACTCACAGAGTACAAGAGAAACTAGACATGAAACTCAGAAATGGTAAGGACACTGGCATTTATTGAATGCCTGTTCAACCCCAGATACTTTATGCTTTTCAACTGAATTCTCATTAGAACAACAGGAGTTCCTACTTCTATTCTCATTGTACAAGTACAATCTGGGACCAGAAAGCTTGATGAAACTAAACTTTAATACAATGCCTACTCTATTTCCACCCTACTACTAACTCTAACAGGAAAAGCAGTCAGGAGACTGCAAAAAGAGATAAAAGTAACATAAAGTGAAATTTTAAAACTCATTAATGCTACACTGTGTAGAAGACATGAGGGAGTTTAAGTTGGGCCACAAAGAACAGGAAGACTTTTCAGAGTCCTAAGTATGAACCATTCTGTTCTGTTTAGAAACAATCACATCTGCTCTTTTCTCTCTTCTTGTAATATAACAAATTCTTAAACTTTGGAGTTCATGGACCAGTATCAGGACAGAGAGAGAAAAAAAATTATATATATTATATGTGCATATATTATATATAAATATGCTTAATATTTTATGTAATATATATCATATATAACTATATTATATGTAAATATGTTTAATATATTATGTAGTATATGTCATATATACTATGTTATAACAAATTTATATTCTTTATATGTATGTTTTATATATAATATTTACTATATGTTGTGTCCATTTCTTGCTCCCTTTTCAATACATTCAAATGGAAATAACATTAGATGTGAATTTCTAAACAAAGTAATTTTATCTATGAATTAATCATTAGAGGTCATTTTGCCAATCAATGCATGTAATTTTAAAATGTTCTTTATCCTTGCATTTTCTCTCCCTAAGAAATAATATCTCTGCTTCTTAAATATATCTCCTCACATTTATCGGTGTAAACCTTATATAACCTCAAATGGGAACATCAAGGGAAATACACTTACTTGTATGTCTCTGAAATAAGGAACACACACACACACACAAAAAAAAAAAAAAAACAGTACTTCCAGCTAATAAGTCCATAGCCAAAGAAGAAAGAGACAATCCAATACATCATCATAAGGGTGTTTTAACTGAAGGTCAAAGTTTGCATAATGTTGGGTATTAACTTAAATTTTCATTGTCAATACTTATATCTTCCATTTATTAATACAAAAGGATTCACAGTACTGTAAAAACATGATAACTGCATTCATTTAAATAGATTGTTTTCTCTTACAATAACAAGTTATTGTAATTGAAAGGTTATACAAAATCTATAGTATAACTTTGAATTTGGTTTCTATTAAACATACCGTAGTCCCAATTACCCACATGTTTTTTTTTTCCTTTGGTCAGTCATGAGGCTTGAACCTAGGGCCTGGGCACTTTCCCTGAACATTTTCTGCTCAAGGCTAGCACTCTGCCCCTTTTTGAGCTGCAGTACCACTTCCAGTTTTCTGGTAGTTAACTGGAGATAAGAGTCTCACAGACTTTCCTGTTTGGGCTGGCATCAAACCACGATCCTCAGATCTCAGCCTCCTGAGTAGCTAAGATTCCACATGTGTTCTTAAAGTGCTCAAGAATAAAGGCAATAGATTTACTTTGCAGATAAAACTGAGTAATGGAGATAAGACTGGTTAAACTGAATTCTAGAATTTAAAGAAGTTTGATATTGACTTGGTTTAAAGATTTTTTTCCCCTTTCAGTGTGTTTTTAAATATTAATACAGTACATTTTCATTTCATTAAATTGATTATTTCTCAAAATAAATGATTTCCCAGTTGGAGATAAATTGATAGAAGAAGCAACAAATAATGGAAGAGTTTTAAGTATCCCTGGAACTCACTTTTTTAAGGTTTGAAATGAGAACTTAAAATGAGCCATGAACCCCAAAATAATTTGCTGATCTTTTAATTTATCCTGGCTTAATTTTTCGCTCAATATAAATTAACTTACCTACCCAGGAGGCTGATATCTGAGAATCATGGTTCAAAGCCAACTTGGGCAGTAAAATCCGTGAGACTTTTATCTCCAACTACCAAAAAAGCCAGAAATGGAGCTGTGACTCAAAACGATAGAGTGCTAGCCTTGAGCACAAATGCTGAGGGACAGTGCCAAGCCCTGAGTTCAAGCCCCAGAACTAGCAGAAGAAAAAAAAAACTGAAATAAAAACCATCCCACTGAGTCAATTTGAACCAAAATTAAATAGGAATGTTTAACTGTTGAAACTGAATATTAACATGATTTCTAAACTAAGAAAAATTCATTTCTGTCCTATTTGACTACCTTATCATATCTTACAGGGCAGACAAGATAAAAACGAAAAGATGCAAACAATATCCCTAAGTCCAATATTCACAATAGAACTAAGAATTACAAACAGTTCCAGCGCGTGCTATCTCAGCACACATTGTGTGATGTTCAGAAATAATAATAATAGCAATCCATCAAATCAAACAACAGAGGCCATGATTGCTCATCTCCCATTAAAATTTCTGAATACCTGCTTTATGAGAAAAGAAAGCATAAACAAAGGCAACAGGGAAATGTGTAGTTTGACTCAGCAGTCCCTCTTCTAAAATACATTTTTCTCCTTTCTCCTGACAATACACATTAAATAAATCTAAACCAATGTTCTCTAAACACTACACAGCCAATCCGTTGGTGGAAATTATGTAGATTCATGGAGTAATTTAAGAAGGAGGGCAAGAAGAAGCCAGCTGAAACAGCAGGTAGGGGAGGGGGTGAGGGAATATAGCCAGGGCTCTGGCAAGTAAAGATTCCCTAGCCCTCGCTGCCAGTGCTCTGGTTCTTTTTGTGGTCAGATAGATTGATTCAAATAACTCCATAGCCCCAGCAGCCTACTAATTCCCCTGATGGAATATATATATATATATATATATATATATATATATATATATATATATATATACAGTAGTAACTGTTCCAAACCAGAGCTAGCTCAATAATTGTCATTTTTGCCCTTCCTTATTTAAGCTGTTGTGCATTTGTGCAAGGTTCTCAGTACTTCCAAAAACATAAAAAGAAGTACCAGGCTCATAGCATTTATATATAAAAGCAAGTATTGTAAGTGCCTGATTGAACGCACTAGATCACCAAGTGTGGTCTTAGTGTCTCTAATATGCCAGTTTGAAACAATGCCAAAAGATTCTGGAGAGTGAGGCAGTGAAGAGTCAAAAGAATAGTGTTAATGTTCTGTGAATAGTACTCTTTAGGGTAAAAAATAATTTTTAAGTATAAGAAATGTCTAATCTAGTTTATTTAAACAGGGAAACAACAGATCAACTGAACTGAATTATAGAAAAATATTTCATTTTTCAGAATTTACCCCATTGATTTCTTTTTTATCAAGAAATGTATTAGCATATATCAGTTGTACAGGATTAGGGTCCGTGTGACATTTCCATAATGCATTCATCATACCTCATCAACCTCATTCTTATCACTCTCCCTTACCTGCTTTCCTCACTTCTTAAGATAATTTTAACATATTTTGTTGTTCTATTTTCATATATATATAACGTACTTTGACTATATTCATCTTCATTAACCACGTCCATTCATTCACCTTCCTCCTCCCACTGATCCTTACACACTCTGAACAATGCCTGGTTTTTGTTGTTATTTGATTTTAGCAATACCAAACCTTAAACTCGGACCTCAAACTTCCTTGCTTTGGATTGTTTGGCTTTACCACTTAAGCCATACCTGCAACCCCAGAGTCTGTTTTCATACATGTTTTCCAATCGTACTTATAAAATGTTGATGACACTTATTAAGAAGTTTACATTTGCAGCAGAAATTTAAAATGCATAGACAGACAGACAGATACTTCAAATGAGGTTTTGCTGGGAGAAATTATTATAAAAATTAAATAAAACCTGGAACAAAATCAGAAAAAGGCCTACATGTTGAAACTACACTTTTCTCAAAGTTTAAGATACAATACCTTGCTATTTAATAACTACACAATTTTTGTTGAGTCTCTACCACTCCAGTCTTCACCGTGTTATTCATAGCGTATTTGTCAACTGTGTTTGCCTATCTCCTTTCCAAGGTTATAGAATCTGCTGAAAATTTTTAAAAAGGAAAATGAGATATTGTCATTCAATAAATACTTATTATTGGGCAACAGACATGTAAGAAACAGACAAAAACAATTTTTGTGTGTTATGGCTCTGGGTCATAAACTCAAGGCCCGGGTATTGTCTCTTAGCTTTTTAACTCAAGGCTGGTAATCTACCACTTGTGCCACAGCTCCACTTTCAGATTTTTGATGATTAATTGGAGATAAGAATCTCGTGAAATTTCCTGCCCAGGCTGGCTTTGAACTACAATTCTCAGATCTTAGCCTCCTGAGTAACATAGATACAAGTGGAGACAACAGTACTTAGCAACATCTTAACTATTTTATACATTTAAAAAGTTCTATAGAATTGTAAGATTGCCATAATTAAATTGAATGAGGGCTGAACTAAATGGTAACTAAGTAATTGTTTATGGATCATCATATCTCTATAGGGTATGAGAAATTAAAAGATACATAGATGTATACTGTTAAAAATGATTCCCTAGCTCAACCTCCCTAGCCATAAAAGAAATGCAAATCAAAACAACATTAAGATACCACCTCACTCCAGTTAGAATGGCAAAAATCAAGAACTCTAATAACAACAAATGCTGGAGGGGATGTGGACAGAAGGGAACCTTACTGCATTGTTGGTGGGAGTGTAAACTTGTTCAACCACTTTGGAAAGCAGTATGGAGGTTCCTCAAAAGACTCCACATAGAGCTCCCCTATGACCCAGCAATCCCACTTTTGGGCATTTACCCAAATGATCACAAACAAGACCACACTAAAGCTACCAGCACAACTATGCTTATTGCAGCATTATTTACTATAGCTAAGATATGGAACCAACCCCGATGCCCCTCAGTAGATGAATGGATCAAGAAAATGTGGTATATATACACAATGGAATTCTATGCCTCCATCAGAAAGAATAACATTGCCCCACTTGTTAGAAAATGGAAAGACTTGGAAAAAATTATATTAAGTGAAGTAAGCCAAGCCCAAAGAACCATAGGTCCCATGGTTTCCCTTATTTGCAATATCTAATACATGTACGAGTCAAGCAGAAAAGGTCAGATAAGGTGATGTTAGGAAAGTGAACCCTAAGATATGTATTTAAATGTTTTTTTCTTTCATGCATTTGTTTCTAACGCATTTATAAGATTATTTCTTTGTTGCTTTGTATGTCCCTCCCCCACAGTATAACCCCTACTTTCACTGTATTTGATGTCGGTATAATTTGTGGAGGGGAAGGGGGAAAACAAGTCGTTTAAATAAGGATACAGGTGGACCCGTTGTAACAATGAGAAGTACAAGTTGTCATGTTGAAAACGAACTTTACAACTTTTGGGGGGGGAGTTGGCTGGGGGAGGTGAGGGGAGGCTGGGAAGGGATGGGAAGGGGAAACAAAGGAGGAGGCTACAATGCTTGATAAGAAATGTACTCATTATCTTGCCCATGTAATTGTAACCCCTCTGTACAGTATTTTCACAATAAAAAATAAATAAAAATAAAAATAAATGAAAACAAAAAAATGATTCCTTAGTGTTATTCCTATCAGCAAACCTGAGGCATATAAGAACAGGAAGTGATAGCAAGTAGGAATGAGGTCTAACAGGAGTGATAGAAATGTGCTAAAATTAGATAGTGGTTACAATGTACAACTCTGAAATTTTACTCAAAAATCATTGAATTATACATAGAAACAAGTTAATTTTATGGCATATAAATCACACTTCAATGAAGCCATTTTAAAAGTCTTTTCATAAGCATCTTACTAATGAGAAAGCATAGATGCTGTAATATTGAGTGAATAAACATTACTCATTTCTTCTGAGACAAACTAAGCACAAACCTTGATTCTTCATTCAATGAACTTTCCAGGAAGGCCTTGATGATGTGAGTTCATACTACAAATCTTCCCCAGATAGCCTTGTGCAAACATATTGCTTCTCCTAATGCTCTTTTCCTGAAGCTTTCCAAATCTATTTCTTGTCTTAATTGCTCTCCTGAGCTCTAAACATACCTTCTAAAATGTACTTTCTCTCATATGTATCTCAAATACAATGTCTAAAACCCATAATCTGCTTCTCCTCTGTGTTAACAGCAAATCAATGTCCTCAATATCTAGCCACAATCCTAGAGTCCCTTTGATTCTAAAAGGTCTCCAATCTCTTTCTAAATTGAAACCTGCTCTTTCCTTTCTCTCATTCATTCCCCCTCCCACCTCACAATTTCATAACCATAAATACATATGCCTCATCACTAGCCTCTCTGCATCAGAAATAGTCCTACATGCAAATCTGTTTATATCATTTCCCTGCTTAAAATTCTTTAATGGTTTTGTTGTTATTGTTGTTGGTAGGGGGTGTTTGTGCTCTGCATTTTTCTTTTAGGGGTGGCAAAAGAGGGCACAGAAAGAGAGGGAGGAGGGTGTACAAATACAATTGTGTTATTAAGTATACAGTGTGTGGAAAATGACCTGTGTAACTTGTGGGCAGAAATGGAAGGAAGAAACTGGAGAAAAGAGAAGGAAGGGGTGACATTATCCAAAAAAAAGGAATGTACTCATTATCTGACTTATGAAATGGTAACCCATCTGTACAACACATTAATAATAACACCATTATATTTAAATGCATATATTAAAAAGAAGAAATTCTATTTTAAAAGATATATTTAGAATCTGAAGATTTTAGGAAAATAGATACCTATTAAATAATCATCTATTTGGAGTTTTGTTTTGTTTTTGTCCATTGTGGGGCTTAAACTCAGGGCGTGAGCCTCTTTGTGCTCAAGGCTAGCATTCTACCACTTGAACCATAGCGCCACTTCCAGGTTTTAAGTGGTTAATTGGACATAAGAGTCAATGAGAAGTACAAAATGTCATGTCAAAACCAGCTTTACAATGTCGGTGTGTGGGGGGGAGGGGGGTATAATTGGGTGGGGGGAGGGGGGTAAAATTGGGTGGGGGGAGGGGGGAGGCGGGGAAGGGAAGTGAAGGGTAAACAAAGGAGGAGGCTGCAATGCTTGGTAAGAAATGTATGTATTATCCTGCCCATGTAATTGTAGCCCCCCTGTACAGTATGTTCTCAAATAAAATAAAATAAAAAAAAAAAAAAAAGAGTCTTACCAGGACTTTTCTGCCTGAGCTGGCTTCAAACCATGATCCTGAAATCTTAGTCTCCTGAGTAGCTAGGAATACAAGCATGAACACCAGTGCCTGGTAACTATTTGGTGTTTTAACAAAATAATTCTTTAACTCCTTTGTACAACTACTTAAAGATAATAATTTTTAAAAAGAAAATGAAAAAATTAATTCTTAACGATTCCTCCTTAACTTCTAGGCTTTATCTCCAACTTTTTATTTGAGCACCTACACCTTTCACTCATCTACACTGACCTACCTCAACAGCATCAATTCTTTTTTGATTTTACACAAAATCTCAGCCATTCAGAACTGTTAAAGGTCTTTAATCATGTCCTATCCCCTGAAGTTAAAATGTCCTCTATCTACCCAGACTAGTGGTACAAGCCTGTCACACTACCTACTTAGGAGGCAGAGATTAAGGAATCACTATTCAAAGCCAGAATGAGATAGAGTTCATAAGATTCTACCTCACTCAATGGCTACAGGAGAAGCATAATGTCTGGGCTCAGTGCACATCTACCATTCCCAGTGATACATAAAACTCTTAAGTTCAAGGTCAAAACTTAGGGCTGCTCAGGCATAAGCAAGTTCCTACCACAAAAGTAACTAAGACAAAAGAAGAAACCTCCATACTGCTTTCCAGAATAGTTGAACAAGTTTGCTTTCTTACCAATAGTGTAACAGAATTTCCTTTTGGCCACATCCCCACCATCATTTTTATTGTTAGTTTTCTTGATAATAGCCATTCTAACTGGAATGAAGTAGAATCTCAATGCTTTTTTTAATATTTTATTTTATTTAAGGGTGATGTCAGAGGAGTTACATTTGCATAAGTAAGATAAGGAGTATTTCTAGTCAAACATTGTTAGCTCCTCCCTTGTTTTCTTCCACTTTCCCTCCTGCCCCCACTTCCCTCTCTACAAATGGTAAAGTTTATTTCCAACATAGTATCTTGTGAATATTGCTACTGCATTGGTTCACCCTTTGTCCCTTGTCTCACCATTTTGTGATTCCCTTTCTCTTTCCCAAATCATATAAATGTATATACAAGATACAGAGTACCAAAATCAAAAACAGTGACAACAGGGGATAAACCAAAGGCAAAATGAAGAAAAATAAAAACTTCACACAGTAAATTAAAAAACTAAAACAAAACAGAAACAAAAACCCTCTTGCTTCCATATCTTGGAGTTCATTTCAATTAGCATCATTTTATATGTACATAGCTATAGAGCTATTGTGAGCCTCTGCTAGGACTATCCTAGACATATATTAATTATTACAAATGAGGGAAACCAGGGAGCCTATGTTTCTTTGGTTCTGGCTTACTTCCCTTAATATGATTTTTTCCAAGTCTTTCCATATCAATGTTGTTTTGATTTGCATTTTTAAAGCCAGAGATGTTGAACATTTCTTCATGTGTCTATTACGTATTTTTACTTCTTCCTCTGAGAAGTCTCTCTTTAAGTCTTTAGCTCATTCATTGATTGGGTTGTAGGGGAAGGTTAAATTTTTGAGCTCTAAGTATATTTTAGATATGAGGCCCTTAAAAGACTAAACATAGAGCTACCCTATGACTCAGTAATCCCACTCCTGGGCATTTATCCAATAGACCACAAACAACAGAACACTAAAACTACTAGCACAACCATGTTCATTGAAGAATTGTTTACCATAGCCAGGATATGGAATCAACCCAGATGCCCCTCGGTGGATGAATGGATCAAAAAATGTGGTATAATCGAATTCTGCTAGTTCATCAGAAAGTACAATATAATACCATTCATAAGGAAATGGAAGGACTTGGAAAAAATTATATTAAGTGAAGTAACCCAGAGTCAAAGAAACAAAGGAGCATGGTTTCCCTCATTTGTGGTAACTAGAATGTGCCTATAAATCTATATGTAAACACACACACACACACACACACACAGAGAGAGAACATAATAAATTATATAGGACTCTAGACATTCACACACTGAGGCCAATAAGATATAGCGCTCTGAGGAGTATAACTAGTACAGAGAAGCTTTCAAAAACTTAAACAGTATCAAGGAGAGAATAGTTGTAACTTAAATTCCTATTTAAAAACATGAATTAACATGGCAATAAAGCTAAATTTTCTTTCCAGATTTCTACAGTTAATGATCATTTTTTCTCTGTCTCCTTTTATCTTTGATTTCAGTCTCTCTCTGCCAAAGGAAAACCTGTGTTTCCTTAAGGAACAAGATGCATTCAGAACTGATTATTTCTATATTATATAACTATATGTTAATTATATAATATATAATATTTATACATTATATAACTATATATTCCTTATTGATAACAGTACTTGTCCATTGAGAATTATTAGTTACTTGTGTTTGTTCCGACTACCTCCTAGTAAAGCTCAATCATAACTTGCATCTCTGAGGCAGTCTCAGTAAAATGAGAATGATTTCACATATTAAAAAAAGAATGGCCAGGCATTAGTGGTCATCCCTGTGATCCTAGCTACTCAGGAAGCTGAGATCTGAGGATTGTGGTTCAAAGCCAGACCACGCAGGAAAGTCTGTGAGACTCTTACCTCCAATAACCACCAGAAAACTGGAAGTGGTGCTGAGGCTCAAAGTGATAGAGCACTAGCCTTGACCAAAAGAGCTCAAGGACAGTGCCCGGGCCCTGAGTTCAAACCTGTGACTCAGCAAAATAATAAAATAAAGCGAGTATCATATGAGGAAGACCTAGGTTAAAAGTACTTTTCATTTATAGAAGTAGTGATTTTAATAATTCTCTAACTATATATGAAATCAAGGAATGCACAGAATGATATATTTCAAGTCCTCAAAGAAAATAAATGCTAAACTAGATTTCTAGATCCAACAAATCTGCCATTCATAATTGAAGCAAACCTGAAAAATCTTCCATGATTTTCTTTACAAAATCTAAAGGAATTCATTACCACACAAGGAATTCTACTCATACAAGATTAAGATAAAAACAGCCATGAAAATGTGGGAAATATCTCACTAAAATAAGGACTAGAAAGGAGAAATAGAACATTATAAAAACAACAAAATGATTTGATATACTACATATTTTTCAATAATAATTCTGAATGCTAGTAGTCAGAATTCTCCAATCAAGACACACACTATCAGGTTGGAACAAACACAAAAACAAAAAACACAAGACCCAACCATTTGTTGCCTAAAAGAAACACACTCGCTACCAAAGACAAAAACAAATTTTATGCAAAAGGATTTTTAAAAGTATATTTTTCCCTGAGGGGCATCTCAGTTGATTCCATATCTGAGCTATGGTAAACACTGCTGCAATGAACATGGTTATGCTGGTAGCTTTATTGTGGCTTTGTTTGTGTTCTATTGGATAAATGTCCTGGGGTAGAATTGCTGGGTCATAAAATGTAACATGTAATTCTATTCATCCACCAGAAAGTACAATATTGTACCATTCATAAGGAAATGGAAAGTCATGAAAAAATTATATTAAGTGAAGTAAGCCAGCATCAAAGAAACATAGTTTGCATGGCTTCCTTCATTTGTGGTAACTAGGATGTGCCTATAACTCTACAAGTAAACATACTGAAGGTAAAAAAGAATAAATAAATAAATAAACAAACTGGGATATGATAAATTATATAGGTCTCTAGGAATTCACAGAGTGAGACCAAAGGAAGGTATTCTTTTTTTTCTCTTTTTTTCTTTGTTGATTGTGGGGCCTGAAGTCTGGGCCTGGACGCTGTCCCTCAGCTCTTCAGCTCAAGGGTAGCACTCTAACACTTCAGCCACAGCACCACTTCTGGCTTTTTCTGCTTATGTGGTGCTGAGGAATCGAACCCAGGGCCTCATGCACACAGCAAGCACTCTACCACTGAGCCACCTTCCCAGCCCCCAAAGGAGGGTATTCTTAGGAGAGGATTACCAAAATTCTATAGCTATGTGCATCTGATCATATAAAATAATATTTATTAAAATGAACTCCAAGAAATAGAAATAAGAGGGTTGGATTTGGGGGAGGAGGAGTTTGTTGTTTTTTTGTTTTGTTTTGTTTTGTTTTTGCCAGTCCTGGAGCTTGTACTCAGGGCCTGAGTACTGTCCCTGAACTTCTTTTGCTCAAGGTTATATCATTTCACCACTTGAGCCACAGCTCTACTTCCACCTTTTTCTGTTTATGTGGTACTGAGGAATTGAATCTAGGGCTTCATGCATGCTAGGCAAGCACTCTACCACTAAGCCACACTCCCAGCCCAGGGTTGTTTTTTTTACTTTGATGCTGTTTTTGTTTTCTTTTCCTTTTGTCATGTTTGTTTATTTATTTGTCTTTTGGAGGGTAAGGAGAAGCACAGAAAAGAGAAAAGGGCGAACAAATGCAGTAGTGGTGCTCACTAGACACTGTGTTGAAAATGAACTATATAAGTTGTGGATGGGGATGGGAGGGGAAACTGGGAGAGAGAGCAGGAAAGTGTGACATTGTTCAAAAGGAAATGTACTTTTTATCTGACTTATGTAACTATAACCTCTCTATACATCCCTCTACAATGATAATAAATAAAAATTTTAAACCTATCTATGCCACACAGAAAGGGAAAAAATAAAATTACATTGCTACCAAAAAAATATATATTTCTCAAAGAAATGGAACTCAGAGAGTCAGGAGGGAAAAACTGGAGGGGAAATGAGGGAAGAGTTAACATTGTTCAAAAAGTAATGTATTTATTACCTGACTTATGTAACTGCAACCCCTCTGTACATCACCTTTATAATAAAAAATAAAGAATAGATTAAAATTTATTTTTAAAAATGGAACCCAAGAGTAAGGAGGTTTAGCTATATTCATATACCAAAGTTGGAAGAGACAAAGAAGGTCCCTTTATTTTCATAAAGGGAATAATGCATCGAAAGAATACAAACATTGTAAATATACCATGTGTTGGTGTACCCAATTTCATGAAATGAGCACAATTACACACCAAACAATAATAGCAGGTGACCTCAAAACACTACTCTCAATAAATACGTCATACAGACAAAAATCAACAAAGAAACTTAAGAATTAAATGGCATAATCAATCAAATGGACTTAACAAACATCTAAGGAATATTCTACAAACAGCTGCAGATGTATATTCCTTTCAACAGCCCACAGAACTTTCTGAAAAAGATTTTAGGGTATAAAGCAAGTCTTCACAAATACAAGAAAATTTGAATAGCAACTTGTGTTTTATCTAGCTACAGTGAAATAAAATTTAAATTAACAGAATGAGAAATTACAGAAAATAATCAAACACATGGAGAATGAACAACACACATTAGACTGATGGATGGGCCAACAATTAGTGGGAGGATATTTTAAAATTCCATTAAATGAAAATGAAAGCAAAACAGAATCTAAGATATAGAATGAAAGTGGCTCTAAAAGGCAAGTGTATAGTATAAAATACCTATATCAAAAACTCAGAAACACCTGAAATCAATAGCCCAATGATGTACCTCCTTGTCTTAGACAAACAGAAATAAACTAATTCCAAAATTAGAAGTAAAGAAATAATAAAGATCAATGCCAAAATTAATAAAGTGAAAAGTAAAAGAATAATACAAATGATTAATGAAATGAAGAGTTCATTCTTCAAATTAATGAACAAGATTGACCTAAGCCAAACTAACTGAAAGAAGGAAAGAAAGAAAGAAAGAGAGAGAGAGAGAGGAAGGAAGGAAGGAAGGAAGGGAAAGAAAGAAAGAAAGAAAGAAAGAAAGAAAGAAAGAAAGAAAGAAAGAAAGAAAGAAAGAAAGAAAGAAAGAAAGAAAGAAAGAAAGAAAGAAAGAAAGACAAAAAGAAAAGACCTAAATGATAAAAACTAGATGTGAAGGGTGACATTTCCACAAATACCACTTGCAATGTACAGGACCATTTTAGAAACTTGCATCCCAAGAAATTTAACATTCTGAAAGAAATGAATACACTTCTAGATGTGTTTGACCACAAAAGAAGATACAAATAAACATATAATCAGCAAGCAATGAGACAAAAAAAGCAAGTTATGAAAAAGAAAAACATCTTTTAACAAAGATAATCTCAGGACCAGATAGACTCAGCGCTGAAGTCTACTAGAACTAATCACAATGCTCCTAAAATTGTCCACTAAGATAGAATAAAATAGAATATTACGAGAATCATTCTAAGAGTCAGTATTATTTCTCTGATACCAAGATCAGATTAAGACACCACCAAAAAAAGGGAAAGTATATACAATGTCTTTGGTTAACATAAATACAAAAACCTCAATAAAATATTGCAAACTGAATTCAACATACTGCAAAGATAATACATTGTGATCAAGTTGGCTTAATTCCAGTAATGGATGGTTCTATGCATGAAATTCAATAAATTTAAAACAGCATACAAGCAGAAGCAAAGACAAGAATAACATAATCATCTCAATAGATGCAGAAAGCCTTCAGCCATTATTTGATCACATGAGTAGTGATTATATGGAGAGTATATGGTGCCTTTATAAAAATATAGACAGAAGTATAAGAGCCCTTTAAGGCAGAAAATTCAGATTTACAATCCTTTCATCTAGACTATTTATGATCTTGTCAAGCCAAATAAAAGCTTTAATGAAGTTCTCTTTATAACAAGACTGTACCAACTTGATTTGTCTTGCAAAATAAAACAAGCACACTATCTTGCTACCTTGTTTTTCTAATTAAGAATGATTCATGGGCTGGGAAGGTGACTCAGTGGTAGAGTGTTTGCCTTGCATGCATGAGGCCCTGGGTTCCATTCCTTAGCACCACATAAGCAGAAAAACCTGGAAGTGGCACTGTGATTCAAGTGGTATAGTGCTCTCCTTGAGCTGAAGAGCTGAGGGACAGTGCCCAGGCCCAGAGTTCAGGCCCCACGATGAACAAAAAAAAAAGTTCAAAACTCATGTTAAACTTGTTTTTCATCTTGAACAAGAGGAGCTGGCTGGTCTTGGGATATAACTTACAAGAGTACCTGCCTAATATGTACAGTCATGAGTTCCATCCCTGACATAAGTAAATACATACATGCATGCATACATACATACATACAGAGCTAGAAAATTAGCATATTATAATTTCTAAGTGTCTTAAGCTTTAAGGTTTCTCTTTCTTAAATTGTTTATGTATTAATTATGTTAGCTGCATAATTCTGTTCTTCTTTATATCTCTCCAGCAAACAATCTTTAGTTCTTCAATTTCTCACTTGCTTCAAGACTAAATTGTGGCTTCATTGTTTTGGGAGTGTGTGTGTGTGTGTGTGTGTGTGTGTGTGTGTGTGTGTGTGTGTGTGTGTGTGTGTGTGTGTGTGTTACAGCTTTATGGTAGTTTTGAACAGAAGGCCTTGTACTTGGCTCTCTAACACGTGAGCTTCTCCTCCAGCCCTTGGGCTTCATTCTTTTGAGTCATACATCAGTCTTCCCAACCTAATTCAGTCAATCTCTGATGGGTGATATTAAGAAAATGAAAGTGATGCACCAGGGATGTTCTAGGATTGATACCAACTTCAAGGACTGGAATTCAAAGTAAGAACACCACCAAAGCAAACTAAGCTATCTTTTACTTACAGCTGACACATGCTTCAAGAGACACAAGACATCAATCATGTCCGCGAGGATAAGCAGTCTTGTAACTGCAGCCAACAAGGCACGAGCTGCTTGAACCACCGCCTCCCTTTTTGGTAGATAACAGGGATCATCTGTAAATCTCTCAGCTGATACCTTCAGGGCTTCACCTGAAAAACATAGCCCCAAATAAGTTTTATTGAAGTTTCGACTATGTCTATTTCCACATTTATCAGCCAATTTAATTCCAAGGGTATTCCCAGACTAAGCATAAGTAAAATACTGTCAGTTGATTCTTGAACACTGTATCTTTGTGTATATGGGTATGTGTGGGTATGTAGTGTGTGTATGCGCATGTGTGTGTGAGCGCACATTGGTCCTGGGGCTTGAATGCAGAGGTCAGTATAAAACAACTCTGTAATCTAAGAAATTTATAGCCAAATAAATCTACAAATATTCACAGATACAATCTAGACATCGCACAGGTAAGGGCCTGTACAAAATGCCAAGAGACCAAAACAAGGACATACCTCTATGTGAAGTGTCAGAGGACACATGCAAAACTGCAGCATCTCCCAACTGGCTGCCTTATAGGATTTAACCAGTTCATGTCACACTGTTTTCTATCAAGAGAATATGACTATTTTCCAAATTAAATAGGAAAAAATAATTATTTTTATCTAGAATATTAGCCTCCATCTTTCATAAAATTGATATATAATATGATATCTATTGTTTTTGGAATATCATTTCCAATTTTGCTTACAATGCTTTCACTTTGAAAATTAACAAATAGGAAATGTTCTTTTTTGTTGTTTGGGGTTTTTTTGTTTTGTTTTATATTGTTTTGTGGCAGTACTGAGGGTTGAACTCAAGGCCAAGGCACTGTCGCTAGCTTTTTTGTTCTAAGCACTCTACTACTTGTACCACAGCTCCACTTCCAGCTTTTTGGTGATTAAATGAAGATCAGAATCTCCCAGGCTGGCTTTGAACCATGATCCTCAAATCCAGTCTCCTGAATAGCTAAGTTTACAGGTATGAGCCACCAGCATCTGTCAAGAAACTTCACTTTTAAAATAGATAAAAAATTTAAAAAAAACTTTTCCTTCAAGAAATCCCACTTCATCCATAAAAGCAATTTACCAGATATTTTGAAAATACTACAAAAGCTGGGTTCAGAGTTGTTGTTTTGTTTTTTCCTACTGGATCCACTGGGCTTCTTTTCTATAAAATATGCTTTTTTAATTTTTCCCAAAACATTAGCTATGAAATGCCTGTTTGAAGAAGGTACTAAAGCATTTAGTCTATAAATATTTATAGAGGTACTTTGTGCATATATAAGTGTAATATATAAAGCTTCTGCAAAGTTTTATATAGCAGCTCTATGTAGTCATTTTTTGTCTAAAGCACAACCAAGTTACATTGGTTAGAATTTCCAAATTTACAAAACTTTATATATTACACTTATATATGCACAAAAAGCACAAAGATGGTACACAAAACTTTTATGTGATGAAATGAGTCAGGCTCAAAAGTACAAAAAAAAGTGTTCAGGCCAAAACTAAACATGAAAAGATATTGTTCACTTTATAAAATATACCTACATAATTCTTTCACAATTGTCTTTACTGTATCTAAAAATATGTAACCCCACTGTTTCAAAGTGACTATATTCATTATATATAACACAACAAAAACATGGTTTTAGCAAAATATTTAGAGGAGAAAGTGAGAAAAACAGGCACTAGTGAATCATAGTTGATACAATATATAATAACATACTCTGGTATAATGGAGTTCACAGTCTAAAATCTAAAACTGGACACAAATGTATTAGTTCCATTTACTTTCTGTTTTGTTTTGTTTTCGTTATTTTTGTCAGTCATGAGTCTGAACTCTGGGCTTGGGCGCTGTCCCTCAGCTCTTCAGCTCAAGGCTAGCACTCTACCACTTGAGCCACAGCATCACTTCCAGCTTTTTCTGTTTATGTGGTGCTGAGGAATGGAACCCAGGGTCTCATGCATGCAAGGCAAGCACTCTACCATTGAGCCACCTTCCCAGCCCCTCCATTTACTTTTAATTGGAGAAACTGTCAATTTGAATTTGAAACTTTCTAAAAAGGTAGAAGCTTGAATCTAGCCTTGGAGCAAGTAACTATTTGGCAGGGAAGAGAGAGAAGTAACTTCAATTAAATTTTAGTCTTATGCAATTTTTTAAAGGCAAAACTTGTGTTTAAAACATTCAAGACAGTGTGACTGCAAAGAGAACAAACTCATCATGGCCAGGTGAAAGGCAGAAAGAATAACTTCTGTGCATGTACCCAGTCTAAGATATTACCAGCACATCAGCATGCTTACAGACTCAGACTGCAGCTGAATATGGCTGCCATTATAAACTATTGCTGATGTTTTATTTCCATTTTGTTATCATCAAGTGTTCAGTAAAGTCTTAGTAAAAGTTCTCATTGGATTTCAGCCAAATAGTAGCAGAGGCCAAATTTCTTTCCCATCTGAAATTTTAAAAATAGATAAAATATATTTTTAAAAAATGGTAATGAAGATACTGAATGCCAGGCACTGGGGGATAAAATCACAGAGAAATTATGTGCAAATATTGCCTACTAAAAATAATGAAAGAAGTAAGCCAGGCCCAAAGAAACATAGGTCCCATGGTTTCCCTTATTGCAATATCTAGTATATGTCTGAGACAAGCATAAAAGGTCAGATAAGGTGATGTTAGGAAAATGAACCCTAAGATATGTATTTAAAATTTTTTTTCTCTCATGCATTTGTTTCTAACGCAATTATAAGGTTATTTCTTTGTTGCTTTGTATGTTCCTCCCCCACAGTATAACCCCTGCTTTCACTGTATTTGATGTCGGTATAATTTGTGGAGGGGAAGGGGAAAAACAAGTCGTTTAAATTAGGATACAGGTGGACCTGTTGCAACAATGAGAAGTACAAGTTGTCATGTCAAAAACGAACTTTGCCAGGCGCTGGTGGCTCACGCCTGTAATCCTAGCTACTCAGGAGGCTGAGATCTGAGGATCACAGTTCAAAGCCAGCCCAGGCAGGAAAGACTGTGAGACTCCTATCTCCAATAACCACCAGAAAACCGGAAGTGGCGCTGTAGCTCAAGTGATAGAGCGCTCGCCTTGAGCTGAAGAGCTAAGGGACAGCGCCCAGGCCCAGAGTTCAAGCCCCACGACCGACAAAAAAAAAAAAAACGAACTTTACAACTTGGGGGGGGGGAGGATTGCATGGGGAGGGAAGGAGGATGGGAAGGGATGGGAAGGGTAAACAAAGGAGGAGGCTACAATGCTTGATAAGAAATGTACTCACTATCTTGCCCATGTAATTGTAACCCCTCTGTACAGTATTTTCACAATAAAAAAAAGAAATGTACTCATTACCTTACTTATGTAACTGTAAGCCCTCTGTACATCACCTTTACAATAAAATAAAATTTTAAAAAATAGAAATGCTTCTGAATGATTTTTTTACAAGCTCTGAGATTGCAGGGGTTATCTACTAAATCCAATGACATTACATAAGGTAGAAAGCATGTCCCTATTTTATCTTGAAATCTGTGCTCAAGAGGTTGAGAAGTCAAAAGTTACAGATTGTTGTCTCTCTATTTAGCTCAAGA
The DNA here is from genome assembly GCF_024711535.1 of Dipodomys merriami. Classification (NCBI taxonomy): domain Eukaryota; kingdom Metazoa; phylum Chordata; class Mammalia; order Rodentia; family Heteromyidae; genus Dipodomys; species Dipodomys merriami. Next base: position 20,864,013 of record NW_027202715.1, on the reverse strand, counting down.
ATTATCAGCTACTCTCATCTAGGTAAGGCTTGCACTTAGTTCTATTTCTGTCTATATTCAAGCTTAGATAGGAAAACAGAAGAAATTTATCTTTGGTTCTGAGTATTTTTTAAGTTGGTCCTTTTCTCCTTCTTTGAATGTTAATAAGTTGATTCTAATCAAATCCCATCACTATCTTCCTACACATCACCAATTCCTAATCACTCAATGATAAGCACACAGATCTGTAAGGCATAAGGGAGCAGCAGAGCTTTTAACCCTAATTGACTCCATGAGTCTCATAATGCTGGAGGCTCTCACAAAAGAAACCTAACTTACTGATAGCTGCCTAGCACTTATGGAACTCACAAACAAGCATCAAGACAGGCAAGCATTGCCATTTCTATGTAATGAATAGCATGTTTAATTGCCTCAAAAAAAGTCAGACATCTAAGTAATAAAATATTACACATGAAAGCAAGAGCTGGGTGACTGTAGAGACCTTACTAATTGTGGTCTGCAATTAAATTCAGAATAACACATAGCTGACCTGTGGTCAAATTTATAAAAGAACTTCCCAAATAATCAAAACTACATTATGCCTACAAGTTATAATAGGGGGGGAAAGGGTAAAATTGACTATTAGCTAATGACTACTAATCCTGGCAGATGAAAGGCTGATCCCCTTCTCCTAAGGGAAAACAACTCATTCTGGGATAAGGCAGAGCTGGTCTTTTGCTCAACATTGGCCACAGAAACACTAATGCAAGGCACATAGATGATATTAAATATGCATACACATAAGTACTGAAGTATGAACTCGGAGACTAGTACCTACCACACGAGCCATGTCTCCAACCATTTTTGATCTGATTATTATTTAGATAAGATCTTGATTTTTGTCCAGGCAAGCCTGGACCATCAACATCCTTCTATTTATCCTTCCTGCTATGGCTGAGATGACAGCTCACACCATCATATCCAGCTTTTTCTGTGAAGATAGGGTCTTGTGAACTATTTTACTATTTTAAGCACAATCATCCTGATCTCAGCCTCATGCATACCTGAAATGACAGCTGCATGCCACCACAGCCAGCTATTATTTGAGATGGGTGTCATGAACTTTTTGCACAGGATAGCCTCCAGCCACCATTTTCCCAGTCCCTGCTTCCCATGGACATAGGATTCCAGGCCTAATCCCCCAGCACCTGGCTCAATTTTAAATATGTTGACATCCACATTTTAAAAGGATTATATTTACAAAAAAGTAAATTGTTAAAGTTAATTCTAAAAATTATTTTTAAAAGTATGCAAGGTTCACTCTAAAGCTATATTTTGCTTAATATAATAAATTAAGTTATGTCATTTCAACATGTAATCAATTCTAAAATTATTAATGAATCAGGCACAGCTAAAGCCTGTAAATCCGAACTACTCAGGAATCTGAAACAAGAAAATTGTAGTTCAAGGCTACCCCAGTCAAAAATTTCACAAGGTATCATCTTAACCAACAAAAGTTGGGTGTGATTGCATGTGCCTGTCCTCCTAGTTTTATGGGACGTATATATAGGAAGATTGCAAACCAGGCCTTCCCAAGGCAGTGAGATCCTATTGGAAAAAATAAAAAGAGAGAGGTAGGAGAGGTGTGGGAGGGAAGAGATAGTAGGGAAAAAACAAAGGAGAGGTAATAATGTTCAATAAGAAATGTATGCATTGGGGCTGGAAAGGTGGCTCAGTGGTAGAGTGCTTGCCTTGCATGCATGAGGCCCTGGGTTCAATTCCTCAGCACCACATAAGCAGAAAAAGCTGGAAGTGGTGCTGTGGCCCAAGTGGTAGAGCACTAGCCTTGAGCTGAAGAGCTGAGGGACAGTGCCCATGCCCAGAGTTCAGGCACCATGACTGGCAAAAAAAGAAAAAAAAGAAATGTATGCATTACCTTACATATGTAACTGTAACCCCTCTTGCAGTATCTTTACAATAAAATAAATTTTAAAAAAATAACAAGCAAAATAGGCTGGAGCATGGCTCACGTAGTGGAGTGCCTGCCTAGCAAGCAAAAGGCCTCAAATTCACACCACAACCTTAGCAACAGCAGCAGCAAAATAAAAAGTACTGAGATAACTTACATTTTTCTCAAACTAGGTGGCTTTTGTTGCTGCTGTTCTGGTGGTACTGAGGTTTGAACTCAGGTCTTATGCTTACTAGGCAGGCAATCTACCATTTGAGCTATTCCCCAACCCCTCATACTAAGCTTTTAAATCTACTATGTAGTCTACTCTTAGGAAACATTCAAGTCATGTTAAATTTTCATCAGAAATATTTTATCTATGTTTAGATTTTAGAAAAATTTGCAGCTGAAAAAGTAGCTTCACATACTCATACTTTAAAAGTTCCAAAATAAATATGAGCTAGGAAGGTGTATCAGTGGTAGAGTGCTTGCCTCACATGTATGAGGCCCTGGGTTCCATTCCTCACCACATAAGCAGAAAAAGCTGGAAGTGGTGTTGTGGCTCTAGTGATAGAGTGCTAGCCCTGAGCTGAAATGCTGAGGGACAGCGCACAGGCCCAGAGTTCAGGCCCCATGACCGACAAAATAAAATAAATACCACATTTTCTTGATCCATTCATCTACTGTGGGGCATCTGGTTTGGTTCCATATCTTAGGTATGGCAAATAGCGCTGCAATAAACATAGTTATGCTGGTAGCTTTAGTGTGGTCTTGTTTGTCATCATTCAGATAAATGCCCAAAAGTGGGATTGCTGGGTTATAGGGGAGCTCTATGTGGAGTCTTTTGAGGAACCTCCATACTACTTTCCAAAGTGGTTGAACAAGTTTACACTCCCACCAACAATGCAGTAAGGTTCCTTCTGTCCACATCCCTTCCAGCATCTGTTGTTATGAGAGTTCTTGATTATAGTCATTCTAACTGGGGTGAGGTGGTATCTCAATGTTGTTTTGATTTGCATTTCTTTCATTGCTAGAGAGGTTGAGCATTTCTGCATGTGTCTATTGGCCATCCTTCTTTCCTCTTCAGAGAAGTTTCTCTTTAAGTCTTTAGCCCACTTATTTATCAGGCAGTTGTTTCTTTGAGGATTTGTTGTTGGGGGATTTAATATTTTGAGTTCCAGGTATCTTTTAGTTATGGACCCTTATCTGTTGTATGGCTAGTGATCTTCTCCCAATCCGTGGGCTTTCTATTGATCTTGCTAGCTATGTCCTTTGCTATGCAGAAGCTATGCAATTTCATGCAATCCCATTTGTCCAACCTTTGATGTGTTGTGTTTCTGAGTCTCTTTTAAGAAAATTTCAGCCTGTGCCAAGGAGACCTAGGGTTTCTCCTATTCCATCCTATAACATTTTCAGAGTGTCTGCTTTGACTCCAAGGTCTTTGATCCATTTGGAGTTAATTCTGGCGCAAGGTGATATATAAGGATCTAGCTTTAGTTTTCTACATGTAGTTAACCAATTTTGCCAAAACCATTTACTGAAGAGGCTGTCTTTCTTCCATTCTGTTTTTTTAGCTCCCTTATTGAACATTAGATGGCTATAGGTCTGTGGGTTCATTTCTGGGTTTCAATTCCATTCCATTGGTCCTGAGGTCTGCTCTTGTGCCAGTACCAAGCTGTTTTGATTACTATGGCTTTGTAGTAGAGTTTGAAATTTGGTATTGATATTCCTCCAGCAGTGTTCTTTCTGTTAAGGATCATTTTTGCTATTCGGGTCTTTTATTGTTCCATATGAATTTTTGGATTGCCTCTTCTATTTCCTTGAAGAATTAGGTTGGAATATTGATAGGTATCACATTGAATTTGTAGATAGCTTTGGGAAGTATTGCCATTTTCACGATGTTGATCCTTCCAATCCAGGAGCATGGTAGGTTTTTCCACTTTCTAAGTTCTGTTTTGATTTCCTTTTTCAGGTTTTTAAAGTTTTCATCATAAAGTTCTTTCACTTCTTTGGTTAAGTTAATTCCTAGGTATTTTATCAGAAAGGATGACATTGCCCCATTTGTTAGGAAATGGAAAGACTTAGAAAAAAATTATATTAAGTGAAGTAAGCCAGGCCTAAAGAAACATGGGTCCCATGGTTTCCCTTATTTGTAATAAATAGTATATGTCTGAGACAAGCAGAAATGGTCAGATAAGTTGATGTTAGGTGAAATGAATCCCAAGATAAGGATTCAAATGTTTTTTCTTTCTTGCTAATGTTTCTAACATATTTATAAGATATTTCTTTGTTGCTTTGTATGTCCCTCCCCCACGGTATGACCCCTGTTTTCACTGTATTTGATGTTGCTATAATTTGTGGACGGGAAGGGAAAAAACAAATTGTTTAAATAGGGATACATGTGTACCCATTGCAACAATGAGATGTACAAGATGTTATGTCGAAAATGAACTTTACAACTTTGGCAAGGGGGTGGCGGGGAGGAGGAGATGGGAAGGGATGGGAAGGGGAAATAAAGTAGGAGGCAACAATGCTTGATAAGAAATGCATTCATTACCTTGCCCATGTAATTGTACGGTATTTTCTGTACGGTATTTTCACGATAAAAAATAATAATAATACAAATAAAGTAAAATAAAATAAAAGTTACAAAATACTAAATCAAGTATCAATCTTTAAAGTTTCAGTTATAATTAAAATTAAAATTCAGATCCTCAGCCACACAGACCACATTTCAAGTGCTAGTAACCAGATGTCCTCCATGTTTACTAAGCTGAACAGAGAAGTACTAGTGCAGCTTTACTCTGCCAGCCTCTTTCTTGCCTTCACCTGAGCAGACTCATTTAGTAAATCACTTGCATAAGAATACTCACGTCAAGTTCTACTTCATGAGAGCCCAACCAATATAGACTGTAGTGTATTATGACACCCTCTTGGAAATTTACAGTATAATTTAGAGTTTTAAAAAGCACTCCCTGAGAAATCCTCTCATAAAAAAATGTACACTTAAAAAATTTAATCAAAGGTTTTATGAATTTATTTAACTGCTTTTTCCCACAGAGTTCTTAATATTTCTAAGAACACTCATTTTCCAAGGAGCACAGTTTGAGACTATCCTGAAATATTGTTCTAAAGCAATTTCAAAGATGCTTGGAGACAATCAGACTAACATATATTAAATGACAGCAGAAACAAAGGAACTACAGATGTACAATGAACAAAACGACCAAACAAGTATTTCTCTAGTGTAGCATCATAAAAGGCAGTCCCAACTCTGGCAATAACAAGCATGTCAGACTCCATTTTCTTGCTTTTAACTCAAATATTCCCTGCAGATTCCTTTCTGATTTTCCATCTTCAGTGGAACCACGGTGAAGACTCAGATTTTCATAAAAACCCTCACAAGAAAGATCATAACACATGAGGTTGAACTCACAGATATTGTAGAAAATATAAAGGCCAAGATCCAGGATCAGCAAAGAATTCTTCCTGATCAGCAAAAACTGGGTCTCTGCTAGTAAGCAACTGGAAGATGGATGAGCTTTGTCTTACTACAACCTTCCAAAGAAATCTACTCCTAATCTTGTGTTGAGACTTTGTAGTGTTACTAAGGAATACGTTGTATACCACTCCCAAGAAGACGAGGCATAAAAAAATAAGGCTAAGTTGACTGTCCTGAAATACTATAAAGTGCATGAAAATGGAAAACAGTCACCTTTATCAAGTGCCCTTTGGATGAATATGATGCAGGAGTTTTTATGGATAGGCATTTTGAAAGACATTATTGTGGCAAGTGTTCTCTGACTTACTGCTTCAACAAACCAGTAGACAAGGAATTCTGTACAAATAAATAAAAAAATAACCTAACCATTTCCTAAAGAATAACAGAATTATAAAACAAGGGGACTGTTTGGAGCTGGAGAACAGCAGAATGGGTAGATGAAAGGAGAGTTAGTGTGGAAGGGGGAGTATGATCGAAATACTTCATATGCATCTATAATAAAACACATAATTATTTTTTAAAAGGAGAGGGATAGAAAAGGGATGCAAGTACATTTTATAAATGTGTAGAAACACAATGTATACTAGACAGTGAGGATTTCAGTTCAAGGCCAGCACAGGCAAAAAAAAATCCACAAGCCCCCATATTACCATAAAAATCTAGGTATGTGCCTATCATCCTAGCTACACCAAAAAACATAACAGGTCTGCCTGGGGGGGGGGGAGAGATGGAAGAGAGAGAGGGAAAGAGACAGACATCTTATCTCAAAAATAAAGCAAAAAGCACTGGAGATGTTGCTCAAGTGATAATGTTTTTATTTAGTAGGTGCAGTATCCAGTATCCAGTACCAACAAAAAGAGGGGAGGGAGAGAAAGAATGGAGGAGAGAGGGAAAGAGAGGGGTAGAAAGAAAAAGTTTTACTCATATGAAAAACTTGCACAGTTCTTTCCAAACTGATTTCTCAGTAATTTTTTTCTTTTTTTTTTAATGTTCATGCTATATAATGACCTCTTGTTCTTAACATTAGATGGTCTGTCATAAAAGAATGACCCATAAAAGAGATTAAGAACAAGTAACCAAAGAGATATAAAAGGAAAATTAGGTCTGGGTGGTGCTCCCTTAGTCTTGGAAACAGTATTTTAGGGAAAAAAAAAAAAAAAAAAAAAAAAGAACCTAGCCATGGCTCACACCTGTAATCTTAGCTACTCGGGAGGCTGAGATCTGAGGATCATGGTTCAAAGCCAGCATGGGCAGGAAAGTCCGTGAGACTATCTCCAATAAACCACCAGAAAACGGGAAGTGGCACTGTGGCTCAAGTGGTAGAGCGCTCGCCTTGAGCTGAAGAGCTGAGGGACAGCGCCCAGGCCCAGAGTTCAAACCCCATGACTGACCAAAAAAAAAATAGAAATAAAGAACCAATTCTGTCAAATGTGATGCCACAGACATAAAAGTTTGTAAAAAGCTGTGAAAGAATACAAGAATTCATGATGAATATATAAAGTAACACCACAATAGCAAAGTAGTAAGTAGAGCAAAAAAGTTGTTGCCAGTAATGCCACTACTGTCTGGTAAAATGTTAACAGAATTTTAACTCTGTGGTAAGTAGCAAACACTCCCAAGAATGAACGTCATCTGACTGTGTTGAGCATGATAACTTACAGCCTGAAGTATTAAAATGACAGAAGTACTCACAATTTGGCAGTGAAGCTTTATCAGAGAACAAAACGTTGTCAACATAACCTATAATTAAAGGCGTGAGACTGAAAAATCTCCCTCAGGACAGGAGAGAAGAAGAGATGGAGAAGACCAAAGACTAATGCATAAGAAAAATGAAGAAGGAGAAGGAGAAGTAAAGGGAGAATTTAATATATAGTGTCATAAAAGAGAACAAGGAGGGGGCTGGGATGTAGCTCAGTGGCAAAGCGCTTGCCTAGCAAGTGCAACATCCTGGGTTCGATCCCCAGTACCAAAAAAGAAAAGACACAAAAAATACAGTTAAAAAAAGAGAACAAGGAGGGAAATTTTCAAGGTGCCAAATGTCAAATGTAGCACAGGAACAGAGGAAAATTTAAACCATGTAAAAGTAATTGGACTAGACAGTAAGATGTCCAAGAAATAGAGCCGACAAGGTAAAAAGAGGATTCAGAGTTTAAGAGGAAAGTAGAAAGAAAGAAAATGGAAGTTTTATTGAATATTTGCCAGTTATCAGGTAGGGGCAAGCTAGTATGTGTGAACAAAGAACCAGCATAAAAGGAAGATAAATGAATGTGCCAGAAAAAAAAAAGGGTAATTAAAGAACAATTTTTTCAAGAGAAGGGCACATGTATGCTAGGACCTAAGTAATCACTGGAAAGATTAGCTTCAAAGAGAGCAAAAGGAAATTCTATTTTCTTTTATACTAAAGGGAGAGATGAATATTAAGAGTTCAGGTTTGGTTCCTGACCCTCAGAAATTACCAACAGTTTAATGTACTTTCTTAATACTAGAATATACAACAAAACAATAATGTTCAGACTCATCTCATATGAATATAAACTTTATACCACCTGTCAGCATTATAGCCAACTCTACTATTTCTGTATACATTCATAAAATGACTACTGAGTGGTTCCTCCTATCTAGGCATGAAGGACAGTAGTCATAGCTAATACATGAATCACACTTTGATTTCAGACTAGTTACTAGCTGAGACCTCAGGCCACATTTTAGTTTCTAGGATTCATCACAAATCAGTCTGCTAGCATGCATTAAGTCTTTGCTCTTGAATTAAACATCAAAGTAAATGGCACACGGCTTACAGAAATTCTCGTAATTTTCACAGTTGGTGTTACTGTCATTCCTAAAACCAGCTTTTCTATATAGGTCCATCATATCATAGGTTTAGCCCTTCAAGTGACTAAAACTAGAATGGCACACACAATTAAGAACTTCCCAATTGCCCACATACTTCATAATGGGTGACAATGAAAAGTTTGCTGAGAATAGCAAGTACACTGTAAGAAAAGCCTGGCACAGAATTTTTAAGTGTGCACTAAAGGACACCATGTTGAGTGTTTTCAAGCAATTAGTGGTTTACAAGCGATGTAGCTAATTAGCTCATCAGTCTTCAATGGAAGTGTTTCCATAAACATTCTGCCTGCTACAGTACACCATGCGTGCATGTTAAAATGTGTTAGAACAAGAGTTCCTTTTAAAATAAAGGATGAACTCCCTTTCCTGAAGCACACTATACGTAGCTGGAAAGACTATTGTATTTGTGACTTAGTAATTCTCTAAGAATACTCTTCAGATAGAGCAACAGTTAAATGCACACATTATCAATGCAGCAATAGTTGGACATAAATAAGGGTAGCAGCTGTTGCCTTTGAAACCATACATAGGCTATGAGTAATTGTTAGTAAATGCCAAATATTTTATCTAAGCCCTAACTGAAGGGTTGTTGAGCAAAGTGGTTGGAGCTGACTTAAAGACAGTTAACTAAAAAAAATATTTAATATAGCTGAGCTTCTTAATTTTTTTCAATATGAGCTCTGGTAATTTTTTAATCTTTAGTTTGCTGCCATATGATTTACTTTCTTATACCAAAATAATGCTTTAAGCAATTGAGGATGCAATAGATAACACTTTAAGGGTTTGATACTGAAAATTCTATGTCATTCATTGTTTCAGCAAGTACCCAAGTCTATTGATAACAAGATTAACTGCACTTCCAGTATACCATTTTTCAAGAATAGTAGCTTTTAGAAGTAATCATTTTCTTTGACTATTATGGATGATGGCAAATCTTGATTTTTAATTCCTGCTGGAAAAGTCTATAAACCTCAGGTCATACAATTCATGGAGATGAACTATCAAGAAAGAGGATTACATAGAAAATATACCCAGAGTAAACAGGTACAGTGGCTAGGAATGACTTCTAATGTGCTAAATAAAGCACAGTAAGATTAATATGGTTCACAACAATTGAATATTTCAAAATAATAGAATTTTAATGTTCCCAACTTAAAATCATTGAGACGTGTCTAAAGTGATAGATATGCCAATTATCTTGAGCTGATCATTACATATTATATACATGAATTGAAATGCACACTATACCTAAAAATATATATGTTTACTATGAGTCAAATCAAATATACATTAATTTTTAAAGAAAATATACCCTTCACACATGTATTATGCACATGAGGAATCTATACATTTCTCAACCCAAAAGTTTCTTCTCATTGGGAAAAGAAAAAGTCTCCAGACATATTGACAATCCAGCCAGAAATATTCATGAACCGTGAAAAGTGAGGTAGTCATCAGCTGCTGCAGGCCTAAGCATCACAAATATGCAGCTGGGAGGGAGGCTCCTGCATTAATACACTAGATAGCATAGCACTTCTTTTAGTATAAAATGCCACAACTCCATATTTAAGAAAGGATAGCTAAAGTTAGACATCTCTTGATGGATTCAAGAGCTCTTCATTAATCTTCATGTAACTCCAACTGGCTTATGGTGGCTTGGGTGGAGACCTACTATTAAAAATAGATGGAAAAAAATAGATGGAAAGCATTTTAGCAGTGGCAGACATCCAATAAATTTGCAAGTCTTCTTCCATCTGGCATACATGAACGGGAAGCCTGAGTACCTGTTCACAGTTGCGGGCTCTGATAGGCATAACTGCCAAGGCTACTGACATCCCCATCAAATAAGTCATGCCAAAGAATAGGGGGGTTGGGGACTGGGAAAGGGTCCTGGATTGTCTGGACAAAATATGAAAAAAGCTGAACCCTAATCTTTCCCTAAACACTCTTGAAATCTTGAATTGTTTATTGTATGTTAGGGACGCCATTCTTCTACATCTATTTTATATGACTAGGAACCTAAAATGTGTTATTATTGAGGTAAGGAAGTTAATGTTTGTATGTACTAATATTTTAATGCTCCAGTTCTATCCCTTAAAAATTATAAGCAAGTCTCTACTTTTTTACTGCCCAGCTTTCCAATAAAATATCAGCTCAATGAGAGTCTGCCTATCTATCTTGTACATTTCTGTTAAGCCTAACATATTAAACAGTCTGGCTTACAAAAAGACTTCAATAAATGTTGCATTTCGTGCAAGGAAGAAACACAGTCTCTGGAAAAAGATAGGTTAAACACAGACCATACATTCTTAAATGTTTATGAATTCAAAGTATATTAATTCTGTCACAATTCTCTATTCTTTGTAGTTTTGTGCACAGACAACACTTTTGCAAAGAATCTTTTACTCAACATAAGTTAAATAAAGTACCATGGTCTTACCATCCCTAGGTAATCCCAAAGAAACTGGCCATGTGCATTTGCATATTTCAAATGTTTCCTAGTTTTTAAAATTACCATACAAATATTTCAGTTCAGAAACAACATCTCAACAAGCACCCATCTTTAAATATCAATTGCATTTCTACAAACCAACACCAGAAATATAATTGTTTGAGTCTAGAAACACACCATACATATATAGAACTTTGGCATTTGATAATAGTGGAGAACCAAGATTGTTTTTCAAAGTAGTTGTATCAATTTGCATGCAATTGCAATGCACAACAGAGCCTTTTACTCCAAAATCTTTTGAACATATGGTAGTATCTTACTTTTTGTTTTGTCATGTGAATTGCATAATATGGTACCTAAATTGCATATCTCTCGCCAAGGTCATACATCTCTTTGTGTTTTTTTATTAATGGTATTCATTTATTCTTCTATGAAAGTCTTTGCATCTCCATTTTCCTTTGGTTCATTTTTCTTCTCTTATTGATCTGTAAGAGTCTTCTATCTGTTCTTAGAATTATTATGTCTATGGCAATATCTTTTCTAAGTGTCTTCATATTCTTTAAAAAATATTTGAGTTTAAAAAGTTCTTAATTTTGATACAGTAAAATGTATCAGTCCTTTTATAGCGTTTTGTTTCATGTTTAATAAATCTTGTTATACCCTCAAAGTCTAAACAATAATCATGTTTCTATTTTACTGCATTTACAATTTTTTAGATGTTTAGAGTCTGCATTTATCTGTAGTTGATTTTTGTGCATGTGTGTATGATTATAAGAAGCAAATGGTAGGAGAGATTGAAGAACAGAGAAGCCAAAGAACGTGAATGTGGCAGCTAAGAGCATGAGAAGCTGTGCAAATAATTTTAAGCCTTTCTTCAAGAAGTTAGAAAAATAAAATTAAGAATTCTGAGTCTGACTACCAGGAAGCATCAGTTAATATTCCATGATTTCAATTAGAACTTGAGAAGTGATCCTTCTAAGAGTAAGAACTAGACAGAAATAGGCCAACTTCTTAAAATTTTAATTCTATAGTGTTTCCCAATAATTCTTAACATCCAATCAAATATTACCCAACATACCAAGATAAAAGATTATATTCTCAAAAAACAATAGAAAAAAACATACATGAGAAATGAGCCTCCAGGAGAGCTACAAATTGGACATATCAAATATGCAAGTTAAGGGTAAATAAGATATCAAGAAACGATAGAATCTGCAGCAGGTAATTAGAATTTGTAGAGTTTTTAAGCTGGGCACCAGTGGCTCACACCTGTAATCCTAGCTACTCAGGAGGCTGAGATTTGAGGATCATGGTTCAGAGCCAGCCCAGGCAGGAAAATCCATGAGACTCTTATCTCCCATTAACCACCAGAAAACCAGAAGTGGTGATAGAGTGCTCACCTTGAGCTGAAGAGCTGAGGGACAGCCCCCAGGCCTAGAGTTCAAGCCCCACGACTGACCAAAAAACAAAAAACAAAAGAATTTGTAGAATTTTCAGAAAACTGAACTGAACTGTATCATATGGAAAATTTGAACCAAAAACTATAAAAAGCAAAATTTCAAATATAATTATTGACTCAAATAAATGTAGCTGAATAGAGAATCATTATACATAGTAAAAGTCAACAGAAAAGTTCCAGATTAAAGCAAATGTAAAATACAGAAAAGAGAAAAAGAAATATGTGAAACTTGGTGCTGGGGATATAGCTCGGCAGTAAAGCACTTGCCTAGTATGTATAAGGCCCTAGAGTTGACTCCTGGCACTATAAAAACAAGTAAATAAAATCTCAAGCATACAATCATAATATAAAATGAGGAATAAGACCTGGGCACTGGTAGCTCACACCTGTAATCCTAGCTACTCAGGACGCTGAGCTCTGAGAATCATAGCTCAAAGCCAGCCCAGGCAGGAAAGTCCATAAGTTTTTTATTTCCAATTAACTACCAAAAAAAAAACAAAGTGGAGCTGTAGTGCAAGTAGAGCTCCTGCCATGAGTAAAAATGCTCAAAGGACAAAGTCCAGACCCTAAGTTCGAGCTCTAGTACCAGCACAAAAATAAATAAAATAATAAATGAAGAATAGTAGAATGAATAGAGACATTTGATCACAAGTTCTCTAAAATATATAGTAGACATTAAATAACAGACTTTAGAAGTATTATAAGTGCCTAGCAATATAAATGCCAAAAATGTTAAGGCAAATCATAATAATATTACTAAAGCAAAAGACAGGTACATACTGAGTCCATGTATTTTTCAAATGGCTTATATTTTCAGCAAGGATATCAGACTAGGGCTTATATTCCTTAACAAAGATTCAGCAAGTAAACCATAATTATGATAGATAATTTGTCATAAATTTTAAAAAGACCCAAGATTTTTAAAACAAATTTATAATACAAAAAGTGAGCTTTTTATTACTTTATTTGTTTAACTTGTTTTTTAGCAGACATTAACCAAATGCCTGCTATACTTCACGTACTGGAAATCAAGTAAGCCCTAGAATCTAATACCCTCAAGGAATTGAATCTGAGTTCACTAAGTGAATCAGTATTTGTTCTTTAAAATAGTCCTACAAAAGAGAAGCTCAGAGTTTGTAATGAAACAGAAAAAAAAAAAAAAGAGTACCTAAATCAGCATCTAGGAGTCAGGGAGTACTTACTGGAAAACATGCCCTAAGCTGGGCTTTTACATGAGAGTAAAAATTAGCTGAATGTGAAGGGAATCACTGAGCAACAAGGACCACTCAAGATGCTCCAAATTGGGTTTTTCTTTTTCGGGGGGGGGGGGTGTTTTGTTTCGTTTTGTTTTGTTTGCACATTCTGGGGCTTGAATTCAGGGCCTGAACTGTCCCTGAGCCTTTCTGTGCTCAAGGCTAGCGCTCTATACCACTTGAGCCACAGCGCCACTTCTGGCTTTTTCTGGCTTTTTATTGGAGATAAGCATCTCATGGATTGGGCTGGCTACGAAATGCGATCCTCAGATCCCCAGCTTCCTGAGTACCTAGGATTACAGGTGTGAGCCACTGAAGCCTGGCTGCAAGTTGTTCTTATTTGGAGGAAACTTTGGTGTTTTTTTTTTTGAGCGGGGGTGGCGGGGGTGGAGATCAGGTGGGCAGAAAATGGCAGTAAATGGTAGTATCGGGAAATACTATAAAAAATTATAGTAGAAACCAAATTATGAAATGCCTTTGGAATATGTTAAAAAGTTAAAATTATCCAGAAAGATAGTCTCCCCTAATCCTACAATAGATCCTAAAAATAAATTTTATCAGGAAAGGAAAAGAAGCATTATATTCATTTTTAAAAGATCTGTTTAGGATGATGAAAAGGGTAACACTGATCAAGATAAATTATACTCAATTATACTCATAAACTGATAGGTTGTATTGACTTTTTTGTACAACTACTTAAAGAAAAAATTTTAAAAAGAAAAGATGTACTTGACTTTGGAGCAGAACTAATGCAATTATCCTAAATTTAGAAAGAAATACTAGGAATGGAGAAGGAAAAGGTCTGAAAATAAAGAGGGAAATTTTGTTGAATTTAGAGTCTAATTAAAGAAGCAGACGGATAAGAAAAAACAAGTCTATACTGACTTGATGATGATGTTACAAAACACAAGAGAAAGTGGGGTCTAGGGCAGTAAGAAGCAGATAGAAATGACAATTTTACTTCAAATTATCTTGTCTACTATGCTTTTATATAGTGTCTGAAAAACCTCTATCAAATATGTCACATATAAAGTATATGACAAGGGCTGGAATGTGGCTTAGTGATAGAGTGCTTACTTACCATGCATGAAACCATGGGTTCAATTCCTCAGTATCACATAAACAGAAAAAGCCAGAAATGGCTAGCCTTGAGCAAAAGAAGCCCAGGGACAGTGCCCAGGCCCTGAGTTCAAGCCCCAGGACTGGCAAATAAAAAAATAGAAAAAAGTATATGACAAGGAACATCCTTTTGGAAAAACCATTCTGAAGGCTCCTATAATGAGACCAAAGAAGGATGTTCTTAGAGGAAGAAAACAAAGGTGCAATGTCTGTTAAGTTAAACAAAGGAATTTTTTAAATCTATCATTTTTTATATTATAAACTTGTTTTAAAAATCTTGGCTCTTGAGGGGCAGGGGGAGGATGGGAAGGGATGGGAAGGGGAAAAAAAGGAGGAGGCTACAATGCTTGATAAGAAATGTACTCATTATCTTGCCCATGTAATTGTAACCCCTCTGTACATTATTTTCACAATTAAAAAAAAATCTTGGGGCTGGGAAGGTGGCTCAGTGGTAGAGTGCTTGCCTTGCATGCATGAGGCCCTGGGTTCGATTCTTCAGCACCACATAAGCAAAAAGCCGGAAGTGGCACTGCGGCTCAAGTGGTAGAGCACTAGCCTTGAGCTGAAGAGCTGAGGGACGGCGCCCAGGCCCAGAGTTCAGGCCCCACGACCAGACCCAAAAAAATAAATAAATAAAATTTTAAAAAATCTTGGCTCTTTTAAAATCTATGACAAATTATCTATCATAATTACAGTTTACTTGCCTAATCTTTGTTAAGGAATATAAGCCCTAGTCTGATATACTTGCTGAAAATATAATCCACTTGAAAAATACATGGACTCGGGATGTACCTGTCTCTTGCATTTAGTAATATTATTATGAGTTAGTAATATTATTATGATTTGCCTATGTGCCTCTGATCAGATAAAATAATTTCAAAATGAACTCCAGCAATTGGAAACAAGTGATTAAAAAAAAAAAACTAAGTTGAAGATACAGCTTAAGTGGAAGAGTACCCATTGAGCAAGTAGGCAGCTCTAAGTTCAAATGAAAGTACTCACAAAAAAATAATAATCAATATTTTAAAATTCAATATATAATAATTCCCTATATCACAAATTTCACCTGAAGTTTATTGTGGCTAGCATATTCATTTTAGTTATATTTGGTTATTAAAGACCTTCTGGATTTTTTTTATTTAGATAAGGTCTTGCTATGTAGCCCAGTTGGGCCTAAACTAGTGATCCTCCTACCTCCACTTCCAGAGTGTTGGGATTTCAAACATGCACCACTGCACCCTACTCTGACTTTCTGATTTCCTTAAAGTTACCTTGGGAGTTGTAGGAGAAAAATATTTTGACATCTTAACCATCTTTTATAAAGCTAAACAAGAATATTCCCTATTCTTCTTCCTTCCAAAATGGTTACTTGCAGCAAACTGATATACACAAAATTATTCCATCGACCCAAAAGAAAACACTGAGTAATTCTTTTTATAATGTCCTGCTAATGAGATTTACATTCACTAGAAAATCATTGTATTACCTTAAGCTATCCAAAGGTAAAAATGTGTGCTTTTATTATGTAACAACTAAGCAGTAACTGGGGTTCTGCATAGTTCACAAAAAGCATTTTCTTAAAGTTCAGTAAATACCAACCTCCAGAAAATTGAAAAATAAAAAACAAAAATGTACTGGCAATCAGATCTGAAATGTCTATCCCCCAAGTGTTTATGAGGAACTTCATACTTATTTATGAATGAGCAGATATGTCTTCAGCTTCATTAGTTTTCTCTTTGTTTATTATAGATAAGTGATGGCATAGTTAGAAGTGGGGAGTTGTCTACAGAGACTGAAGAGCTGACGACAAGAGCCAGGACAGGGACTCTGAGCCTTGGAGCTGTCTAATGAGCCACTCTGCCTCCCACAGCTAGCTCTTCACAGCTCTGTGAAAGACTAATAAACTTAAGGCAGCAAAAACAAAACACTCACAAATCTAAGTCAGTAACAAACACCCCAAGGATATGCAGTTTGCTCCTGACCAGGACTAAAATACTTACTCTCTTTTCGAACTTCCTCCAGTGCAGCAGTAAGTTCTTCCTTTAAAATGGTAGCTTCGTGGGCTATCTTCTCTCCTTTGTCTAATAAATTCCACGTTGCTTCCTCTACAGAAGCTAGAAGGACTCTGGCTCTTTTCGAACGTCCCTTTTTCCTGTTGGAAGGATTCTGGGGACAATTTACAAGTGTAGTAACCTAAAGTTGGGAAAACAGGAGTAATTCATTAGAAAATGTACAGGAAAAATGTTCAACAAGAAATGTACTCATTATCTGACTTATATAACTGTGGCCCCTCCATATATCACCTTTACGATATAAACAAGAAACAAACGAACAAATAAACAAAATGTGCAAGAAAAACATAATCTTCAGATAGTAGAGCCCAGAAGAAAAAGAGGTATTTGCCCACAAGTCAAATAAAGGCATCAGGCACAGTGTTCTCAGCCCCCAAAGTGCCCAACTAAACATTAGGATGAAGGATATTAAATCTCATCAAGCTTTTACTATTAGAAGAATGCTTGAGCATCTTTGTATATTTTTGTTTTAATTACAGAAACTTTATGTATGGTAAATTAAAAGAGCTTACTAAAGCTGTCAAATGGGAAAAGTGGAAGGCCATCTCTCAGAATTATAAAATTATAAAATAAAATGTATATTACTTTGTAGCTAGTAACCTATATTAAGAGAGGCAAAATAATTACAACTAATTTGATATTAGTTCACTTAGGCTAAGAATATGTATTATTAATATTGAGTAAGAACACACAGAAATATACAAAGTCATGATTACCTCAGAGAGACAAAGCCCCAGTGCTCATTATCATCTATTTTCTTGCCCTTGTCTCTTCTTGCTCTGTCTCCTATTCTCCCCTCATCTTTGTTGGGCCTCTCTAACAGTTCCTCCTCAAAGTCCCATATCAAGAGTCCTTTCCTAACAGCCCTCATTCCCACCTTCTCCTGCTCAATCCTCTGCCCCAATTTGCTTCTCTTCAAAACAGAGCCTTGAAGTGTACACCGTTAAAATACTTAATAAACCTGCGGGGCAGGAAGGAATGAATCTTCAACAAAAAAAGAAAAGACAAATTTATGATCAGAGCTTTATCTGGAAATGAAGATTAAGATATTTGAGAGGGGGAAAGAAAAAAAGAAAACCTCACACTGAATTACATTATGAAATACATCCATTGCTTTCATTTCTTAATTAAACCTTGGATCCTAAAGCATGTTTCAGATAAAAACTGTATAAGCAAAGCTTTTAAAAATCCCCCTAGGGTAAGAGGGGAAAGAATCCTGCATCCCATGTTTCAACTAGAAGACCTGAAATACCTACTGAAATTGAGGCTCTGATGACAAATTGGAGAAATGATAGCTGTATTAACTAACGGGATGGAATCCATCCCCAATGTATAGATAGGTCAAAATATCATTGTGCCCATAAATACACACATTACTTGTCAATTGAAATAAATAAATCTTTTCTAAAGAAAGCTAGCTGCCTGCATTTCATCAAATAGAGAAGGCTAATGGCAATCATGTACTGCATCTTTGATGGCAGACTGTATAAAACCCTTTCTGCTCTGCAGTGCCTAGAGATTTTGCTTGTTTGTTGTTAGTGGAACATTAAATATTTGTGTAGCTGTGATTTGGACCCATTGCTTAGCTAAGAACTGAGACCTTAAAAGCTATGAAGGAAGTTTTACTTGACCTTCTTGCCTGATGATCTTGTTTTGTAATAATTTGCTCTATTACCATGCTTATGACTCAGAGTGGAATGTTTTGTGGAAAATCTTTGTTTCCTTGCTGAGAAAACAAGAAAAATCACACTACCCTATACAATATTGTGAAGGTCAAATAAGGTCAAATGTTATATTATTGTTGTTTTGTTTTGTTTTATTTCTTGCTTTTTTAGTAATACTGGGGTTTAAACTCAGGGCCTTGAACTTGCTAGACAGGCACTTCACCACTTGAAGCTGGTCCCCAGACCACCAAGTCATTTTGTTGTTGTTTTGTTTTGTTTATGGATGTCAGTATTGGGGCTTGAACTCAAGGTCACTGTTCCTTAGCTTGCATACTCAAGGCTGGTGCTCTACCTCTACCACTTGAGCCTCAGCTTCACTTCCAGCTTTTTGGTGGTTAATTTGAGATAAAAGTCTGCCTGGATGGCTTCAAAATTCAATCCTCAGATTTCAGCCTCCTAAGTACCTGGAATTACAACTGTGAGCCACTGGTACCCATCCCAAGCGTCTTTTTTTTTTTTTTTTAATTTTGGTGTTTGTGGAGCTTGAACTCACTCAGCTCTTCAGCTCAAGGCAAGCACTCTACCACTTGAGCTACAGCACCACTTCCAGCCAAGTGTCATTTTTAAATGCATAACATGACACAAATATTTGTTTTCATTCATATATATATATATATACATGCATATATATATAGTAGTCTGTTTGCCACAGAGTTTCAGAAAATTGTTTATGAATAATCTTCGTAAAAAGTATTCTCTCTGAACTTAACTTACTCCAGGATTCTTCCACCCCCACCCCCACATGCTAACTATAATGAAAGCAGTTAACAAAACACACACTATATGCTTAACAACCAGCTAAGTAGAGGTCATATGTCTTCATCTCATGGATCATAAAAGGATGCTAATAAGTCTGATTTATTACATGGACTTTCACAAACTCCCAAAGGCAACTATTTCATTATTGTCCCCATAATTTTACAGAGTTAAAAGATATTTGTCCAAATGAAGACAAATTATAATAACTGCTGAAAGCTTTCATTTAAAATAAAGAATAAGCATCATTGTCTGATATTTGCCTTCAGAATGTATTTTCAGTGCCACATTTCATGATGCTTCCCACTGCACATTCCTTCTCCATTGTTCAGATCCTCCATGCACCAAATGTTTCCCACAGAATAGCCTGGGCTTTGAAATTAAAATGAGCATTCCAGAAATGCTTTGTTCCTTATAATAAATGCCAGAGAAGTAAGAAATGTGAAAAGAACATTGTATAAGAACATTACGCTTCCATTTTTAAAAATGCCCTTAAAACTTGTAAGGTCTTTATTTGTATATGTTGTTTGAACTTAAGTCTTTCTTAAATATCCCTAATATAGTTATTTAATATTTACTAAAATTATGTGACATTTCCAATGATTCATTTTATTTTAGAAAGCAAATATGTCTTGGCAATCCTGTGGGAAAAAGAAACCTAAATTTTTTCACCCCAACTCACCTAAGGGATAGAACCTACCTCCTCTTATCAGTGTGTCTGTAACTCACTATAGCAGATGATTTCACCAAGGCTGGGGGTGGGGGAGTTACATATATTATCTGAAAAGGTCTCTCATCTTTGAAAGAATACCAGCACCCAGTAAAATTAGCTTTAATTTATTCGGCAGAATTATTCTGGTTTTTTCATTTCCCTTTTCAGTATAAAATAAGTTCCTTTTTAAATAAAGAACTCAAAACTTGAGTTGCAGTAAATTCTAATGCAGAGTCCAAGTTCAAATTTTACTAATTTTATACTTTGTCAATGATAAACCACCTCCCTGTCTCCATTTTTAGAACTTAGAGACCATGTTAATATGGAAAATCTCCAAGCTTGCAGTGTTAGAGAGCTTGGGTTTGCTCATATCCCTTAATAGATCCACTTGTCCTAGGTTCCAAAGATATACCTTTGTCAAAGTTACAGGAAGGAAAGTACATTATGCACACCTGCAAAAATATCATGAAACATGTTATTTTGTACGATTAACATCTAATATTAATCATTAATCTTAATTATTAATATTAGTATTTATTATTATTGTAGTAATAATAAATAATAATTACAATTATATACAGTAGGAGCTCCTCATTGAAATAGTCATAAAATAAAGGTTTCATGATATGAAAAGAAAAATTCATACTTCATTAATTCTGCAAGCTTAAAGTTCCATAAAACCAGTTATATTCTACATGGTGTATAATATTTATATGCTAAAACTAGAGTGAAACCCCAAGGTTTTATAACCCTTCCTAATTCAGATGTACTTCTCCAGATGTTCCAAATATACTGAAAATTAAATTGATCTACTTAGTAAACCAAGTCCTTGTGCCAGGCCAGTGCACAAGGAGAACACACACTACATGACATGAGGTTATGATTTACTTGTGTTTGTTGTACAGTGAAAAGAATTGCTTTAGCATCTCAGACACTACTAGCTTTGTGGAAATTTTTCAATGTCAACTTGAGTAACATTTATATACCATAACCACCTTCTTTCCCAATCTAACTCTAATTATTTTTTCTTTCAATTCTATTATCATTATGATATGAAAAAGCAATGCTCACATATATATATATATATATATATTCTTCTTTATGAGCTAAAGTACTTTGAATTTTAACCTTCTCCAATAGCTCATAGGAGCTTTCAGGGCTACTTTTGTTCCCTTTGGTTAAATTTATAAAATAAAATACAATGCATTTAGCCAAACTTTGAGTTTTTAAAAGAAATTAAAGGAGTAAAACCAGTGATAACTACAAGGTACTATCTAGTCTTGGGAAGAAAAGATGGAGGGAATTCTTTCTTCAAGCCATTGATAACTACATATATTCCTTACTCCTTACCCAAAACAATCCTTCCTGACTTAACATTACTAAGGAAGACTGAAGGAACCTGGCGATGTATACCTCTAATATAACATTCAACACTCACCCCAAATCAACCAAAGCCTTATCTTAGTTCATTTCAATCCAATAAACATTTATTGAGCACGTTTATTGTGTTCAAAAGAATACTCCAAGCATTTGGAAATAAAAATAAGTAGGCTCCACGATAGTGATAACTAACTAAGGAATAAAGGGCAGAATAACTGCATACACTTATGTGTGTACAAAGACAGTTTTGCAGGGATGGGAAGGTGGCTCAGTGGTAGAGTACTTGCCTTGCATGCATGAGGCCCTGGGTTCGATTCCTCAGCACCACATAAGCAAAAAGAAAAATGCCAGAAGTGGAGCTGTGGCTCAAGTGGTAGAGCACTAGCCTTGAGCTGAAGAGCTGAGGGACAGCGCCCAGGCCCAGACCAGACCCAAAAAAAAAAAAAAAATTGCAAAGACAGTTTTGCCAAGATTGAAAACATTCACAAAAATGAAGCGGATCCTAGGGTTAAGGACAGATGTCTTTCTCCCCAAGACAAGGGAATGGTGAGCCAGGTAAATAAGCCATCAATGAAGTTGTAGGCCAGTGGCTTGACCTTGGAAAGGTCTCCACAAATTAGATAGGGCCACTCACCCCAGGAATCAAATGGAAAGGTAATGGTAGAACAACAAAAATAATATTCAGTCAATCGGATTATATTGGGAAGAGGTAGCAGGTCCAATCTCTTGCTCCATCTTTGAGGGTACTGACATATAAGCTTTGAGATTCTGGAAGGAAAACTACACCTTCATTAGCTGTTCTACACAAAACTGTGAGGTGAGTACTATATACTTGTGGCTTCATAGTATAAATGGGCAGAGAGGAGAGCTTAGCTTTCTTAAGCCAGTCATGATTTCCATGAAGTCTGGATAAAACCATTCGAGAGACACACATGAAATTTAGTGAAACATGGGTAAAGCACTTTTTTTTGTCAGTCATGGGGCTTGAACTCTGGGCCTGGGCTCTCTCTGTCCCTCAGCTCAAGACTAGCACTCAACCACTTGAGCCACAGCACTACTACGGTTTTCTGAGTGGTTTATTTGAGATAAGAGTCTCACGGACTTTTCCTGCTCAGGCTGGCTTTGAACTGTAACCCCCAGATCTCAGCCTCCTGAGTAGCTAGGATTACAGGCGGAGCCACTAGCACCCAGCGAAAAGCACAATTTTAAGGCACGCCTTAGGCCAAGTAGCCAACCCATGCTCACTACCGGCTGATAAAATGGCCAGCACAGCAGTTCTTACTTTGTAATCACCTGGGAGCTTTTAAAATTACTGCTTGGTTCTACTCCCAGAGATTCTGATATAGCTGGTTTTGTGTGAGGCCTAGGCACTGGGAATGTTAAGAGTTCCCCAGGTGATTTTAATGTGCAACTAGGGTTGAAAACCACTGGGCTAACAGAATCTCAACAGTAACAGAAATTTTCTGAATCGCCTAGTTAGCACTCTTCCCCAAATAAGGCTTTTATATCTCTCATAAGGCTTGGACACAAACCACTCCACCACAATTTATAACAGGAGGCTCTCAACTGTGTACAATATAGTACCCATTTCTTACCCTTCCTTAAGCAGTGAGTGCAGAATATCCCTATCAAAATAGGGGGAAAATGGTCAATGTAGAAGAAGGACCAATATATTATCCTTGGAGCCACGTCTGGACACTAATAATAGTTTTAATTAGAATAGAGCCATACCCAGTTACTTATATATTGTTTATGGCTACTTTCACATTGTAACAGCAATAGAGAACCTGTGACCATCAGAGCTGAAATGACATAGAAGCCAGACTTGTACAGAATAAAATTGCCAACACTGGTGTAGGGTCCATGGAGTTTTTAAGCCACAGCAGCATCTCTTGAGACTAGCTGGATGTCCTGAAATACCCTGGAGACTCTAAGAAAGGTAGAGTTCCATCTCAAGCCCTGAAAACTATCACATCTGGGGAGATAGGGACTCTTCCGTCATTTCGGCAAAATGAACCACACTTGTTCTCATCCATCCAGCTTTTTCTCCTTAAAGGGCATGTGGAACAGGCCTTTCAGTCCATACTACCGGGCTACCTGCGAGATCAGTTATAAGAAAAAGGGCATATGTGCACTCAGTGTGAATTCATTACGGGAAATATCATATGAAAGCTAAAAAAAATTAAAAGCAGTGCCTGGTAAGATGGTACATGCTTGTGAATCCAGTAGTCAGTAGGCTGAGACAGAAGAATCTCTATTTCAAGGCTAGCCTAGATTACATACAGAGAATGTCTCAAAAAAAAAGGAAGGAAGGAAGGAAGGAAGAAAGGAAGGAAGGAAGGAAGGAAGGAAGGAAGGAAGGAAGGAAGGAAGGAAGGAAGGAAGGAAGGAAGGAAGGAAGGAAGGATCTAAGGATTGTAGTTCGAAGCCAGCCCAGACAGGAAAGTCCATGAGACTCTTGTCTCCAATTAACCACCAAAATGTCAGAAGTGGAGCTGTGACTGAAGAATTAGTGTGCTAGACCTGAGCACACAAAAGGTCAGGGACAGGGTCCAAGCCTTGAGTTCAAGCTCCAGGACCCACATAAAGAAAGAAAGGAGCTTCCTTTTGTCTCCACTATTCATTTCTCAAGAAATAATATAACCTAACAACTTTCCCATGGGAGCAATTTTCTTGCAGTGAAAGAATGCAGAAATTGAAGAATATACTTTATTGGAATCAACTTAGCTATGCTGAATCACCTTAAACTTTAAAATTAAGTTTATTTCTTTAATCTATCACAAAAATAACATCTTTATACTTATTAAGTCTTTATAGTTATTGAGATTGTAAGTATTTTAAAATATTTATTAAGTCTTGGATAGTAAGTACTTTTAAAATACTGTATTTAATTTAGTAACCTTTAGTTACATGTTGAGATTATATTCAAAACTCTGATATTTGTTTAGAAAGAACCCTACTAGAAATCTATGTGCACAGAGAATTGTCCTTGAGATTTTCTTACAAACCTTACGATTAATTCTGATATTCTACTGATAGAATAATCATCAAGGGTATAAAAAGAAGCTGGTAGATAAAACCAAATGACCTATACAAATGACAAAACAATCAAAAAATTATGACTCTTTTTTCCTAAAAGAAATTCTATTCTAGGAGGCTGAAGGGAACAGATATCCACTCCTTTCTCCCTGGTTGCCAAAAAATCTGACTGTAGAACAGTGGGAAATTAACCCACTAGGCATTTTGACATTTATTTGCACAAATTGATATACATTATTTTCCTTCACCTGTGGAAGTTAGATCTAAAATATCAAAACACATACAAGGCAATATGCATATATACACAATCAAACTGACTGCAGTATAGTATACATAGGGGTGGATCCCCATGGTGTAACACTTTTGAACAATAACTGATAGTTTACCAAAATGAATACCAGAAGCTGAAACGTTTTTTTTTTTTTTTTTTTTTGGTCAGTCTTGGGGCCTGAACTCTGGGCCTGGGCACTGTCCCTCAGCTCTTCAGCTCAAGGCTAGCGCTCTATCACTTGAGCCACAGTGCCACTTCTGGCTTTTTCTGCTTATGTGGTACTGAGGAATCGAACCCAGGGTCTCATGCATGCAAGGCAGGCACGCTACCACTGAGCCACCTTCCCAGCCCCAACTGAAACATATTTTATGAGGAGTTATGGCTTAAGGGGAGGGATTCAGATGGGTGGAGAAGGGAATAGTAATACAGTCATAATAGTGGGGGGGGCGGAAATGTGTGTGTGAAAAGGACACTAGGTAACAGTAGAGGAAAGATTGAGACAGATGAGGAAGAGAATCATAAAAGGGCGACACTGATCAAGATGAATTATACTAGAAAATGACATATTAAATTAAAACCTCTTTTTTACATCTATTTAAAGATGATTTAAAAATAAATTTAATTTGAAAAATAAATTGCTACACATATTTGCTTGCTTTGCATGTATACATGTGTTTGTGTGTTTGTTGGTTCCAGACTTGAAATTAGGGTCTCACACCCTTGCTAACTGCTGACACTATCACATGAGCACTTCCTCCCATATGTCATTTTGCTGGTTAACTGGAGATGGACCTCATGGGTCTTTCTTTCTAGGCTGGTTTCAAACCTCAATTCTCCAATTCTCAGCCTCCTGAGTAGCTAGGATCAGAGGTGTGAGCCACTAGAAACTAGCTTTTTGTTTTTCATGTTTGTTTTTGTTTCTGGCTCAAGGAAAGGAAAAAGAAATTTTGTTTGTGGTAGGAAAGATGTTCTCCATGGGAGAAACAAAAAGCATATCTGAAAGAACTAGGATTAACTCTTCCTCCATTGTATTAGTCAACTCTCTGTTGCTGTAACAAAATACTAGCAATGATCAACTTTTAAAAGGATGGATTTCAGAGGTTTCAATTCAGGATCGTTGGCCCCAACACTTTGGGCCTGGGTTGAAAGAATGCTACCTCACTTCACCTCATGGAGGCCAGAAAGCAAATGGGAAAAAAGAGAAGGGAACAGTGTCCCAATTTCCCCTACAGGTTACACCTCAATAACTTCATTTCCTCCCACTTGGTCCCAACCTCCTAAAAGTTTCATTACCTTCCATTACACCAATCTAATGGCGACCACACCTTTGAAGATACTTTGGGGGATATTTAAGATCCAAACCATCACCTATCAAGTCACTTGGACAGGGTTTTTTTTTTCTTAGGGAAGAAGATCAGAGTAGATGTTTATATATGAATTTTGTGCCTTTAGCTCCCATGTAACAGCAAAGCACCAGATTGGGAAGAAAGGCACTTACCCTCTTCTGTAGTACTCAGAACCATTCTGCCACCTTAAAAATTGGCAGTTTTGGAGGTAGCAGGACTTGGCTACTTTTTCAGGCCTGTTGCTAGTCTCACAATGGACAATATTGGCATTCACCAGCCACCGGCCACAACATAAGGCCAAACCAAATAGTAGATAGATAGTGTAGGTTTGCAGACGTAAATGAGTTATCCCTCAGAGACTCCAGAATTTGCAGACACGGAAAAGCAGAAGAAAGATTTTGCAGGAAAATCCTTACTCTAGCAGAAGCAAGTTGGGGCAATTAAAAGAATCCTAGATTGCTACTGTTGTAGAACTTCCTTTGAATTTGCAAAGAGCAAGAGACCAAGAAATCAGATTACATAAGATAAGCATCTGGTCTAAGTGGCTAGTACTTAAGGGAACTGAAAATGATGGGATCCACAGAGGCTAGAGCATAACTCTGAGAACAGAATGTGTTTGGCAACTGGAAGGATTTATTAAATTCCTGGTAACAAGTTTGAAATCTTCTCCACTATCATTAACACTCAACTTTTCTCTACATCTCTACTTCCTTTTGTGTCTTGCAGTTTTGCACCGATTTAATCTAAGTATCCTTAGAGTAAAATTGTTTTTTATCTCTCCCTGTAGATCACCTCCAAAAAAGAGGATGATGGTAGAGCGTTATTGCAAAATATGTCATTTGTATACTGATTTTTTCAAGCTGAAATTACTTAAGGAAGCCATTGGCCTAACTTTCTCAACATTTAGATTTTTGGGGGAAGGGATACCTTCATATACCAACACTAGAAAATAGCCTTGATTACAAGAGACCCATAATTGAGCATGCAATGAACCTGAATAAACTCTGAATCCTTAATTTTCAGTACCTTCTAAATTCCTCCCATTAGACATCTGTAACATCACAGTTACCTATTTGTCTTGTCATTTCTTCAAAAATGTATTATTCTTTGTCAAAAAAAAGTATAACATCATTCTATTTTGGCCATTTCTCCAGACTTCATTCTTTCATGAAAATTTTCATGTACTACATGTACAGATATTAAAAATGTTCATGCTCTTCTCTTGTTAATCAGCTTTTTTATTAATTGAGCTCCAGATCCAGAAGAAAAAAATATATAACAACTAAGGGGTTTAAAGAGACCACCCCCCCCCCTCAGCCGGGCCCCAATGGTTCATACTGTAATATTAGCTACTCAGGAAGCTGAGATCTGAGGATCATTGTTCAAAGCCAGCCCGGGCAGGAAAGTCTGTGAGACTCTTTTTTTTTTTTTTTTTTTTTGGGGGGGGGGTCCAGTTGTATGGCCTGAACTCTGGGCCTGGGTGCTGTCCCTCAGCTCTTCAGCTCAAGGCTAGCGTTCTACCACTTGAGCCACAGCACCACTTCCGGCTTTTTTCTTTTTGCTATGTGGTGCTAAGGAATCGAACCCTGGGCCTCAGGCATACAAGGCAAGCGCTCTACCACTGAGCCACCTTCCCAGCCCCCTGTGAGACTCTTATCTCAATAAACCATCAGAAAGCTGGAAGTGGTGCTGTGGCTCAAATGGTAGAGCACTCACCTTAAGCTGAAGAGCTGAGGGACAGCACCCAGGCCCAGAGTTCAAGCCCCACGACCAAAAACAAAACAAAACAAAACAAAAACAATGCAGGTAAAATTAACATACAGCACTTAGACATGCTGAGCACCCTTGTGTGATTCATCATGTTGACTTGCACCTGTTTCAATGACAATGGAAGTATGTATTGAGATAGAGTCAGCACCAACCTAGGTCACTGAGTATCTGCATTAACCACCACCTCCATTGCCCATAGACAGCTCATGTTGGACCTATAGCTTGAACAGAAAGTGAATTTTTATTGAGCCTTTGAAATTTGGAGGATCTTATCACAATATAATATAACCTCTTATGCTTACTAATGCAAGAGTTATAAGAATCCTTCATCTTGGCCCAATACTATTATAGAGTAAATAAAAGCTATCCCCAAAGGGACTCCCAGAAAAACAAAATGAGTGTGAGACACTATGGAAGCAGAAATGAGGAAAGGACCAGGAGGTTCCATAAGAGTCACGAATGAAGGCCAGAGACTAATGCTCCTTACTGTTGGCCTAAAATATATTTATTTCTTTGAAAATGTGCAATATATTTATATCATAAAATACATCTGAATACTTACCAAAAAAACTTAATGAGATAAATAAGCTGATTCATTTAACTCACATTCAACATGAAACTAACATACAGCAAATTGTATTTTGTGGCAAATAAGATTATTGATAGTTCCATTACGTAATGACTGTAGCATGAGCTAGCAGTTTATAACCCCTTCAGAGACTGTACAACACAGAGACGTAAATTCTTTTAAGCACAATTCTGCATAAATAGATTTTCTTCATTGCACCACCAAACTTGGATCTTGAAAGTGATAAACTGCAGATGCCTACAGTTGCAATCATAAAAATGTAATTGCTGAGAAAAAAATTATGTCTGATCCATTGAAGGAATTTATTACAGAGGGATGTAACTGTGTAAGTTATCACACAGAGAAAATGAAAGCAAATGATTGAAATATATCCCAGGATGAGCATCCCTGCAAAATGACCTAGTGATTTACCTGTGCTCAGGGAAAAAAAAATAGATTAAAGATAAATCAGTTTTGGTAAAGGAAGACTTCAGTAACTATAAAAAGAGCAGAATAAAGATTTATGAAAATTAATTTAGAAGTTGAAATGACATAATAATATTTATAACCAATTACTCCAAAAATTAAAAATGTAATTTTAACTTTGAATTATATACAGAGGTGATAAATAATTTCTGTAGAATATTGAAAGCAAAAGAATATAACATAAAGATAGGTAGTGAGGAAAGGGGGAAATATTTTTAATGTAGCTATTGAAATAACTTCATCTTTTGGTAGTGTCAACTTCAAGATCATGTACTCCTGTCCAATTTTTTCCAATGTAATCAGAGACTATCATATGTTTAAAATAAACCATACTTACTCAGATACAGCCAACCAACAGAATCATGTAAGGAACTGATAATTTATTAATAAATAAAATGTGACATATACATAAATATTTTGTATTGTCATTTTAGAAAAAATGAAATATTGCCATTTGCCAACATTAACAGACCTGGACACATTATATCACAGCTAGACAAAATTACCAAGACCCTATCTCAAGAACAGAAATTGCAAATGAAAGTATTAGGGTATGGCTAAAGTGATAGAACACTCTCCTAGTATGCCTGAGACCTTTGGTTAAATCTGGTATGGATATTGAACTATCATCAGTGAGGCACATTTTTAATTGTCTTCCTTGAACATGTGTTAAGTGAAAATGCATACAAAAGTTGCTCTTATAGCTACTTCCTTTTCTGCCATCCATCTCACAGAAAAGGTAAGTAGAACACCGGGCGCTGGTGGCTCACGCCTGTAATCCTAGCTACTCAGGAGGCTGAGATCTGAGGATCGCGGTTCAAAGCCAGCCCGGGCAGGAGAGACCCGTGAGACTCCTATCTCCAATAAACCACCAGAAAACCGGAAGTGGCGCTGTAGCTCAAGTGGTAGAGTGCTCCCCTTGAGCTGAAGAGCTGAGGGACAACGCCCAGGCCCAGAGTTCAAGCCCCACGACCGACAAAAAAGAAAAAAAAAAAAGAAAAGGTAAGTAGAACTTTTTATGTAATCAGAGATAAAGGAGATAAAGTCAGTGTAGTTTCTTACCCAAAAAATAAAAATAAAAAACCTTGAATACTTTGAGTCCTTAGGAAAAAGGACATTGGAGGCATGATACAACGTAGGCCCAAAGAGTAATTCTCTAACAAATTTTGATAAAAATTTTAAATCTATACCATTGCATTTGGTTTTTGAAATTCTGCTTGAAAATACAATACATAAAATCTGGATTAAAATGATAAATAATTATGAATATTATCAAATGACTATTCATTTTATGAGATTTTTTATCAGAGAATTCCATTAGCTGCTTGTATCATACATTTTTTTGGGGGGGGGGGGCCGGTCGTGGGTCTGAACTCTGGGCTGGGCGCTGTCCCTCAGCTCTTCACCTCAAGGCTAGCGCTCTACCACTTGAGCCACAGCACCACTTCTGGCTTTTTTTTTCTGCTTATATTGTGCTGAGGAATCGAACCCAGGGCCTCATGCATGCAAGGCAAGCGCTCTACCACTGAGCCACCTTCCCAGCCCACATTTTGGTATTTTAACAATAATTTCCTATGTAACAAATGAGCTATTGGGTCTCTGGAGGCAAGTCACTGACATTCTTTATTTAATAAAGACTTTTTGGCCAAGTATGATCATTCACACATATAATTCTATCACTTGAAAGGCTACAGGCAAGAAAATAGAGAATTAAAAAAAAAAAAAAAAAGAAAGAAAATAGAGAATTCAAGGCCAGTATCAGCTACATAGCAAGTTCTAGGCCAGCCTAGATTATACGCTAGATTGTTTAAAAAATACAAAAATAAGGAAGTAGCGCTATGGCTCAAGTGATAGAGGGCTAGCCTTGAGCTGAAGAGCTGGGGAACAGCGCCCAGGCCCAGAGGTCAAGCCCCTTGGCTGGGAAGGTGGCTCAGTGGTAGAGTGCTTGCTTCGCATGCATGAAGCCCTGGGTTTGATTCCTCAGAACCATATAAACAGAAAAGGCTGGATTTGGCACTGTGGCTCAAGTGGTAGAGCCCTACCCTTGAGCTGAAGAGCTGAGGGACAGAACCCAGGCCAAGAGTTCAGGCCCCATCACTGGCAAAAAAAAAAAAAAAAAAGACTTTGATTCAAGCCCCTTGACTGACACACAAAAAAAATACAAAAACAAACAAAAAAACTGTTTTAACCAAGTCATCTACATCACACAGATTTCATAAATATCAAATAAGATAATTTATATAAAATTACTTCAGAAAAAAATATATATAGCTGAGTGTGGTAATATACACCTGTAATTCTAGCACTTGGGAAAACGAGGCAGGAGGATTAGCAAAGCTTTCTCAAAAAATTATATATACATATTAATTCTGCTATTAATGTTAAAGAAAATCTAGGAGAAGACATCCAGATTTTATTACTTTCACTAAATTCATACATTTTACATTTTAACACCAATTTAAATAAATGACAATTTCAGAAGATATACAAAAATCAAATCTTCCCTTGGCTTGTTAGCGTTTGCATTTTTTAATTTTTTTTTTTAAAAAACAGTTGCTCCACTCTGTAAATTTCACGGTATTAATACCTGGATTATGAGAGGCTCCAGTAGTTTCTCTACAGTGAATGTTTGGATCTGCAGATCCTCAGGGTCAATAGTCAGCATGAGAGGTGTTTCCGCAGACATGCTGCTGCCTGCACACAAACACGTGAAATCAGTAAAGAAAAGTCTTTCTGAAGAAGAGTACTTATATAAATCATGGAGTAGCTAAAAACTGTGTTTGGCACCTCTTCCTGATCTCATAGCCCCAAAGGATCAGGGTGCCCAATCCATCATCTGAGACACACGACATTCCCTAACTGGCCCCTGTGGTCATGCTGTCAGTGTTTAGGAGACACTAACAAATTTGTGACTAAGTTAAAAAAAAATCATCAATTAGGTTTGCATTTGATCAGTAATCATAACAGAAAGGAACTGATTAGATGTTTCTTACAGCATGCAAGTCTGTTTTTTGTCTTGGGTTGCTTTGTTTTGAGCAATGTGGGGCTTGAATTCAGGGCCTGGACACTGTCCTTGAGCTCTTTTGCTCACCGTTAGTGCTCTACTACTTTGAGCCACAGATCCACTTCCAGTTTCCTGGTGGTTAATTGGAGATAACAAAATCATGGACTTTCCTGCCCAGGCTGGCTTTGAACTGCAATCCTCAGATCTCAGTCTCCTGAGTAGCTAGGATTACAGGCATGAGTCACCAGTGCCAGGATCATGAAAGTCTTTTGATTTCCATAAACTCATAACACTGAAATAGCTTACCTGCATATTTTGCCTGTTTTTATTAATGATGACTAAGATGAAAAGCCAGGTAGGACTTTGGAAGACATGTATGATATCTCTACTTGCTTTGGAAGTGGTTTTATTTGATGGGTTTGATTATAGAAAAAAGAGTTAAGGGATAGTTACATTCTTTTTTTTTTAATTTACATTCTTATATAGCAAAGAAACTAATATGATCTGTATAGTTATCATGAAAAGAAAGGAGAAGCCCCTAGCCTAGTTCATAAAATCAGCACCTCTTTGCTCTTCTACCTCTCCAGCTCTCTCTACTGGGTCCTTCCCTTAGATCCAAAGATGAGCTACTGTGAACATTCAAAGGTAGTCATGATCTCTGTTGCATCCATACACAAATGAAAAAAAAACTGTTTAATTAAGACCTTTCTGAACAGTGCATCTGATGCACATGCATAGAGAAAAAATGAGGCAAGAATCAAAAAAAATTCTCCTTGCCTCTTATCCCTCTGTACTATGATTCTTGCATTAATAATTTGTTTAAACAAAATTTAGAGGAAAACACTGCACAGACCAGAAATCTTACTGCCCTTCAGATAGTATGTCAAATGATTGCACTCTATGATTTTAATACAAAATGAACATGCAAAATATTCCTGGGATTAATAGGAACCTTCCAAATGCTGTCCCAAGTGGCTGAACATTGTAATTGCACATAATCAAAATAGCAAATTTCAAATGTATTTATAATCAAATAGACATATAATATTTCTTTCATGTCTCTTCAGCAAAATTTAATATTAAAACAAAGATAATTATACTGCAAGTCCAGGGACCAATTATGACAAATTCAATAATTTATCAAAGCATATGAGTATAATTATATTCTAGGCTTTCTATAGTATTAAAGATATTAATGCATGCTACTATTGCTCCACTAAGATCAAGTATATTAATGCATGCTAATACTTTGGATATAGTATTAAAATATTTCCTAGTCAACACTAGAAGTTATAATAAGCAATTTGAAGTGGAGCGCAAAAGGACAATTTATGTCTTGAGTGTCCTGGGGTTTTTGCCATGTTTTTATATAGTTATATTATGTACTATTCGTCCACTGAAAACTAGAGTAAACATTGATGGTTTTACATAAAAGCAACCAGTATTTTTTATTGCAGAAATGAGAGTACATTTTCTGAAATGTAGCATACCTCTAGATAGTTCTTTTATTGAACATAACCCAAATCAGCTTGCCCCATTAGGTAATCAAGCACGTTTGTTCTCTATGCTTAACTCTATCACACATCACAAAAGATGCCTACTATTCTTTTGCTTTGTGTGGAGGGGTGTGGGGGGAAGGGGTGTAGATATGGGTCCTAGAGCTTGAACTCAGAGCCTGGGTGCTGTCCCTGAGCTCCTTTTGCTCAAGGCTAGCATTCTACCACTTGAGCCACAGCACCACTTCTGGCTTTTTTGATAGTTTAGTGGAGATAAGAGTCTCACAGACTTTCCTGCCCAGGCTGGCTTCAAACCATAATCTTCAGATCTCAGCCTCCTGCGTAGCTAGAATTACAAGCATGAACCACCAGTGCTTGGCTTATTCTTTTACTTTTAAAAAGCAATTTTGCCCTAAGGACAATTATTTGCATTGTACTAAGTGAAAAAAAATTGACTTTCAGGAGGAGGCAACAATGCTTGATAAGAAATATACTCATTATCTTGCCCATGTAATTGTAACCCCTCTGAAGGGTATTTTCACAATAATAAAAGAAGAAAAAAATTGACTTTCAAAAGTATGAATTATTATTATATGTTATATAAATATATAAAGTCACAAAACCCTACAATATGGCCCTTGCTTCTCTCGCCTTTTCAGTGGTTTTATTTTCTCTCTCAAAGCAGAAATGTAGACTGTTTTTCAGCTCTTCAGCTGAAATATAGGAGAGTTGCTTCAAGAAAGGCGCCAGACACTATTACCAAATGTCTTCTCTCAAATACAGCTCTAAGATTGAAATGTTCTGGTATAACTTATTTTTTGTTTTGTTTTGGTTTTCAATCATTCCACCCACCACTGTTATTCCTTCTATCACAGACAAATCTAAATTGACAGGTATCTTCCTGGTGACTTCAATGCATAGCCCAAAGCCAATCTATGCAATAAGATATGTCTTTCAGTGTATAACCTTAGGGTTCTATCAAGTGAGTGATCACACAGGGACTTACTTGTTAACCTGCTGATGACAGGTACTGTCCGACATAAAAATCAAGACTGCTGACATTGCTTTGTTCTCTTATCTCAGGGACAAAAGTAGAGGACATTGTTGTAAACTAAAATGGGACATAAGTGAATCTCCAGTCTTCAAAAACATGTCCTTTCACTGTATATTTCACAATGAGCTTCCAAAAACCACATTAAGCACCAAAGATTAGAAGTAAGAGAAAAAATTAAGGAAAATAAAAATTACTTCCTAGAAGAATGCTCTTCAGTCAAGAGGTAAAACATAAACCAAATTTAACCAAAGTACCTGGTAAGCCTGTGTTTATGTCTTTAACTTCACATTAAGTAGAGAAAGTTGCTCAGAAGTTCATTTTTCCATAGTAAAAATAATAAAATAGTAAACCAACAATTCCTTGAAGAACCCTGATTAGCCATAATTACTATTCCTTGAATAAATCCTATTGCTTATAAAGATCTTTCTGTTCTGTTTGTACTTTTCCTGTTCAGTAATCCTGATTGTTTGGAGATGAGGGCAATAAGAGGCATAGAACTGTAGAACTTTGCAAAGGAAGTTGAAGCAAGGAGAAAGTCTGACAAAGTGTTGCCAACCTCTTAAAGCAATATCACATAAATCTAAAACAAAAATCTTATCAGGTTGTAGGTGTCATAGAATATATTTGCATGTTACGACTTGTAAAATCTTAAGAGCTAAGAAGTACTTCCCAAACATTCAGGAATGTCTTCTATAATCTGAGGTTTGCAGTCAGCTCAGAAAGGAAAGTCTTTGAGACTCTGACCTCTGAATAATCACCAAAAAAAATGGCAGTGAAAGTATGGCTCAACTTGTGGAGCACAGCATTGACCATGAATTCAAGCCCCAGGACAGACACAAAAAAAATTTGAAAAGAAAAGAATAAATCTACTTTACCATTATATGGTATGTGCTAGTGATTTCTTTTGTTTTGTGTTTTTTGTTTGTTTGTTTTTTCTTTTTTTCCAGTCCTAGGGCTTGAACTCAGGGCCTGGGCACTGTTCCTGAGCTTCTTTTGCTCAAGACTAGCACTCTACCTACCACTTGAGCCACAGCACCCAGATTTTTCTGTTTATGTGGTACTAAGGAATCAAACCTGGGTTTTCATGCATAGTAGGCAAGCACTCTACCACTAAGCCACATTCTCAACCTAGTGATTTCTTTTGTAAGATTTTTCCTTAGGTTGATTCAAAATCTTCTACTTTTTAGCACCTATCAAATAGAGGTGGTTTTAAAAAGTAGGATAAGTACTGGTCTAGAAATAGACAAACTAGGATACAATTCTAGTTTTCAGAATCTAAAGAACTATAGTAATAGTCAATAGTATCTTGAGATAGGGCAAACTCCATCATGTAGATTCTTTTCTTCTCCCCAAACTATTTCCATGATGCCTAAATTTTCACTTTGTCCCTGACTTGAAATTAAACTTAAATCAATTTAAAATGAATTTGGTATAACATACATTTTATTTTTAAATGCTGTTCACTATGAAAGGTCATGAAGGACACTCATTTGTTATCCATTAGTATGAACTAGTGTACACTCTGTACCTAGTGTTGGATGCATGTCTCTTATCACAACATGCACCACATCGTATCTTAGTCGTGCCCTGGCAGCAAAAGAAAGTGATGTTAGATCACAGAGCTGTGCAGATAGGACAGTGGAAAATGTTACACATTTCCAAAATAAAACTTCAACTATGAGGCTGGCATGTGGCTCAATGGTAGAGGAATTAGCCATCATGCTTGAGGCTCTGTGTTTGATCTCCACCACTGCACAGAGAAAAGGGAAAGAAAGAAGAAAAAAGGAGAGGGAAGAAGTGAGGAGGAAGGAGGGAATGAGAGAGGGAAGATGGAAGAGAAGGAGAGGGGGAAGAGGGAGGGAGGAAGGGAAGGGGGAGGGAGGAGAGAAGGAAGGAAGGGAAGAAATTTCACTACAATCTCAATACACATTTGTTTTCCAAACACACCTCTATTTCCATCCCTACCTTCCTGCTTCCAATGTAATCATTTGTTGGCTTATTTAGCCTGTCATGAAAAAAAAATACACACATCCTCTTACTTGTCAGAGAATCGATAAAATCATGCAATTGCCTGATATTGTATGTGATGAAGGAATAGTTGAGCTTCATTCTTTTCAAATGCTCATCTTACCCTTTACAAATGCTTTTGATGTGTTGATTTAGACGATAATCAGTGTAAAGCTCTTTTACCTAGCCTCTTGGTCAACTGTGAAAGCAAAATGATGTGAGAACAGAAATACCACTAGACTAGAAGACATCATTCATTTATTGATTGATTCATTCATCGTGTTTTTATTGCATGTCTACTCTGCTAGTCATGAGGAGGACACTATAAACAACAAATATAATGAAGAATAAATTATTTAGTATGTTAGAAAATGCTGTGTGGTATTTTAAAGGGGAAAAAAAGGAGTCCAGAGTACGTGGAATGAAGTAATAGAGAAATTGGGTGATTTCAGTATAAATTAAGATGATTAGCTCCACTAAGAGGGGATATTTGAAGAGACTCGATGAGGTAAGATGATTATGAGAGATACCTAGGAGAAGAATGTGGTGGGCAGATACAGCTACAGCAGCGCAACAGAAATCTAAGGCAGGAGAACAGAGGCACTGCTTGAGTGCATCACAGCAAGCAGGATAGAATGAATCACAAAAAGCACCGAAAAAGAAAAGATCAGAAAGGTAGCAGGGGCTGCAGAGCAAGTGAAACCCTTCAGAGCAGTTAGCGATCCAAGTACTGAGGTTGAGAAAGGGGCATGTTGGAGTTACAAGTCTGGTGACAGTAGATAGACATACAGAAAGTGGTATTCAGCATAGGATTACTGAGAATGTGGCTCCATGACAAAGTCTTTGTCTAGGAAGGAAGGAAGGAAGGAAGGAAGGAAGGAAGGAAGGACCAGTTTTCCCAGGAGAAGAAGAGCTAGATTTCATCTCCCCTGAGTGCTGGGGACTTTAGACAAGTTACTAGATTCTCTCCTAGCATTACTTTCTTCATCTATAAAAAGAACCAGACATGGGGCTGGGAAGATGGCTCAGTGGTAGAGCGCTTGCCTTGCATGCCTGAGGCCCTGGGTTCGATTCCTCAGCACCACATAAGCAAAAAGAAAAAAGCTGGAAGTGGTGCTGTGGCTCAAGTGGTAGAGCGCTAGTCTTGAGCTGAAGAGCTGAGGGACAGCGCCCAGGCCCAGAGTTCAGGCCCCACGACCAGACCCAAAAAAAAAAAAAAGAACCAGACATGGTGACATGCCTATAATCCCAGATACTTGGAAAGCGGAGATCAAGAGTTTGTAGTTCAAGGCCAGCCTGGGAAAAAGAAGTTAGCAAGACCCCCATCTTAACAAATAATTTGGGTATGGTAAAACATGCCTCTAATCCCAGGTACATGGGAAGAACAGGTAAGAGAATTGTGGTCAGAGACCGGCCCTGAGCAAAAATTCAAGATAAAAATTAATTAAAGCCGAAAGAGGCTAGGGGTATGGCTGAAGTGGTCTAGCACTTTGAGTAACAAACACAAGACCCTGAGTTCAAAACCCTGGCAGCCAAAAATGAATGAAAAAGGATCATAAAGGTTAAATAAGAGACCAGGGAGTGGTCCATGACTGCAATCTCAACTTGGGAGGAAAGAGTGAGAACTTGTCTCAGAAACACAAAGCCAACAACAACAAGTAAAACAGGCTAAATAAGATCATCTAGATAAAACCTATAACTTAGCCCATACCTCTGTCACTTTAGCAAGGACTCAAAGATCATTAGTTGGTGTTATTATTCCCTTTTCAGTAAGAGAGCAGAATCTGTCTATCTTCACTTGACTTAAACATCCTTTTCATTCATACAGCTCGTAATTATTATTCAAGAGTGCTTTCACTCTGTCCCCATAACAAAAGAGCTTAAAACAAAGCTTCTCTCCGGTGCCTCATTTTATTGGATCTTTACACTCTAGAATATAAGTATATTTCCTACACGTACACTAATTAGAAATGCAGCATGCCTGAAGAGCTCCAAAAACAAAAACAAAAAATTCCATAATGCACAACAACCTCATAAAGGATGTCAAGTCCTTTGAAATCAATTCCATAGTGCTCCATGAAATGTATGTTCCCAGACTAGGGCTGTGATTGTTAAATGCACTAATGTCAGTATTCCCAAGAGTTTGCACTTTTAATTTCCTTAGCTTCCAGACTTCTGGGTTCCAATAGAACAAGACAATGCTGCATTTTAGAAGGGGGAAAAAATATCTTAAGCATGCTATAATTCAAAATTTAAAGAGCTTCTTTATGTCTTTGAAGTTCTCTTTATCAAACCTTTAGATAGCTGTCTTAGTCATGTTCACTAGAAATGATCAAATGGAGACACACATACACATACACACACACACTGACATATTCAATAGACACTTTCTGAGAATTAAATAAAAACTGAATTAAAACATATGTTTCTTCTAGCCATAGTTACCAGATTTAAACTTATTTCCTCACACCTACCAATCTAAATGAAAGCTGAGAAAGCGGTAAATAATAATAACAATAAGAAGAAGAAACCCCCCCATACACACACACACCACAAGACTTCTACCCTGTGAAATAAAACAAAGGAAAGGAAAAGATTTTACTTATATATTAAGTCCTCAAATCCCTTTGACCAAAATGGATAATGAAGTGCAGATGCCTCTTTTTTTAAAAAAGGAAGCAAAAAGATACTTGATTTCTGCTTTAATGAAATGTAACATTATATGTACAAATTTCACAAGATGACTTCATGACCCCTTCCCTGACAGCACACTTTTCTGTTATTTTACCATTTATAAGCACATTAAATTCTCCCTCTGCCTGGCACTGGTGGTTTATGCCTCCTAGCTACTAAGTAGGTTGAAATCTGAGGATTTGGTTGAAAGCCAGTCCAAGCAGGAAACTTCGTAAGACTTTCATCTCCAATGAACTACCAAAAAAAAAAAGCTTGAAGTGGAGCTGTGGCTCAAATGGTAGAGCACTAGCTCAGGGACGTGCCCAGGCCCTAAATTCAAGCCTCAGAACTAACACACACACACACACACACACACACACACACACTCACAATCTTCCTCTATATTTCACAATAGTACACATTCTCAAAACTGTGAGAAGGAAGAATGGATAGAAAGAAGTAACGCTTCTTAATTTAAGAGCACTTCATATTATACAAAAAATACACCAGAACCAAGACCTCTAAGATATCTTCTCTTCCACGGGCCCTTTATGAAGATTATCTATCTATTATTTTCAAAGCCAAAGAACTGTATTAATGAAATTGACAAGAGAAAGATATTTTAATATATGCTAGGCTTTCCATGAATCACTTAGAAGAATAACCTTCAGTGACCAGGTATCAAGTTTAGGCAAACAAGCCCTCCAACTACACTTGGAAAGTGACAGTGGTTTTTGTTATTCCAATGCCCAGTGAGCCTCTGAGTGCATCCCACTCCATAATATTTTAAGACAGCTCAAATGTATGTGAATTCTCTGAAGGTTTGGTCATTTTAAAAGGCATAGAACAAAAAGAATAGTAAAGGAAGTAGAATTACTGTCAAACTCAATTAGAGAGGAAAAAAATTCTACTCTTTGGTGAATAGTTATAAATAAATAGAAACCTACTTATTGGAATAAAGAAAATAAGTCCAAAGACCTTGAATATGCCATTTTTACTAGTAAATAAACTAGTAAATACACTAGAGAAAACCTTTCTGAGAACATCCATTTCATCTCTACCCTGATATTCCATTCTTTCATAGTCCTTGAAGAGTTTGATAAATTTCCAGTTTAGAATTTTCAAATCTAATTATCTGAGTTCACTGTTTACCAATACTATTTAAAGTTTTTCTCCATGATCTCTGGTTAATTAATATACCTATTAACTCTATTTCATTGTTTCTAATCCCACACGCTAAGTTCTCACTCTAGAAAATGACTCCTTACCTTCAAAGCACTATCTCATACATCTCCCCTACCTCTTGTTTTTGCAGGATCTATGCTGGGTCATTTTTATCTACCTTCTTGTAAGTAGAAACCTTACCTTTAAGTTTAATCCCTTAGATTCTGTCCTCAGCTCTCATTGTATTGTTCTTTCAGAGCAAATTCATCCTAGAATTTCAACTCTACTTAGAATCTTTTATCCAGAAAACTTTATCTACAGTTCAGGTACAACCTCATTCATAAGTTATTTGTACATAACTATATCTACATACATATATGTCCATTCATACACATAAATACATGCATACTTACATGTATACAGGTGTAAATATTGTCAGATACTTTTATTAACATTAATAAGAAATAATATTTCTGCCCAAGAAAAAAGAGACACAAACAGAATGTTCATTAAAGTCTATAATCCTAGATTTAAATTGGAAATATCACTATGAGTTTATTATATATTTTCTCTGCCTAAAAAACTATTTATTCCCTAGCTCTATTGACAAAATTGGATAGGTATAGCAATGACAATTGTAGCACATACACTATGTTCCCTAACTACTACTTCCCAATTAAAGGATACAAGCCTCTGGAAGACAAACCTGTCTTCGTGTCTGAGCAAGAAATGTACAAAATGAGCCTTTCTTGTGCTAGAAAGAAAAACCCACTGGGATTCTGTCAAAGCTTCAGAGCCAGAGGATTCTTACTAGCCAAAATTGGAAAACTTTTTAAATCAAAAATAAGAGTTTGCAATACATCAAGATATAGCCAATGTATTAAAAATTAGCTCAAAAATAAAAATGTATGGGGAAATTCTCAAAATTACTAGAATGACATCTTATTTCCTGAAAAATGATGACAAGTTATAGAAAATAAGCACTTCCCTGGTTTTCTAGTCTGAATCATATTTTAGGATAATGAGATTACTTTAAAAAAAAAGGAAGAGTTTTTTAAATAACATAATTCCAAATAATAAAAGCTAATAAAGAATTATAAGAATAAAAAATGACATAACACCTAATATAATAATAGATCTAAGCAATGATCATCAATGAAGGATCACATTTATTGAGCCTGAACCCAATAGGCAATCTTACCATCACTAAAAGATAACCTGGACCCTATACAGCTTGATGTGGTACAATAGGAAGTAAACCACACCACCTCTGAGTATTCACCACAAAAAAATTTATGCTTCACAACCTGAATCGAATCAAGCCATGACTCTATCTAATTGCTAGTTTGGTTAAATTGTAATTTAATTACCAGTTTGATTAATATGTTAAGTTACACCAAAAGACTGCAATCATCCAATTCCCAAACACATTGACATAGTAACAACCTGATTTCTTCAATGAATAGACAGCATGGAAAAGGAGAGAGAGCTTCTCATATTAAAAGGTATTTAAGAAGCATACCAACCACAATATGAATCCTATACTCTGGTTTCAAAATCCAATTATGTAAGTGTTTTTTAGCCAGGCACTGATGGTTCCCACCTGTAATCTTAGCTACTCACGAGGCTGAGATCTGAAGAACACAGTTCAAAGCCAGCCAGAGTAAGAGATTCCATGAGACTTTTACCTCCAATTCACCACCAAAAAACCAGAAGTGGATATGTAGCTCAAGTGGTCCCTGAACAAAGGACAGCACCCAGGCCCCAGGATTGGCACCCAGTTCAAGCCCCAGGATTGGCACACACACAAAAAAATGGACAGATTATTTGGTAATATGAAGAAAGAAGTAATGATAACTGTATTTGGTATAATAATGATTGCTTTTTGAGTCTTCATCTATTGGTATAATATTAATGCAGACAATTTACTTTCAAGAGAAGTACCAAGATAGCTTAAGTACCATAATATCTGGAATCCTGGATAGCAATTTACAAACTAGGAGCCTCCACTTTTTCCTCAGACCAAATTTTACTTGAATTATAGAGGAAAACATAGAATAATTTTTTTATTTTATTGTCAAGGTGATGTACAGAAGGGTTACAGTTACATAAGTAAGGTAGTAAGTACATTGCTTGTTGTACTTGTTACCCCCTCCTAGAAGAAAATCTTTGTAGCTTCCAGTTAAAACAAGTTTCTTTGGCTCAATACAAAAGCATGATCCATAATGGAAAAAAAACATTTTAATAGTTTTAATAAGCCAGGCTTCATTAATTTTTAAACCTTTGCTTTTTGTAAAACAATGTTAAGAAAATGGAAAGGCAAAACATAAACTGGGACAAAGTACTTTAAAACATATGTATGACTTTTTTAAAAAGACCTGTAGGCTGGGAAGGTGGCTCAGTGGTAGAGCGCTTGCCTTGCATGCCTGAGGCCCTGGGTTCAATTCCTTAGCACCACATAAGCAAAAAGAAAAAAAGCCGGAAGTGGCGCTATGGCTCAAGTTGTAGAGCACTAGCCTTGAGCTGAAGAGCTGAGGGACAGTGCCCAGGCCCAGAGTTCAGGCCCCATGACTGGACCCAAAAAAAAAAAAAAAAAGACCTGTATTTAAAACGTATTTTTTAAATCCACAGAACTCAATAATTTAAAAAAAAATGACTCCGTTTTGTGGGGGAGAGGGTCAGTTATGGGGCTTAAACTCCGGGGGCCCAGGTGCTGTCCCTGAGCTCTTTCGCTCAAGGTTAGCACACTACCACTTTGAGCCACAACTCTCCTGCCAGTTTTCTGGTTAACTGGAGATAAGACCCTCAGACATTTCCTGCCTGGGCTGGCTTTGAACCTTGATCTTCAGATGTCAGGCTGCTGAGTAGCTAGGATTGCAGGTATGAGCCCCTGGCACCTAACCTCAATTTTTTAAATAGGAAAAAAATTAAAAGACAGTAGTTCACCGAAGAAGATCATCTACATCACTACTCGGTACAGAAATGCAATTTAAAGACAGAATATCAACTATACATCTTCTAGAATGTCTGATAATTAAAATATTAATAATACACCAGGTAGGGAAGATGACAAAGACATAGAAAACTCCCACGTTGCTATGTCAGTGCAAACTAAAGGGCTGGAGGTGGTAGAGCACCTACAAGCAAGCACAAGGCCCTAAATTCAAAACCCAGGACTGCAAAACAAAAAAAGGAGAAGTAGGAAGTGAACACGAAAATGCAAAATATTAGACAACAGCTGGCTGTTTCTAATAAAGGTAAACATATACCCTGTCACCCACCAA
The DNA here is from genome assembly GCF_024711535.1 of Dipodomys merriami. NCBI lineage: Eukaryota > Metazoa > Chordata > Mammalia > Rodentia > Heteromyidae > Dipodomys > Dipodomys merriami. Next base: position 20,820,645 of record NW_027202715.1, on the reverse strand, counting down.
TTCCACTCCTTAGTTGAAGAAAGGAAAGTACAGATTAAAAGGAAAGTATAGTATAAATATATAAATGAAAATACCAATTTGTTAACAGGTTATTTCTCTACATATTAAACCTGCAAATATTCATGGTAGCTTTATTCATTATACTCAAAAACTAGAAACATCAACAAGTAAATAAACTATTATTGATATAATCACATTATCCTGTTACATAGAAAAAAATGAATTCAATACTGGCAACAAAATGAAAAAATATCAAAATCATTATGCTGAACAAGTCAGACATAAGTACACACTGTATACTTATATTAACATGACATTCTTGGGCTGAGGTGACTCAGTGGTAGAGTACTTGCCAAGCATGTATGAAGCCCTGAGTTCAATTCCTCAGTACCATATAAACAGAAAAAGCCAAAAGTGACGCTGTGGCTCACGTGGTAGAGTGCTAGCCTTGAGCAAAAAGGAACTCCGGGACAGCACCCAGGCCCTGAGTTCAAGTCCCAGGACCGACAAAAAAAATTTAAAAACATGGCATTCGTAAAAGGGCCATATAGATGGACAGAAACAGATCAGTAGTTGTCAGAAGCCAAAGGTTGATAGAGAGGGGCCCATGGGAATTTCTAGGATAAGGAGAATATTTTATTTAATTGTGGTGGTGGTAATAGTGATAACCTGACCCAGGTCAGAATCATGAAACTGGTAAGGGTGTGAATTTAATATATATATAAATTATATCAATAAAATTCACTTTAATTTTAAAAAAAAAAGCTCTGGAAAAAGAAGAGGTGACTTTGCCCAAAAGAAATGTACAGATTACTTGATTTACAAAATGGTGACCCTTCTGTATACCACCTTAAAAATAACAATAAAATTATGCTTTTTAAAAAAGCCGGGAAGGTGATTCAGTAGTAGAGTGCTTGCCTTGCATGCCTGAGGCCCTGGGTTCGATTCCTCAGCACCACAAAAAAAGAAAAAACCAGAAGTGGGGCTGTGGCTCAAGTGGTAGAGCCTTGAGCTGAAGAGCTCAGGGAAAGAGACCAGGCCCAGAGTTCAGGCCCAATAACTGACAAAAAAAAAAAAAGCTTTGGATTGGAATATAGTGAAAATATGTATGGAAATGTAACAATGAACTCTCCTGTGTAACTAAATTAATGAAATAAATTAATTTTTTTAATTTGCTAGGATCAGAGTGTAGCTCATTAGTTGAAGTCTTGCTCAACATGTCGAAGGCCCTGAATTTAATCCCAAGCACTAAAAGCGCACACACATGCACATACACACACATGCATATGCACATACACACACATACACATGTACATTTCTACGAAAAATATTTCTGGATTACTTTATGTACTAAGTTTCATAGTTGATAACTGCTTTGTGCTCTTTTCTCTCTCTCCTCTTTCATTTTCTCTCTCATCTGTTTTCTACCCTCTTACTTTTTTTTCTCTCACTCTACATGCAATTTATGCTATCCTTAATTTCGTGTAGCACTATAAGTCGTCTTAACTCCTTTCCAAAACAAGGCAATGAATAAATAATCATTCCGTGTATTTATAAAAGCAATCTCTTCTCATTTACCCCACATTAAACTTGGAAACAATTCCTTATTGCTTCTTAGCTATTCTCTAGCATAGGGTGCACCCAAGCATCAAAATCCTTGAGTTCCTCTTTGTTTGTTCCAGCAGTTCTCTCCTTAAGACATTTAAGGCTACATACAAATGAGACAAGGAAAACATACATGTACAATTTAAGTTTAGAGGCCCATGACAGAAATAAAATTGTTTGCACCAATAAAGAGCCTGCTCACTGCACAACTTCAATGTTGAAAAGAATGTAAAGCTTCTAGCACCACATACAGTTACTTAAAAAGTCAGAGGTCAGTTACATAGGAATTTTTAAGTGCTCTGATCTAAGATTCCTATAGTTTAGTCATTGGCACATGAGAATTTGTTTTAGTGCTATTTTTTAAACTACTAATAAATACTCCAAATAGCAGAATTGAGCCTCTGCTCAATTGAATCAGCCTGACCTGTCATGAAAGAAAAAAATGTGTTCCATAATCACATTTTATCTAAACCTGAAATGTCTGCTAATGTACTCAGAACAGTGTAGACACTGAAACCTGGACTTTCCATAAAGTAGTCTAGAGTTTTAACCAAAAAAAAATAGTTATAAATTAACAAATGTACAACATAGTTTCTGTTCACCCTATGTTATAGAAATAACATCCCTTCATTTTCCCCAAAGTTATCTAACCCAACACAATCTGTAATTACTAGGATTTGCCTTAGAGCAAAGTTTGATTTTAAAAAGTTTGACACGTCACTCACCCAGTGCAGGACAGAGTATTGCCCATATACAGATACTAAACCAACTGTCTACGCAATTTCTTGTGTTTAGAAATTCAGTACCATTCTTATGGCTCACAAATTTGGCTTATGATGCATCTGTAAGCAAACAGCTTGACAAGAACCCTAGTGTATTTCAGGATGACTGACAGGACACAGTGGCTCAAGCAAGAGAGGGGGATGGGTGTTCTTAAAGTAACATGCCAGTGAATGGGTAACATCTAATAGTAGACTCACAAATGAAGTTCTGTTTATTAAGTCTGCAATAAAATGAAACGAACTTCCAGGATCTATTTTTTTAAACACAGCCTATATATACATTATATGCCCAAAACAATGCAAATTTTAAAGTGATTTTGAGGATGTGTACAAGTAAAAAATAAAATAAAACAAGCCTACTACCTGATAGTTCATTGAAACTACCAAGCTCTTATGTTACTTTAGAATATTCCAGTTATTTTTAACAGAAGGTCAATCAGGATTACCCAGAAATAAAAATATGCATCTCATCTTTAGACATATACCAGTAAGTCTAATAATACTGATTTAAGAATAACTAATAAAGTAACTTAAATATTTTGGACTTGTCAGAATTATTCTTAGAGAGAGACAAGAGATTGGTGCATTTTCCTCTAGTGTGGTCCTTCTCTCTGGCCTACTTTCATGGTTAAAAAGAGACTAGAATATTAATTCCAGGGCTCAGTGTGTGGCTCAGTGGTAGAGTGTTTGCCTTGCATGCATGAGGCCCTGGGTTCAACTCCTCAGCACCACATAAACAGAAAAAGCTGGATGTGGTGCTATGGCTCAAGTAGTAGAGCACTAGCCTTGAGCTGAAGAGCTGAGGGATAGCTCCCATAACCGACAATAATAATAATAATAATAATAATAATAATAATAATAATAATAATAATAATAATAATAATTTCAGTTATGGGCATTTCCACTATTAATTTCACTTTGGAAAATATTTCATCACTACATTGGCTTAATTTTCACATTTGTGTTTTTTCTATATTACGTCCCAATACTTTTCACTTCTCAATTGTTTAATAATCCAACATGATTTTTGTTTAATTAATAAAGCAAGCAGTTCAAGTCATATTTTAATTTTTTTTTCTTTTTTTCTTTTTTTTTTTGGGTCCGGTCATGGGGCCTGAACTCTGGGCCTGGGCACTGTCCCTCAGCTCTTCAGCTCAAGGCTAGCGCTCTACCACTTGAGCCACAGCGCCACTTCCGGCTTTTTTCTTTTTGCTTATGTGGTACTGAGGAATTGAACCCAGGGCCTCATGCTTGCAAGGCAAGGGCTCTACCACTGAGCCACCTTCCCAGCCCTTTTTTTTTAAAGCTACCTGTTTTAAATGCAGTCCCTCATTTTGCCAGTTGAGGGTGTCATTCCATTCTAAATATCCACAGTACTACTACACTCAAAGACATCTCATTCTCATACGTCACCTAGGAACTTCTGCATGCCATATTGATGTTTCTTAATAAACATTTTTAGTAGTATCCCATTTTATTTTGCCCATAATTTTTTTTATTTAGAAAGTCCAGATAAGCGCTTAACGATTCTCATGTGTGACAACCTACTTCTTCTATATGTTCCATCGGATGTTTTATCATAAAGAAAAGCACTGGAAAAAGAATAACGGAATTAGGTTCAACCAACAAAAAGATTTGCCACACTCCTAAATTTAATCCCCTCAGGCATGGTGGTAAATGTTTATAATCCCAGCTTTCAATCATCTGATGTAGGAAGGAACAAGTTCAAGGACAGCTAATAATGAGAATTGTCTAAAAAATAAAAAACCTAAAAAGTAAGAGGATAAGAGAGACCAATGAAAATACAAATATGATCAAAGTACACTATATGCATGTATGGAAATGTCGTAATGAGTCCCCTTACAATACACAACTAACATGTTAATTTAAAAAATAAAAGATTCTAAGCCTCTATTAGAAAATCAAAGGAAAAAACTGAAGAAAGCAGAACTAAACTATCAAATAATCTTCTCAAAATTGCAATTGACACTTGTATGTTTAATTGCAAGTTTCATTATTGCTAAATCCATTATATATTAAAAGTTATGGGCTAATTTAAAGATATAGTTCCTGTTACCATGGCATTATTGCATTTCTCATAAGCATGTAATGTCATGACTAATAAACTTCTTTTCTTTTTTTTTGCCATTTCTGGGGCTTGAACTCAGGGCCTGAGTACTGTCTCTAATAATTATAGTTCTCTAAGATATTATCTCACATATACCCAATTAAGTTAACTACGGCAAAAACAAAAAATAAGATTGTCATACTAGTGAACACCTGTAATCAGAAATTGAAGACATGAGGGTCATGATTTTGGGGCCAACCTGGGCTAAGTAGCAAAGCCATCTCCAAAACCAAGGGGTTGGGGATATTGTTCAATAAGAGAGCACTTGTCCAACATACCAAAGGCCCTATATTTAAAGAGAAAAAATAAAGCCTCCTGTTCCTTGTCTTGACAATAGTAACAGCCCTCATGCTAACATATTAAATCTCCCAAAAAAGAAATCATTTTTTCTCAATTGTCATTCAAAATTGGAAATGGTAGTTCTCCTTTCCCATGGAAAGGGAATTCTACTTTTGATAACAAATGCCAATTTGGGGTTCATCATTGAAAGAATCTGATCTATGTAATCAGTTATCACACTTGTTTCTTTCCTCGTGATAGCTAGGTAAAAATCTTACTTTACATTAAGAAACAAAATATCTCTCCAACTGCTTTCATTCTTTTTTAAATGTTTGATGTTCAATTTTTGAACTAATATATTCTCCATCCTAAAAACAAATTTCATTTTGAGACAGACAACAATTTTTTGTTTCCATTTAACCACTTAATTTCACTTTACTTTTCATGACTTAATTTGATATCTGACCCAGGCTCTCCTGAAATGTTTTACCCAACAGGTTTTCAATCTCAATATCATTTGTGGCTATTTTTTTTTTTGTTAGGCCATGCAACTTGACCTCAGCCTGGGCACTGTCCCTGACCTCTATTTGCTCAAAGCTAGTGCTCTACCACTCTGAGCAACAGCACCACTTCTTGTTTCTGAGTGGTTACTCTGAGATAAGAGTCTCATGGGACTTTCCTGCTTGGGCTGGCTTAGAACTGTGATCCTGAAATCACAGTAGCTAGGATTACAAGCATGAGCCCCCTAGCATCCAGCTAAAAATTTTTTTAATGATAATGATTAGGAGGAAGGGGAGACTTAAAGACTGGTGAATAGATACTACTTATTTAAAATATTCCTTTCTTTTTTAGCAAAAATGCCTTCATACATTTTATGATGTAGTTAAATTTTCAATACAGTGTATATATCTGTTTCATTTTCAAAATAATTTATCATTTCCCTAAACTACTGCAGAATGAGCAAGGCCAGAGCAAGCTCTAACTCTAACATACTTTAGGTATGGTAAGCTTGAGAAGCAGATATATTGACAAATGAGTTAAACCCCAGAGGCAACTAGGAATGCAGAATTCAAACAATTGAGCTTGAGGATAAAGATATGTAACTGAAGCTCCTCTGTACATCACTTTTACGGTCGTGGATCTTGAACTCTGAGCCTGGGCGCTGTCCTTGAGCTCTTCAGCTCAAAGCAAGCATTCTACCACTTGAGACACAGCAGTTTTCTAGTTGTTAATTGGAGATAAGAGTCTCCCGGACTTTCCTGCCCAGGCTGGCTTTGAACTGTGATGCTCAGATCTCAGCCACCTGAGTAGCTAGGATTATATGTGTAAGCCACCAGCGCCTGGCTTTTAAAAAATTTAATACAGTAATTGTAGTTTTATACCCTAGTCCAAAAGACTAGATGGTTTCCCCAGAATAAATCATAAAGGGGCAAGGGTAGCCAAAGGTGTTTTGCAAAACAAGTACATTAAGGCGTAGGAATGTCATGAGAAAAAAAAGTAGTTAAGAAACACACACACAAAAAAAAACTCAAATTCAATCTCTAACCTTATCCAAAATGACCACCATTTACTCTGTTATCTTCGTATTGTAAAATGATACTTTTGAACCTGCTGTAATTTCTTGAAAAGGAGTACTCATTATAGTTCTAAATTTTTTATTAAGTGTATATTGTTTTGACAGTAATAGAACTTTGCATTTTTCTGAGGGTTTTTTCTTTTTATTCATGGATGTGCTGGATGTCTAATTTTGTTCAGATGACTGCAGAACCTGGAAAAGCTGTTGCTGCAGTATGCATAACATACTGCTATTATTGGTCTTTTTATATAAATATAAATACATATATATAATTTGAATTTTTGGAAACTAGCTGTACTGTCAACTTTGGAAAAAGTATCCCAATTTACCATGTTGAGTTGGCATTGTACAGAAATTAATAGCCATATTGTTCTAAGAAATGTTAAAAAAAATTCCATTTGTACAGGGGTAAACACACTGTATTACATATGGAATATCTTATCTATGTGGTTTGATTACAGAAACTAATAAAGTATTCTCTAAATAATGAAAATATATGTGTTGCTTTGGAAAGTTTTTTTTAATCTTTTTGTGGGATTCTATTTTTCTCAAAGCAAATTTTAGATAGCTTCTCTGGCCATGTAACTTAAAAATAGATAAAGAACCTTTTTTTCTTCTTTTTTTTTTTTTTTTTTTTTTTTTGCCAATCATGGGGCCTGAACTCTGAGCCTGGGCACTGTCCCTTAGCTCTTCAGCTCAGGGCTAGCACTCTACCACTTGAGCCACAGCGCCACTTCTGGCTTTTTCTGCTTATGTGTTACTGAGGAATCGAACCCAGGGTCTCATGCATGCAAGGCAAGCACTCCACCACTGAGCCACCTTCCCAGCCCAAAGAACCATTTTTATTTAGCAAATAGAAGCTGTTTCACCAGGAGAACTTATCTACCCCATTAATATTTTATAGTTAGAAAATAAGGAAACACAGTCCTAATATGGAAATAATTTAAAGCTGTTTCTAAGTGCTTAATAGAGAAAGAATGAGGGACACACTAACACTCACTAACACATTATATACTTTTAAGAAAACTGAGATGATTAAAGAATAAAATACTAAACTAAAAATGAAAAGATAGCAGTAGGTTAAAAAGAGGAAAGTTCTGTGTCTTATTCCCATGTAAGACTTAATGGATTTGTGCCAACCTTCATTCCAAAGCAAAGAGTTTCTCAGTTGCTGAGGCTATATTAGAGGAAGAGGAAGGAAATCTTTTCTCCCTCATTTTCTGTTTCCAAAGATAATAACAGAAAGCTACACAGTGCTAAATTTCAGTACCAAGTAGCCATGGTCATTTTATCTGTCTCCTTGACTCCAAGAGTCAAGCATACTGATTTTGAATAATAAAGCAAAAGAAATATATGTACAAAAGCAAAAAGAATCATTTCTACAAAAATCATACTCTCCATAAACTGACAAAAAAAACTTCCATAGTCAATAAACTATACTATCATTCTTAGCAGGCATTAAATTGTACTCAAAAGAATAAAGCTCCTCACAGAGAAAGGTAAAATAATTAAACAGTCATAACACAATCAAATTTCTTTTTTGTTGTTTAGGTTTTTGTTGTTCTGTTTTGTTTTATTTTGTTTTGTTTTGTTGAAAGAAGGTCTTGCTGTGTAGCTCAGACTGATCTTAAGCTCACTATATAGCCCAGACTGAACTTGAATTTATGATCCTACTACCTCAGCCTCTGAATACTGGGATTAAAAGTGTGAATCTTCACTCCCAGAAATGAATCACATTGTTTCTCAGCCAGGATTCCTTAACTTTGCCCAGCTAGGTTCAAACCAATATGCTCCTAATTTTAACTCCTGAGATTACAGACATATAACATCAAACCTGGTATGATCTCACAAACTTTTTGATGGGGCTGGCTTCAAACCATGACCCTCCTGTCTCTACCTCCTGCGGAACTGGTATTACTTACTTGAGTATTGCATTTACCAATCTCTTTTACCTCCTTCTCTTTCTTCCCTCATACCCAACATTGTTTTCAGTTTATCCATGTTCAACCATACAGATGTGTTAAATGTTGCATGTTTGTTCACCAGCACACAGTCTCAGACTTGTTCTCCCTGCCTTTCTCTGCTATGAAGGATGCTTGATTTCTCATGATTCTTTGCAATTTGGATGGCACGTAAAAGACTACTACCAATGAGACATCAGCAGATATCTGATGAGGATAAACTATTTGCTTTCCCTATGAAAAGGGAGTCCAGTATGTTTGCTATGGACCCTGTTCCTTCCTTCTCCTGACTATAGTACATCTTGAAACAAAATAGTCTGACTGAGAAGCTCAGAAAGATGGATGACAAACTAATTACAGAAATAATTTGGGGTCAGGTGTTGGTGGCTCACGCCTGTAATCCTAGTTACTCAGGAGGCTGAGATCTGAAGGTCTCGGTTCAAAGCCAGCCAGGGCAGGAAAGTCTGTGAGACTCTTATCTCCTACTAACCACCAGAAAACTGGAAGTGGTACTGTGGTTCAAAGTGGTAGAGCTTTAGCAGAAAAGCTCAGGGTCAGTGCTCAGGCCCTGAGTTCAAGCCCTACAACTTGGTTCCATGATGTTATCTACTCTGAATCTTTTGCCTCCAGAATTCTTTTTATTTGAAAGAAAAAAAAAAGAGTTCCCAACTAATAAATGGATCTAGTTTTTCCTGTAATTTCCATTATGGCATGAGATCTATTTGTGGGGGGGTTTTTTGTTTTGTTTTGTTGGGGTTTTTTTGCCAGTTGTGGGGCCTGAACTCTGGGCCTGGGCGCTGTCCCTTAGCTCTTCAGCTCAGGGCTACCACTCTACCACTTGAGCTACAACACCACTTCCGGCTTTTTCTGCTTATGTGGTGCTGAGGAATCGAACCCAGGGCCTCATGCATGCAAGGCAAGCACTCTACCACTGAGCCACCTTCCCATCCCCAGGAGGTATATTTGTAAAGCATTTTGTATGTCTACACCTCTGTTCAAAAACATGTAGTCAACTCTATGCTATAGTAAACAGTGCTGAATTTTTTTGTCATTTCTTTTTGTGTATCTAGGCAAGATTTCTTCTTACATATCAAATCTGTTATAAGCTGAAATATGTCCTCTAAAAATTTATATAGTATTTCAGAATATGGCTGTATTTGGCAATAGGGTGATATTTGGCAAAAGGTGGTAAGGGCGGAAGGCACAGTTCAAGTGGTCAAGAACCAGTCAAGCAAACCCAAGGCTCAGGGTTTAAGCCCCAATATGAGGAGGGAGGGTGGGCAAGCAAGATGGACACAGAGAGACAGAGACAAGACTAAAATAAAAATCAAGCCATTAAGGAGATCCTTAATTCAATCTCATTGATGTCCTTATAAAAAGAGATTAGGATATACAAAAGAAGAAATATCGGAAATGTGCGCACAAAGGGAAGCTTATGAGGAAAGTGGCCATCCATAAACCAAGAAAAGAGGTCTCAAGAGAAACCAACACCTGTCAATACCTTGATCTTATTCAGTATCCGTGAAGCAAGTACATGTTTTTACATTTATTTATTGTCAATTCCAGTTTTTTAATGTGAATTGACTTCTCACATATCATTGATCGAATTAGTGAACTATTTCCACATTAATATTACATAACAAATCACCCTAAAACTCAGTGATCTAGGACAACATTTCTTCTCTTACATTCCTTTTAGCTATGAAAACTGAAAAACACTGCTGCTGTTCAAGCCACCCAGTCTGTGATATTTGGTTATGACAACTGAGAAGTCGAATTTCTGGACTACAATTCAGTTTTAATAAATATTTGTCAAGTTGGTCTCCAAGAAAACACTGCCAGAGGAGCAGGTGGGTTCGAATGTCCCTACCTCTGAATCATTAGACATGCCATGATATTTAACTTCTGCCACGATGAGAGCTGCCAAGTGGATCTTGTTGTTTTTATTTGCATTTCTGATTACCAGTGTAATTGGTAGTCTCCTTTTAGATTAATTAACCTGTGAGTTATATTCTTCCCCTATTTTTCTCCTAGATTACCTGTCTTTCTCCTTATTAATTTCTAAATACTCCCTGTATGACCTAAATTTAACCCTCTTTCTATAATATTCCTTGAAATATTCACTCCCACTTCATGTCTCTTTGTCTAGAGCCCCTTCCTTTAAACACTGCTATCTGTATGAAAATTCCACTTTCTTCCCATTCTTATAGTTACTATGTTAGTGCTAGACATTAATTTTTACAAATCTGATGGGTATAATCATCCACCTATTTTGTTTTAATTTGCATTAATAAATTTTAATAACTTGTGAAGCAATTTTTATGGTACAGGAATTTGAATTCAGGACCTCATGCTTTCAAGGCAGATATTATACCACTAGAACCATATCACCAGCTTTTTTTTTTACTTTAATTATGTAGTAGAGTTTCATGTTTTGATTTGAGCTGACCTGAATAGTGGTCCTCCTATTTGTGGTCTCCTGGCTTAATTGAGGTGAAACCTCAATCTTTGCCAAGGATGACTTTGAACAATAATCCTCCCAATCTTTGACTCCTAAGTAGCAAGGATGTAAGTCATCATGCTAGCCAAAAAATATTTTCATTTCTTTATTGGTCAATGCAAATTTTAATAAAAGGCGAAAGATTTATACGATCTGAAGGGAAACCAGAATATCAAATTTTAATCATTATAAATTACCTTTTCACATATCATTGCCCCTATTGGATTGTTCCCTATTTGACTGTATATATTTTCTATATTAACTTCAAGGAGTTCTTTTTTTCTTTGCCAGTCCTGGGGCTTGAACTAAAGGTCTGGGCACTATCACTGAGCTTCTTTGGTTCAAGGCTAGCAATCTATCACTGAGCCACAGCACCACTTCCAGCTTTTTCTGTTTATGTGGTAGCTAGGAAATTGAACCCAGGGCTTCATGCATGCTAGGCATGCTAAGCAAGCCACATTCCCAGCCCTGATCAAGGAGTTTTTTGTTTGTTTTTTGTTGGTCATGGGGCTAGAACTCTGAGCCTGCACACTGTCCCTCAGCTCTTCAGCTCAAGGCTAGCATTCTACCACTTGAGCCACAGAACCACTTCTGGTTTTCTGGTGGTTAACTGGAGACTAAGAGTCTCATGGAGGGGCTGGGAAGGTGGCTCAGTGGTAGAGCACTTGCCTTGCATGCATGAGGCCCTGGGTTCGATTCCTCAGCACCACATAAGCAAAAAGAAAAAAGCCGGAAGTGGCGCTGTGACTCCAGTGGTAGAGCGCTAGCCTTGAGCTGAAGAGCTGAGGGACAGCGCCCAGGCCCAGAGTTCAGGCCCCATGACCAGACCCAAAAAAAAAAAAAAAAAAAAAAAAAAAGAGTCTCATGGAGTTTCCTGCCTGGGCTGGCTTTGAACTGGGATCCTCAGATCTCAGCCTCCAGAGTAGCTAGGATTACAGGCATGAGCCACTCGCACCCGGCAAGGAGTTCTTTATAACAATACTATAATCTGTGTGTGTGTGTGTGTGTGTGTGTGTGTGTGTGTGTGTGTGTGTGTGTGTGTGTGTGTGTGTGTGTGTGTGTGTGTGTGTGTGTGTGTGTGTTGCTAGGCATCAAATCCAGTGCCTCACACATGCTAGGCAAACATTCTACAACTGAAATACATCCCTGGCGTTAATTAAATTTTAACATCCCTGGCGTTAATTAAATTTTAACTGATCAGTCAGCTATTTCCATAATATTTCATAATGAACCACCCTAAAAGTTAGTAGAATAAGTCAAAATTTATTCAATTTTCTGAATTTTAACATTGGCTGAAAATTGGCTAATTCCTGATGGACCTGGTTGGGTTTGCTGCAAGCTGTAATTTTGAGATCCAAATTTGATCCAAATTGGCTACCTGAAGCATATTCTTCTCATGGCAATGACAAAAATACAAGAGGACAAAGAACGACATGAGGCCTTTTAAGGAATGCTTTCTAAATTTGCGTTCTGCCTTCTCTCCTTCATACCAATGAACAAAGAAATCACATAGCCAAGTCCAATACTCATGGTGCAGTGGATGACACTCTAACTCTAATAGAAAGAGTCACAAAGGCACATGATGTGGATACATGGAGTGAGGAGAATAGAGACCAACAATGCAAGCTACCTCATAGAGACAATGTATTTTCTCAGTGGGTATGGTATCTTTTTTCACAAGGAAAGTTTTTATACTAAAGCAATTATACAGTTTAGTCTTTACTATATAACTATATAAGAAAAGACATTGAGGCCATCTTTAAGAAATTAGTTCCTAGATGGACATGGCTCAGATCTGTAATCCCAGTGTTCAGGAAAAAGAGGCAGGAAGACAGAGAGATCAAGTCCAGACTAGACTAAATAGCAACACTCTGTGTCAAGCAGAGGAAGAAAGAGAGAGAGAAAAATAGAAAGAAATATAAAAGCCAAGCCACGAAGTTGGAAAGGTCATCAAAGTTAAAATACCCTTGCACTTGCAAGGTAAGTATTCTACAAGTTACATCCCAGCCATGGATGTGTTTTTGAGCTAAATCTTTAAAACATATTAATGATACAGTCTATCAAAAAAACAAAAGATATACAAATCATAAGGAATCATAACACTTGTTATTCTTTCATAAGCAGATATTTATTTATCTAAATACATGAAAAACTGCAAGGCCATAGGAAAATTTATACTTGAGCCAGGCACCAGTGGCTTACACCTGAAATCCTAGCTACTCAAGAGTCTGAGATCTGAAGATCGTGGTTCAAAGTCAACCTGCGAAGGAAAGTCCATGAGACTCTTATCTCTAACTACCAAAAAAGCCCTAAGTGGAGCTGTGGCTCAAGTGGTAGTATGCTAGCCTTGAGCCCAGCTCTTAGGTTCAAGCTCCCAGACAGCACAAAAAAATAAAATTTTAAATTAAAATTTACACACATACACACACACACACACACACACACACAGTTTTCTAAGGTCTTGCCATCATGAAAAAGAGAAAAGATCACAGAATTTAATTATTATAAACCCTATCTATTGTGATATCCTATTTGTAAACTATATGTAATAGTAACAGATTCTACTTTTATGGTAGAAATTAAGTCACATCTATTAATTTTTCAAGTTAAAACTATTTGCCAGGGCTGAGAAGTTGGCTCAGTGGTAGAGCGCTTGGCTTGCATGCCTGAGGCCCTGGGTTCAATTCCTCAGCACCACATAAGCAAAAAGAAAAAAGCCGGAAATGGTGCTGTGGCTCAAGTGGTAGGGCACTAGCCTTGAGCTGAAGAGCTGAGGGACAGTGCGCAGGCCCAGAGTTCAGGCCCCATGACCAGACCAAAAAAAAAAAAACAACAACAACAACAACAAAAACTATTTGCCAGTTACTAAACTGTTCCTCAAATTGTTCAAAAACTCTTGGGTGAGTCATATGCTTTGAAGCAAAAACAAGAGGAATGGATTAGAATACAATTAGGCTCTGTTCAGAGATGCTGGAGTTTTCACTGAACATTGATGAAAGTGAGCTATACAACTCATGGGAGGGAGGTGGGAGGAACTGGGAGAGAATGAGGGAACAGAAGATGCTGTAAGAAAGAAAATTTACTCATTACCTAACTCATGTAAGTATAATTTCTCTGTACATCACCTCTAGCATAAAACCTCTAGCATAATAAAATCAAAAAAAAATCAAAGAAAGAAAGATGCTGGAGCTTTGCTCCTGGCACACAGTTTACTAATAAAAATTTATCCTCTGCAATACAGTGTGACCTTTTCTCTTGCTGCTATGAATCCTGTCAGAGCCCACAATGACTTCAAGACAGGAGCAGCCTGTCTCTGACATAAGTCATGATGCCCATTGCCTCCAGCCTTTTATTTTACTAAGCATAATGGTGTGGTTAGAAGGAACTTCCAGATCAGCTACACATGTGCTAGAAACAACCTCTCTGGAGGTTATACAGGCAACAAATAGAAGGGGTCTATAGTTTAATCATCTTTGATGCCCTTGTTACTAGTAATCTTAATCAGGACCATTTCAGTAGGAGGAAAAACACTTTTTTTAATTAAAAAATATTTGAGGAGCCGGGCGCTGGTGGCTCACGCCTGTAATCCTAGCTACTCAGGAGGCTGAGATCTGAGGATCGCGGTTCAAAGCCAGCCCGGGCAGGAGAGACCGTGAGACTCCTATCTCCAATAAACCACCAGAAAACCGGAAGTGGCGCTGTAGCTCAAGTGGTAGAGTGCTCGCCTTGAGCTGAAGAGCTGAGGGACAGCGCCCAGGCCCAGAGTTCAAGCCCCACAACCAACAAAAAAAAAAAAATATTTGAGGAAGGACTCCAGGTCTTTATTCTTTTCTTCTCAAAAGGTTCCCAAATCCTGTACAAATTTCCTCCTCTCCTGCTTGTTTGATCAGCTGTGTAGCTTAAGGAAGACAGGGAAAGAAAACCTTTGTCGACCTAGAAACAGACCCTGACACACCCATATGAGAGACTCAGAAAGATAAAGAAGGTTTCATTCATGATTTGCAAACATTGAAGGACATCTTTCAGTACTATATGTGTCACAGATAAAGTACAAAATGCCCATTTAACTTTGAGTTTCAGAAAAATGATGAAAATTTTCCATCATACATTACATTCTATGTAACGTATGGGATCCTATGTAACATGCGATCCTATGTAACACTGGGATATAATTTATTAAAAATTGCTCCATGAATGGTACAAATTAAGGGAAAAGTGGGGAATCAAGAAATGGAAGTCAGAGGTGCCTGAATTTACAGCATGGTGACAGATCCCCACATCCTACCTATGTGTTTTTAGACCTTGTTTTTACACTTGGGGCTGGCAGATACAACAAAAAGTTAAGTTCACACCTCTTACCGCACAATAATTGCCTTTTAGATATCTAGAAATACTTCCTGGACACCTCTCATCATTTCTAACATTTAATCAGAAGAATTTAGTTCCCAGTGAACAAGGATATTGTGGTCTAGGTTATAAGCCCCAATAGCAGGGACAGAAACCGGAAAAGTATCTTGAGAATTAGGTATTATGCATTTCTTTCTTTTTTTTTTTTTCTTTTTTTGTCAGTCATGGGGCCTGAACTATGGGCCTGGACGCTGTCCCTCAGCTCTTCAGCTCAAGGCTAGTGCTCTACCACTTGAGCCATAGCACCACTTCCAGCTTTTTCTTCTTATGTGGTGCTAAGGAATCAAATCCAGGGCCTCATGCATGCAAGGCAAGCACTCTACCACTGAGCCACCTTCCCAGCACCTATGCATTTCTTTTCAAAAAGTAAATGTGAATTGTTTCATATTATCTAGAAGCAAGCTCACCTTTGAGAAGAGCACCAAATACTAAGAATTGGGGGGAGGCGAGTTGTCCTAATGAATACTTTATATAGGCGAGAAACTTAGCTACTTAGCCTACACTTTATAACTTGAGAAGGAAATTCTCTTGTTATTTAAGAAAAATGCTAGGATTATATCTTTCAAAAAATAAATAGAAAAAAGTCTGAAGACTGCATTACTTGTAAGAGAAAAATGATGTCTTAAAAATGCAAGAGAAAATTATCTATAAGACAAAAGAAACTCTTAAAAGTATATCTACTCTGTGTTCTTGGTGAAATACCCAGAAAACATAAATTCTAGGAAAATAGTGAATAAAAAGCTGAATGAAATAAATTCTTGGTGAAATACCCAGAAAACATAAATTCTAGGAAAATAGTGAATAAAAAGCTGAATAAAATAAAGGAAATTGACTGGAGTGAGATAGTAAGATTTTTTAAAAGAAGAAGAAGAAGGAGAAGGAGGAAGACGAGGAGGAGGAGGAGGGAAGAACAACAAGAAGAACAAGAAGAAGAGGAGGAGGAGGAGGAAGAGGAAGAGGAAAAAAAGAAGAGGAAGGGGGGAGGAGGAGGAAGAAGAAGAACTTGCAAAGATATAAACATCTAAGCATTTAAAAAAACTCAAAAGATAATAAAGTAATTAAACTCTGAATTGTAGAATTCATTCCTCTCCTTTACCTTCTTCCTGTCTATAGGCAACTTCATCATTCAGAGAACAAAAGAAGCAAGGAATGGAACTGCTGCCCTGAACTTAATTCTTAGCAACAAAGAGGAATACACTAGTAAAGTGGAAGTGACAAGAACCTTGAGGGAAATTGAACATATCACCTTAGAGTTCATTACAGCCAAGAAAGAAAACACAAAGCACATTAAGACAAGTATCTTAGATTGATACAAGAATGTCACAAAGCTACAGGCTCTAAAATAAAAGATAGGTTAAAAAAATAAAATCCACTACTACAATCACAAATGAGGAAAAAAATGATAGACAATATATATAAAGTAGTCAATGTGGTATGGTATACAAGGGGCTTGGGAAAGAGCTGAGATTTTAACAGAACATTCAAAAGAAGGTAAGGATGAACAAAGCTAGATATGAGAGAAGACTTATGGAAAAACACTCAAACACAAAAACTTTTAGGTTGTGTTCAAGGATGGAATAGAAAGGTACAACCCTTCCTTACTCTATTCCCCAGGCCAAATGCATGTGAACAGTTTTGATGTACCCAAGAGATTAGTCTTTAAAATAGAAAGATTGTGCTGACCATCTTGAGAGAAAACTGGTAACAAGACAAAAAATAGTAAGGGAATGCCTGCTTGGGAAAATATCCATTGCAGACCTGTTTATACTAAAACAATGTTTCTCCTCTTCCACATTGTTAGCATTTTGGATTGGATAATTCTTTGCTGGAGGGAGGGAGAGAGGAGGATACCATCCAGGCCCTCCAGCTGCCACATTAGCACCCCTGTCTTCTATACACTGAGCACCTGTCCTCCAGTTGTGACAATCAAAAACATTTCCAAGCTGGGCACCAGTGGCTCACACCTGTAATCCTAGCTACTCAGGAGGCTAAGATCTGAGGGTCACAGTTCAAAGCCAGCCCGGGCAGAAAAGTCCATGAGACTTTTATCTCCAATTAATTTTATCTCCAATTGGAGACAGTTATCTCCAATTAACCACCAGAAAACCAGAAGTGGTGCTGTGGCTCAAGTAGAAGAGTGCTTGCCTTGAGCTGAAGAGCTCAAGGACAGCACCCAGGCCCCACGACAATGGAAAAAGGTTTCCATTGTCGAATATCCCCTGGAAAGCAAATGCTCTATGGGTTGAAAATTACTATGGTACAGAGCAATAAGAAAGTGGATATAATGTCAAAGAGTTCTTTTTTTGTTTTTAGGTCTGAATCCAGAACTCAAAGTCAGTACCTGATACTTTCATTCATTAGCTAGCACTTTACCAATTAAGCCACACCTCCAACCCCAGCAGAATTCTTATTGATGCCTCTCAGTAACAATGAAAAATGTGAGTAGTTACAGAAGATTGAGAATTGTCAAATGCTCCAAGTATCAGAAAAGACAGATTCAGAAATTAAATCTATGTTGACCACTAGCAAGTGTCAAAATATTATTAATTAGTAAAGAAAACAATGATACCTTGGTATTAGTTTATTTAGAGCCATTCATATTCATTAATTTTTGTTTTCCATTTTCCTTTTTTCAATGTGATTAAAAAGGGGCAAGTGATTTCTTTTTTTTTTTAAATATTATTTTATTTTATTTGAGAACATACTGTACAGAGGGGCTACAATTACATGGGCAGGATAATGCATACATTTCTTACCAAGCATTGCAGCCTCCTCCTTTGTTTACCCTTCACCTCCCTTCCCAGCCTCCCCCCTCCCCCCACCCAATTATACCCCCCTCCCCCCCACACACAGACATTGTAAAGCTAGTTTTGACATGACATTTTATACTTCTCATTGTTGCAACAGGTCCACCTGAATCCTTAAACGACTTGTTTGCCCCCATCTCCTCCACATGTTATACTGACATCAAATATAGTGAAAGCGGGGGTTACACTGTGGGGGAGGGACATACAAAGCAACAAAGAAATAATCTTATAAATGCGTTAGAAACATATGCATGAAAGAAACGAAAACATTAAAATACATATTTAAGGGTTCATTTTCCTAACATCACATTATCTGACCTTTTCTGCTTGACTCATACCTATACTAGATATTGCAAATAAGGGAAACCATGGGACCTATGTGTCTTTGGGCCTGGCTTACTTCACTTAATATAATTTTTTCCAAGCCTTTCCATTTCCTAACAAATGGGGAAATGTCATTCTTTCTGATGGAGACATAGAATTCCATTGTGTATATATACCACATTTTCTTGATCCATTCATCTACTGAGGGGCATCTGGGTTGGTTCCATATCTTAGCTATGGTAAATAATGCTGCAATAAACATAGTTGTGCTGGTAGCTTTAGTGTGGTCTTGTTTGTATACATTTGGGTAAATGCCCAAAAGTGGGATTGCTGGATCATAGGGGAGATCTATGTGAAGTCTTTTGAGGAACCTCCATACTGCTTTCCAAAGTGGTTGAACAAGTTTACATTCCCACCAACAATGAAGTAAGGTTCCTTTCTGTCCACATCCCCTCCAGCATCTGTTGTTGTTAGAGTTCTTGATTTTTGCTGTTCTAACTGGAGTGAGGTGATATCTCAATGTTGTTTTGATTTGCATTTCTTTTATGGCTAGGGATGTTGAACATTTCTTCATGTGTCTATTGGCCATCCTTCTTTCTTCTTCAGAGAAGCTTCTCTTTAAGTCTTTCGCCCACTTATTTATTGGGCAGTTGTTTCCTTGAGGATTTGTTGTTGGGGGGTTTAATTTTTTGAGTTCCAAGTATATTTTAGATATGAGACCCTTGTCCGTTGTATGGCTAGTAAAGATCTTCTCCCAATCGGTGGGCTTTCTATTGATCTTGCTAGCTATGTCATTTGCCCTGCAGAAGCTCTGCAACCTTATGCAATCCCATTTGTCCAACCTTTCTTTGATTTGTTGTGCTTCCGGGTCTCTATTCAGAAAATTTCGGCCTGAGCCAAGGAGACCTAGGGTTTCTCCTATTCCATCCTGTAATGTTTTCAGAGTGTCTGCTTTGAGTTTAAGGTCTTTGATCCATTTGGAGTTGCTTCTGGTGCAGGGTGATATATAAGGATCTAGCTTTAGTTTTCTACATGTAGTTAACCAATTTTGCCAGCACCATTTACTGAAGAGGCTGTCTTTCTTCCATTCTATTGTTTTAGCTTCCTTATCGAAGATTAGATGGGGCAAGTGATTTCTCTAAAGCATTTTTTTAAAAATTGTAAAAGCTTCTTTGACAAGATAAAGAAATATGAATTGTCTCAAATACTGCTGTTCAGTATATATTTGTAAGTCTCTTTGGAAGGCCTTCTAACATGATCCAGAAAAATCATTTATGCGTAGCAATACTACATTTAGAAATTTGAATATGTCGACAAAGATGCAAATCAAGAATTTCAGTGTTATTTGTAGAACAACAAAATGCTGTGAACAAACTAATATCCATGAAAAAGGACTAAAATAAATCATTATATGTATTCTTTTACTGATATGACTTTATGACCAGATGGTCAGAAAAGGCTTTGAGAAATAAAATCTCTAATAACAATGGGGGAACTATCAGAAATATCTAGTAATCTTAAGGCTGGAGGCGTAGTTCAGTGGTAGAGCATTTGCCTAGCATGTAAAAGGCCTTAGGTTTGATTCCCAGCACTGACAAGGAAATAAATAGTCAACATAGGTCTGTTCCCAACCAATCAGGACAGCCTAGAGCTGAATCTTGGAAGACTTTCTTGTGTCAAATGTTCACTCTCTAGTTTCTGGGCCTAGTGAAGGCGGAGAGGTCCCTGGAATATAGATCAGGTGAAGGAAGGCTACTAGTCTGGAGAAAGAGGAAGTAAAGAGCACTTAATACCTTGGTGGCCTTGCTAGGAACTATCAGTACTCAGCCAGGCATGATAGCATATGCTTATGGTTCTACCACTAGAGGCTGAAGTAGGAATCACAAGTTCAAAGCCAGCCTAGGATACATAGCCAGACTCTGGCTCAAAAAGGAAATAAAAAAAAAAAAAACAAGGAATATCTTTACCACCAGATAGAAACTAGATTAAAATGATTCAGAATAGCAAACATGGAACAACAAAATGGTTGAATTAAATCAAATGTTAACTATATTAAAAAGTGAAGTAAACTGGTATGGACTAATATAAATGATATCCATTTATATTAATAATTCATTAATTTGTTAATTAAGATGAACAATGTTTGCTTGATTTATTTTTTTTTTGGGGGGGGGTCCAGTTGTGGGGCTTGAACTCTGGGCCTGGGCGCTGTCCCTCAGCTCTTCAGCTCAAGGCTAGCGCTCTACCACTTGAGGCACAGTGCCACTTCCGGCTTTTTTCTTTTTGCTTATGTGGTGCTGAGGAATCGAACCCAGGGCCTCAGGCTTACAAGGCAAGCGCTCTACCACTGAGCCACCTTCCAGCCTGCTTGATTTATTTTTAAGATAAGGTCTCATACTATAGCCCAGGCTGGCCTGGAACTCACAATCCTCTTGCTGCAATTTCCTGAGGGATTACAGGCATGCACCATCATGCCCAAACATACTTGACACATTTGTAAAATTTGTTCATACCAGAAATGGTTAGTGACTGATCCATCAGAAGGGGCCCAGGAAACTGAGGGGCTAAAGTCAAAGCAATTTATTTCATACTTTGAGCAAATTTTACAGGTTTGCTAACTTCATACTTCTGGTTCTGTTCCACAGTTATAGAGCTAAGAACTATTTACAAATTGCTCAACGTAAAGTTCATGTTGGACATTTGGCTGGTACTGCCTCTAAATGAAAGCATTGCTACATCTGTGGGAGGGACTTTGTGCTCAGTAATTCAGAGACCATCAGGCAGGCCACAGAATGTAACAAAAGATATGGAGCCTCATTTATACAAATTGATCCATCATCACTTTCTCAAATCATGAGTCAGAAACAATGTTTCAGCTTTCACCTGCAGATAATTAAAAATATGATAAGGATCCACAGAACCTTCATGAAGTGTTGTCTTGTAATGAGGATATAAGTTACAAAAAGGTATCTTTGTTGGGGGGAAATATGTAATAAGCTTGCAGGATTTAACAACAACAAAAAAAAGTGTAACAAGTTCACAAGAACATCCCTTCAGTGAAGGCTAAACTAAGAGGTAATTTGCCAAAAAGCAAGCCTCTGCAATTGCCACAAGGATTTCCATCACTGGAGAGAATGTCTAATATAAGCTTCAAGAGTACTAAAAAGCCAGGCATGCTGGATGCTAGTGGTTCATGCCTATGATCCAAGCTACTCAGGAGAATGAGATCTGAGATGAGGACCTCATCTTAAAGCTCCCTCCCGGTGGGGGGGTGGGGCGGCAGCGGGAGAGACAGGAAAGTCCTTGAGACTCTTATCTCCAATTAACCTCCAGAAAACCGGAAGTGGAGCTGTGGCTCAAAGTGCAGCAAAAGATCTCAGGGACAGTGCCCAGGCACTGAGTTCAAGCCCCACAACTAACCAAAAAAGAAAAGAAAGAAAGAGAGAAAGAGAGATGGAGAGAGGAAGGAAGGAAGGAAGGAAGGAAGGAAGGAAGGAAGGAAGGAAGGAAGGAAGGGAGGGAGGGAGGGAAGGAGGGAGGGAGGGAGGGAGGGAGGGGAAGAAAAGAGAAAAAAGAAAAGAGAAAAAAGCCAAGAATTGCACCAAGTGCCTGCAATTCTCAAAGTAGATAGAAGCAGGAGGGCTGTGAGTTCCAGCCCAACCTGGGCTTTATAGTTCCAGGACAGCCAGGTCTACCCAGCAAAACCTTGGCTCAAAAACAAATTTTAAAAAAATAAAATTAAATTAAATACATTAATTTTTTAATTTTTAATTAAGAAAAATGAGCACTGAAGTAATACAATGTTTCTAAAACCAGTGGAGTGGGAAACATTAACTTGTGAAGCTACAGTGGCTCAGATTAAGAAATGCCAACTGCTCTTATTTGAAGATATATTTAAAATCCCAGCAAAAATCTTTACTCATTCAAAGTAAATTAAATGTAAATTAAATGTAATTCAAAGTTAATAAAATCCACAAATATCATTTTCACTTACAGGTTAACTTTTCGATGTGAGATGCTAGTAAGGCTTGCGGACATGGGCACTCAGAAGACAGCATCAGGGGCTGGAAAGGTGGCTCAGTGGTAGAGCGCTTGCCTTGCATGCATGAGGCCCTTGTTTTGACTCCTCAGCACCACTTAAGCAGAAAAAGCTGGAAGTGGCACTGTGGCTCAAGTGGTAGAGCACTAGCCTTGAGCTGAAGTGCTGAGGGACAGCAAACCAAGCCTAGAGTTCAGGCCCCATGACTGGCCAAAAAAGAAAAAAAGAATAGAAAAGAAAACAGCAGCAGCAGTATGAACTGGCATGAATTTTTTGAGCAGATACATGACAGTATCCCTGAAATTTGAAATTACACATATCCTTTAACCAGTTAAATAGTACTTCCAATTAAAGACACTTGTTAAGAAATTTTAAAATGATTATACATTTTAATATAGCAATTCCACACCATAAATTTATCCCAAAGTATACTCACAAGAGTATCAAGATATATAAACTTTGGAAGCAGGTCGAGGGGAGACAAGATGGAAGATTGATACGAATAACATTATGCCTTTTTCTCTTAACCTAAATTAGGGTTTCATAAATTAGCAAAATGTAGAGACTGTATGGATATTGCATAGGCAGCCAGCAGATTCTATTCAACCAGAAGATGGTAGAAAAATCTATATACTGTGTCACTAAAATGACCAGCAAAAGGCAGAACTTGAAGGCATGGCTCAAGTTGGTAGAGTGCCAGCCACACAAGTGAGCAAGTGAGCTTCCAAGCTTAAACCCTAGTATCACTAAGGGCAGTGAGGAAGGTTGGTTTTTTTTTAAATAAAAAAAATCTAGGATTCTTTTGTTAGTCCCATATTGAAAAATAGGAACTGCAGAATCTAATAAGAAGGTAAACTAATCATGGAAATATGATTTATAAGCTCCAGCCTTGGACTAAGGCAGATCCCTTGGGCAGATGAGGCAGATTCCTCTGAGTCATTTTAGAAAAGTTGATTTTATCTCTTATACTCTTTTCAACCCTTTCCCAACCACCTATGAAAAGCACAAACAATACAAAGGAATCATCATGACAGTGGGACTTTGTTTGTCTAGCAGCTATCCCTAGCATTTTGGAATAAATTATAAAACCTACACCAGAGTAGATCCAATAGCAGGCTTGCCTCCTTGGGCTCAATGAGGTAATTCAGGACCTCTCTGCATTGAAACTATCTCCACTGACCTCATCAACTGATATCTGGTAGTTCATTTATTACCTAATTAATTGTACACCTTCATCCCAATTATAGGTCCTCCTGAACATTTGTACAGAAAATACACTAGGACACTCTTACTAAAGCCATGATACTCCCTGTACTACTGAGTTTCTGCAAAAGATCTTATATCAAGGGCTGGGAAGGTGGCTCAGTGGTAGAGCGCTTGCCTTGCATGCATGAGGCCCTGGGTTCGATTTCTCAGCACCACATAAGCAAAAAGAAAAAAGCTGGAAGTGGCGCTGTGGCTCAAGTGGTAGAGCACTAGCCTTGAGCTGAAGAGCTGAGGGACAGTGCCCAGGCCCAGAGTTCAGGCCCCACGACCGGACTCAAAAAAACAAAACAAAACAAAGATCTTGTATCAAAATGTAAATCAAAAACTGCTCCCTTCATCTACAAAGTCTTGCTATAAAGTGTGTGGTGTGTAGGTGATTCACTTCTGGCCACAAGTTCCACCACAAAGAACTTATCTCCTTGTATGAACCCTTAAAAACATGAAAATTGCGGGGCTGGGAAGGTGGCTCAGTGGTAGAGCGCCTGCCTTGCATGCATGAGACCCTAGGTTTGATTCCTCAGCACCACATAAGAAAAAAGAGGGGCTGGGAAGGTGGCTCAGTGGTGGAGTGCTTGCCTTGAATGCATGAGGCCCTGGCTTCGATTCCTCAGCACCACATAAGCAAAAAGAAAAAAGCCGGAAGTGGTGCTGTGGCTCAAGTGGTAGAGCACTAGCCTTGAGCTGAAGAGCTGAGGGACAGCGCCCAGGCCCAGAGTTCAGGCCCCATGCCTGGACCCCCCAAAAAGAAGAAAAAAGAAAAAAGAAAAAAGCCAGAAGTGGCACTGTGGCTCAAGTGGTAGAGCGCTAGCCTTGAGCTGAAGAGCTGAGGGACAGCACCCAGGCCCAGAGTTCAGGCCCCACGACAGGACCCAAAAAAAAAATAATAATAAAAAAACATGAAAATTGCATATCACATTTTACATGATAATTGTATATCACATTTTGAATAGCTCTAAGTTAAAGGAGGGACAAAAACATTCAAGTTCTAATATGCTTAGTAATTCTTTACATTAGACATTGCTTTCTCCATCAAAATCAGTTTCCCCATTGACAGGCACAATGGTTAGGATAATGTCAGGTAGAGAAAGCAGGGAAAAGTGCCAAATAAATCTGGGAAAATTTAGAATTTTTCCCCTAGGAATTTAAATTCACTTCTGAGTCCCTAAAGTTTTTTTTTTATTAAATTGGTAAAAAGATTACTGGCTGAGACCCAAGCAGCAATAATGTTGTTAAAAAACAGTGATTGGGCATGTAAGAATTAGGAGCAGCAGCTAAGAGTCCTTTCACTTTCAAAAGTTTTGCAATCTCAATTATCAGTCACTTTCCATTATTAGATTAATAACTTGGCTAAAATCAGGATTTCTATCCCCACAATACCATGTTACCTAAAAATCTAGCATCCAATCAAGAGTCAGAAAATTATGCTTTTTGAGTCTTTGACCTAACATTCCTATGAGCCAATGATCCATAAATAAATTCTGTTTTTAAGTCTTCATTACAAAGCACATAGTTTCTCTTCAGGCAAGATTAGGCTGCCAACTTCTCTCCTTAAATCTTAATCCTTTCCATTCCAAAGGAAAAAGAGAAATGTACAAACTAAAGTGCACAAGAAATAAAGACTAGAATGAATGCCTGTCCAAAGGCATAGGATTCTAAATAACAAAAATAAAAATCTGAAACTTCTTAATTGCTTTTATTACCATATATTAATTGTAAAAAGTTTTTCTGTGAGAATTCCATGCATGTAAATTGTGTGCTTTGATCCAATTTATTCTCTTTATTACTCTGTTATCCTCTCCTCTCTACTCTTTTCAACTGTGCTTAAAGGTTTTCATTAGTCTGTTTTCATCCACATGTACTTCAATCACATTTACTACCCCTCCCCTCTCTCTCTCTCTCTCTCTCTCTCTCTCTCTCTCTCTCTCTCTCTCTCTCTCTCTCTCTCTCTCTCTCTCTCTCTCTCTCTCTCTCTCTCTCTCTCCTTTTGCCTTCCTCCTTCCCACTGGTTCCCCTGCCAATATTGTTCATCCAAAAGAGCACCTTTTTAATATAATCAAAGTATATGCTTTAAGAGTTTGCAAATCTATACCTCATCTCTCATCAAATAATACTGCTATCTCTATCCTCCCCACTTTGATTGCTCTAGACCAGACAACATCACCAGTGAATAGTTTTAGCAACACTAATTTCTCAGTTGTTTTTTTTTCCTTTCCATATATCCTACTTCTACAAGCAAGGTTCCTCAATTTTACAATTAAAATGTAAACTCATCTTCACTAACTCTCACCCTAGCAATGCCTTATTCCGTTCTCCATTCTGTTTCCCTAAACACAAAATCCTAATACTGAAATTCTACCATTTGTTGTAGCCTCTATCCCTTTTCTTTCCATTCTGATGCCTATAGACTTTTGTCTAAACACTTCTGGTTTTCCCAGTTTTTACTATAACTAAGGTATTTACTTTTTCTATTCTTGCTGTTTCTTTTTCACAGCTGGATCATTAAATTCACACAAATCAGACTATGCATGGCCTTTCAGCCGTTTAGAAATTATTTATAAATTCTATTGTTCTAAACTCCAAAGTAATAATGGTCAACAACAATACTGTCTATTAGGTTCAGGCAGAGCTGGAGCAATTTCAACTCTGATGCCTAGTTTTGCTGGTATCAGTGAAATTTTATAAATTGAAATTTTGTCAGTAAAAGAGATTATGCCCTTCCAAACACTTAGTATATTGCTATTTATGTACCAGATAACAATGTTTTATACATCACAGACACTCAATAAATATTTAGTTTAGTAGACAAGAAATTTTATAAGTCTTAAAAGAGAAACAGTAAATATATATATATATATATATATATATATATCTTTAAAATCACAAGCTTTGCCTTTAAATGTAATGCCCTCTGATCCAACAACTCCATACTTAGCAGAAGAGATTAATGAAAGTATTTTTAATATAAACACATAATACATGCACAAATATACCAATGTGCTTACTAAAGAACATTTGCTATGGTAAATAGCTTGGCAATAATTAATCAAATTACATTAATTCTCTAGAAAGAATGTCACAGAACAATATAAAGTTACATCTATATAGAATAGGTAATATTTGGGGGAAAATGTTTTGATATAATGTTAATGAAAAGGCAAGGTTCCAAAAGTTATCTGCAATTACTTTTTAAGCCATGCAGAGAAAAAAAAGTCTAGAAGGAGACATATCAATGAGATTACAGATAACATTTTTCCTCTACATTTTCAAAATTCCTACAATGAACAGCTACTACTTTTTAATTTTAGAAAAATAGTTTTACTCTAGAAATCCCAATCTTCTACTCAAATAAGGAGGAAGGCTCAGATTGTATGTAGGAGGTAACAAATGGAAATAAGTAAATACGTGTCTATCCTGTCTGTATTTTTAAGTTCTCACATTTAATAAACTTATTGTATGCTACTAGTGAGGTAATCTTTTATACTGTGATGATAGTCTACCACTCTTAAGTCACGACTATTCTCAATGTGCTGACCTTTCGATCTAACCAAATAAGCACACCACAGAACCAAGACCCAAGCAAATCTGAACCAAACCTAGAACCATGGCTAATCTGAAATCCTACCTTTCCCACCTGTATGTTTTAAGCAAGTCATTGAATCTTCTCTATCTCCAGAGATGTTGCAAGGCTTTCTTAGTGACATATTATCAACGACTCACAACTTCTAGAGTCGATGAATCTCCTGATGTCTATTCTCAATTTCTAGTTTCCTTTTGAACTCATTTCTTCCAGTTCTGTCCTCTGTTTGACAGCTGCCTCTCACCATCACTCAAACTCTGTTAGCTAGCAACCTTCTCTTCACAGGATTATTACATCCCATATTCACCTCACATAATGATTTTCATTTGACTGCAAATGGTAGCTGGCGTACTGAAAGATTCCTCAACCTCCTAATATTACTGCCAACTATATGAAAAAATATAATGAATATTAAATTTAGAAACTGATTCTTTTTGCCGCTGACTACCTCATTGATGCATCTTCCATTCTCTATGAATAAGCTTTTGGTTAAAAGTAAAATCCCTGTATACATTTTCTATCTTTGCTTCCTTTCCCCCCGCTCCCATGCCAAAGACCAAGCATCCAGGCCATATCTTATCTTTTTCTGCACAGCACCCAATCGGCTTTTTATAGCCAGAAACTCTCTGAATGCAAAGCACGACCTTGGCTACCAGCTTCCCCTGGCACTGGTTTGAAAGTTATTTTTAACAGTAAAAGTAGCATGAAAGCCTACATTTCTCATCATAACTAGCCAAAACATTTCTACTGGATATAATACTGTGATCTTCTTCCCTTCTGAAGGAACTCCGCCTTTTAAACCTTTGATATATAGCTAAGACACAGCAATTCGAGGCAGAAATGAGAAGGCACTGGAGTCAGCTCTTCTCTAGTCAAACTTGTCTCTTACCTTTCTGTTGCTTCCTATATAAATGTGCTTAAAATTCAGCTGTCCAGGGGTATATTCCAGAAAAAAAAGAACTCAGGGGGTGAGGGGGGAAAAAAACTTCGTGATAGTCACAGAGTTACAGAATACCTAAGTGAGAGGCAGTGACAGTGGGGCAGTCACTTTAGCTTTGCCGTTCACCCAGGATAAGAAAGAAAGGGGGAGGTTACAAACGAGGGTGGGTGGTATCTAATCCTGAACCACTAGTCACTGACCTCACCGACAACTTGTTACTGAAAATACTTCGTTGAAAAAGGCCAGACACATACTTTGCTTAGAGACCTACATAGTTGTTAAGAAGTTCTGAATAGGATAGATTTAAATTCCTATAGTCCTTTTCCAAAATAAGGACCTCATTTCTAATTGCAGTTGAAAACTAGATGTATTGAAGAGAAAAAAAAAAAAAAAAAAAACAGGAGAAACAGGACTCCAGGAAATCCTCTCATCAAAATATTTATTACTTAAAATTCAGTGTGTTAGGAACCACCAAGGTGATGGCCATCTGTCACATCTGAGATGCTAATTTTTTTTCTTCTGAAGTCTCATTGGCCTCACACGCTTCCACCCCACATCACACTTTCTGTTTCCAGTATTTATGAGGAACCAAGTAACTATCAGTAAAGAATTAAAACTGGTAGAAAAATAGGGGAGAACAAAGGAAGGGATGACATTGACCAAGTAGCATTTTACTCATAACCTGATTTACAGAATTGTAACCCCTTTGTACAACTTAATCATAACAATGAAAATGGGGAGGGGGAGTATTTTAAAGATTTACCAAGAACTCCATAAGTGCAACAATTAATTAAATATAAGCCAACAAAATATTTTCCACCAAAAACTTTTTTTCTTAAGCTATCCTTTTCTGCATTTCCTCTTCTTTTTGCCAATATCCAAATAATCACCAGAACAATATGTTAACACTCACCCCAACAATACTGCACGTCTTTGCCTTATTGCTTAACATGTCACCAAATCATTGACACCACATTTGAACTTTTATGGTGCTTTTGGACATTACCACTTTTCTGAATTTCTTCTAATAGCTTCTAAAACAAGAGGTGTTAACTAAAATATGAGTACTCATTTGATTGTTGGCAGTTCTGTTCTTAAAGGGCTGAACTCAAACTAAAAGAAAGCATTTATTTATTAGACACTCTTGGAACAAATGTCAGGGAGCCAAGAGGAAAGGCAGGGTCTGGGGACTGTCAGAGAGAATCAACTATGAAAGAGGTTTCATTTTATATGATTTTCAGAGACGCCTGCAAAGTAAGTGCATTTTTATGTAGCTTCCATTTAAATGTGCATAATTGACATTTATCTAAAGATTCTTAGTTGCTCACATACAGTCCTCCTCCGTTTTTTTAAGCAGTTCCCTTCCCCCAGAATCTAGGAATAGCCTCTTTTCACAGAGAAACAAAGAGTAAGTTTTATGTCTCTCAATCCATCTTTACTTGAATAAAGAAATCACTTGACACTTGCAAAATAGGAGGTTTTGTTTTAGAGCTTTAATAACGAATGTTTTCCAAACCAAGACTGCTGAATTGAGCCCAAGATAAGATATCCAGATTCTGTAATAAGCTTGCCTAGCTGTAAAACCACAATAAGTTATACCTACCTGCTCTACACTCCTTCTCTCCTTCCTCAAGATGAACATGAGAATCTCTATTCTTTCCATGAATATATGAAATAAATGGATAAAACCTGAAATGCTTCAAATTACATTGAACCCTTAAGCAATGCACTTCAGATAAAATCATATTAGTGGTACTAACAAAACAATTAGATAAAATAAATATCTAGAAATGTAGTTTTAAAGAGCTTTGGGGAATTTCATGAGTGCTTTTTTATTTTTATTTTTTTCAATTCCCTTAAACAAATGTTTGCAGCCTCTAAGATAGGCTAGAGCTGAAGTATTTCCCACTCTAGCCACAAGGGGTCCTCTCCTAACAATTCAAATCACGCAGTGGCCCTATGATCCTGTGTATTTATATCTGTTGGCTGACAGAAAACACAGATCATCTATGTCAGATTTCCATAGCTAACTATAGGGTAACAAACAAAACCAGAAAGATCTGGCTCTCTCTGTGTGATCAGTGAAGCATGATAAACACTAAATCGTTCCTGTAAACTACATAGAGCTGCATTTTAGTATCCTGGCCCTCTTCCAGATTTTCACAGTCATTCCTTTTTGTAATCTTGCCCAGTCTTGTTCAGTATTTATGCTCCTTCCCTATCTACTTGTTTCTTTTCTTTATACTTTTCAGACTTGAAAGTTTTGGCTTACATTCTCTTGCAAACAAACAAAGATTAGGAGTAGAAGAGATGGGAGGAAGAAAAAACAAGGAAAATAAATCAGAGCCATTAGTAGCAATCTTCCTGAGGTAATCAAAAGTGTGTTTTACTTTTGAGAATCAGGACTGGTCCCAAAGTCATTCAACTGAATATACCGAGAAGCCCTTAATTTGAAGCCTTCCGTCAGAAGCCAACAGGAAGATTAGAAGCACAGAAAGAAGGCTCCAAAAAAAGAAGATAATTCTATCCCTAACAGTAGCCCCTCTTGAAAGATAAACCCTCCACTATGCAATCACTTCTTTAACCAGAAGGGCATACAATTACTTCTTGCCATGAAAACCCCTAAGAAATGAAAATGAGTCCATTTTATCCCATACATAATACCTCAAAATTACAAGGGTGTTTTTTTTAATGTGTACTTTTTTTTGAAGAGCTATACTTTCGGGGGGTAAGGGGGTGGTCATGGGTCTTGTACTCTAGGCCTGGGCGTCATCCCTCAGCTCAAGGCTAGCACTCTACCACTTAAGCCACAGGGCCACTTCGGGCTTTTTCTGTTTATGTGGTGCTGAGGAGTGGAACCCAGGGCCTCATGCATGCAAGGCAAGCACTCTAACGCTGAGCTACCCTCCCAGCCCTATAATACTTTTTAAAGAGTTTTTTTGTTTATTTGCTTGCTGGCTGGCCTTCTCTAGCCTCAGTCTCCCAACTGATGGGATAACAGGCCTGTACCACTCACCCAACTTCTATAATGTCTTTTTGAGATTCAAAGATAAGAAAAATTCCTGTTTATAATCATTACACTTCTTTCACTCAAACGACACATAATATTTTTAGCACCTTTCAAGGTGTTTCAGATGAATCTGCTCCTGTTTCAAAAGCTGTATGTACTACAAAAGCAAGTTGAGTCTCTCTCTCCCTTCCCCCCCACCTCTTACCTCATTGAGAAAATAGAAGCCATTTGAGGAAATGCCTGGCAACCTCTATATCAAATCTACAAAATCACAAGTAACAAGTCTGGCCTTCTCTCCCTTCTCTCCAGTTACAATGCTCCTCACAGACAAATCTCCATTTTTCCATCTCTCTTCAGGCCCCACCTTCACAGGGACTGTGTTTTATTTTGCAAATTTTCATAGCACACTGACACTGGAAGGCATAAATGGTTTCCCCCTTATGCAGAGAATCACAGTGAATGTGACAGCTACAAATGTCCATTGATTGATAAAGATGTGTTATATCATCAACTTAAATACCATAAACAGCACTGCAGTGGAATGCAATTTTTCTAAAACAGTAATCAACTCTCAATACAATACAGAACAAAATGAAATAATCTTCCTTTGATATACCCAAGTGGCTGTAGTCTTGGAAATTCAGACTATAGTAAACTGAGAAAAAGAAAAAACTTCATAAAGAAAATCAAGCCAGGCGCCGGTGTAATCCTAGCTACACTGGCAGATAAGATCTGAGGATGGAGGTTCAAAGCCAGCCAGCCAGGGCAGGAAAAGTCTGTGAGATTCTTACCTCCAGTTAACCAACGGAAAACCAAAAATGGCGCTGTGGCTGAAGTGTTAAGAGTGCTTGTCTTGAGCTGAAGAGCTCAGGAACAACACCTAGGCCCAGGGTTCAAGCCCCATGACTAACAAAAAAAAAAATCAAAGTTGGATTCTAGGTTCAGAAAATTATAAATAAGATATACAGGAATGTCCATTGAAATATTTGAGAGTTGCTTGAGATGTGAGGTATTTCTCCATTTTAGAGAAGAGTTCCACACAGGGCAAACCCACTAAGTTCATTAGCCTGACAAAGATTTTGTTTGGATAAACTATAGTTAGGTATCAGAACATCCCCCTGGGCATATGTGAGCACTAATTTGTAAAGCCCAAGTTTGACAAAGAGCCCCAATACAGTCAATTTATCAAGACTACCTCCTCCCTAACACTATCTGATCATCTAGGTCTTCATTCTCCTCCCTTTCTATGATATCTGACCATCTAGCCCTGTCTTCATCAAGAATCCTGTCAAATACTTCTTACCACTCATGCATCCTCTTGGTAATTTTCCATCTACTGATTCCCACCCAGCTCTTTAGCTGTAAATTCCCACTTGTCCATGCTATATTAGGGGCTGAGTTCAATCTGTCTCTCTACTACAATACTCTACTGGATCCGACACCTACAAAAATGTCCAAGAGTGGAAAGAGAGAATGGGGACTTGAAAGCTACTACCATAGAATATTTCATCTTTCCAAGAGCCCCGGAGCGGAAATGAAGAATGGAGGATACAGGCATGAGAAGAAAACAAGGAAAAGAAGGCAGACGGGAAGGAGGGAAGCAGAAAAAAAAAATGTTTAAATTCCTAATTGAACTGGGATAGCACAGAGTACTGAAGCCCCAAATATCGAATTAAAAGAAAAATTCAAGCCCTGAGTTCCAACACCAGGACCGACTCAAAAATTAAATTAAAATAAAGCCCAGTCATGCTTCCTTTTTTCAATTAGTATTTTACATTCTGGTGCCTACAATAATTCATATTTTTAATGAAATTAAAATTTATAATTAGTAGTACATCAATACTCCAATACTCCACAAAGTGCAGCAAATTATACTGAAAGACAGGATTAAAGTTTGTTTTTTCTTTTGTTTTTTGTTTGTGTTTGTTGTTTGGTTTTTATGCCTCTCCTGGAGATGGAACTTTGAGTCTGGGTGCTATTTCTGAGCTTTCACACTCAAGGCTAGTGCTACCTACCTGAGCCACACTTCTACTCCCTGCTTTTTTGGTAGTTCATTGGAGATGAGTCGCTAATGGGCTTTCTGCCCAGTTACCTTTGAATAACAATCCTCAGATTTCAGCCTCCTGAGTAGCCACTACCCAGCCAAAATTAATGTTTTAAAACAGAACAATAAGCTGTTCATCATAGAACTGGCCTGTAATACCAGCAACTTGGAAAGCAGAGATAGGAGAATCATGGTTGTAGGCCAGCTTGAGCAAAAGCATGAGACCCTATCAGAAAGAAAAAAAAAAATGAAAAAGCAAAAGAACTGGAGGTATGGCTGAAGTAGTAGAACACTCGCCTAGCAAATACAAGGCCCTGAGGTAAATCCCCAGTACAGCCAAAAAAAAACAAAATAAAATAATGATCTGAAATAACGCTTTCTTTAAATATCACCCACATAAAAATTACGTTTTAATTTTAAAGGTTAAATGTAACTGTAAGAGAAAGTAGAACCAGCTTTTCCTTTAATCTAAACAACTCAAAAATTAAGAGCTAACACCAGGCTCTCCGTAACTATGCAGAGTTGACTCTAAACAAACACTAATGGTGCCTCTAATTTTATTAGTTGGTATTGAGGATTTATTATGTGTCATACACTATGCTAGCACATTAGATTTAATGTAATACTCATAGCCATAAATTATAATTTAGACATTAAACAATGTTCACATCTCTCAATTAGATACTATATCTTTTTACCCATATTTTAAGGAATAGGAAACCTAAGGTTTCATGTTACATCCCCAGCATGACTTAGCTATCCTAATGTCAAAAAGGTAATTGTCAAAGACATACAGGTATGTATGAAAAGGTAGTTCATCTGACTATTCCAAAGGTTCTCAGCTAACTACTAAACTTGTAAAGAAATAAATGCCTCAGTGCTGCAATTAATGACAACCAAATCAGTCCCAAATATCTTTTTCAATTGTTTATTATACTTTACAGGTGTCAAGATATCTGAGAAGAAATGGGAAAATGTTTGACAGGAAAAAGTGAATCAAAAATGGATTAAAATGCAGGCACAACTGGCTGAAAAGCCAAGTTCGGAAGCCAGTCTTTTATGTTCTAACCTCTCCTGGTTAATACAACTTTTTTAATAAAAAAATATATTTTGAGCCTGGCACTGGTGGCTTATGCTATACTCCTAGCTACTCTGGAGGCTGAGATCTGAGGGT
Source organism: Dipodomys merriami (assembly GCF_024711535.1). Lineage (NCBI taxonomy): Eukaryota > Metazoa > Chordata > Mammalia > Rodentia > Heteromyidae > Dipodomys > Dipodomys merriami. The sequence continues at coordinate 20,786,226 of NW_027202715.1, read as the reverse complement.
CATGGTTCAAAGCCAGCCCAAGTAGGAAAGTCCACCAGACTTATATCTCCAATTAAGCACCAAAAAAGACAGACTAGATGGCGCCAGTGTCTGAAGCCTATAATTCTAGCTACTCAGGAAGCAGAGATCTGAGAATCATGGTTTGAAGCCAGCCCAGGTAGGAAAGTTCATGAGATTCTTATCTCCAATAAATGATAAAAATAAATAAATAAAAGTTGGAAGTGAAGCTGTGGCCCAAGTGGTAGAGGGCTAGCCTTGAGCAAAAGAAGCTTAGGGATAGCACCCAGGCACTGAGTTCAAGCCCCAGGACCAGAAAGGAAAGGGAAAGGGGGAAAACATGAGATATCTATGTATAGAGAGATACATACAGATAGATATAGATATATATACATATACATTCATTCTACTTTGGGTCAAAAATTGTAACACTTCTTTTTAGAGCTCCTCAGTAACAGAACAGCCCTCCATCTTGTTATATATTTACTTGAAAAATGAACCAACAACACAAAAAGAGGAAGTGGTTTCATAATCAAGATATTCTTCAAATATCCCAACTCAGAGCTTGAGGGCAAGGCTCAAGTGGTAAAGAGCTTGCTTAACAAGAGCAAGTCCCTACTTCAATCCCTAGCACTGGGAAGAAAAATATGCATTTGCATATATATGTGTATGTGTGTATGTATATGTACATGTATATGTATGTGTGTGTGCGTGTATATATATATATATTTGAAGAGGATGTTCTTTGTTTGGAAAAGTGCCCAAAAGCCTACTGGTGGCATGTATGTAATTAATCTCTTGTATTCCTTTAAACTTGCACTTGTCATTCAGAAAAGTAAGAGCTAAACTCACCTTGCTTATAAAATAATGTCAAGGGGTGGGAGGGGTGGGAGATGGGAAGGGATGGGAAGGGGAAACAAAGGAGGAGGCAACAATGCTTGGTAAGAAATGTATTCATTATCTTGCCTATGTAATTGTAACCCCTCTATACGGTATTTTCACAATAAAAAAAAAGAATGTCAAAAACTTTCATTACTTGGACATGTTTCCTTGTAAGTGCTGCCTACCTTCCCCATAAGCACTCCTCTATCACTCATACTGGCTCCTGTTGTGTTTTCTTTCTTAGAACGTTAACTATATATTTTAATTAATTTAAGTAAGTAACTGGCCTATATGTATAAGCTGAGGATTGTGAAGATGAAGCTCTTGATTATGGTCAAAATCAATGTGCTAAGGCTAAGGCCACCCTCATATGACGCCTTCCTAGCAAACATGAGGGCCTGGGCCAGTTCCTAGTACAGGAGGAAAAAAAAAAAAAAATATATATATATATATATATATATACACAAATGGAACTAAAAGATCAGCAGTTATGTATTCTGGCTCTGTAATTCAGAGCTAAAGAAGGTTATTGTTATGAATTCAAGTCAAATAGGTAAAATTTTATTGAATGTTCACTAAGGACAAGTGTCCAGTAAGGTTGAATCCAAAAACACAAAGACATATATCCTGAAAAAAAAAAATAACATAACTAGGGAATTAGTGGGGTGGGGGTAGGGATGGAATAAAGTGACATTTATCAAGATATGTTGTACTCATAAACTGACATGTTAAATTGTCTTAAATTAAAAAATAAAAATAAAAAATGTTTCCCTTTCCTAGAATTCACTTCGATAAATATTATTTTATATGATCTGTAATTATATTTTTAAAAATTGGACCACTCATAATTTTAAAACAAAATAGATTTAAACGCATTTTGAAAAGCTGGGACTGTGGTGGAGTGCGGGCCTAGCGTATCGTGGGGCTCTGGGCTTGATTCCTTGGTACCACATACACAAAACATAATAATTTTACAAAAAGATACAATTCCTGCCAGAAGAATCTCGAATTAGAGAAAACTACGCTTAACTCATTCTCAGTCCTCCACCAGTGGGGTGTAGCCACCCGCCATCAGTAAAGAAAGGTCCGAGCCCGCAGGTCGGCCGCGGGACGCTCTTAACCTTGGTGCTTCTGAAGGTCAAGGGCCTGCGGCCTTAGGGCTTCCGCCGTTGGAAGGCCGCGGGAACTGTAAACTGGTTCTTGAAAAGCGCGTGGCCGAGGCTGCTGGAGCAGGCCGGGAAGCAGCGGGGCTCGCCCGGGAGCCTGGCCGCCTGGGGCCTCGGCGGCCTGGGGGCGGCCCGCGCCCGCGCTGCCCTCCTGACTTCCACCCCGGAAGTTGGGGAAGGCGCCGAGGGCCGCGCGCCACACACCGTGACGACCCGGCGGGCAAAGAACACCACGGCAGACCAACGTGCAGAACTTGGTTCTCACACAGGTCCTGAGAGAGCTGGGGCCAGCTGCCTTCGGCTACGAGGAAAACACACCCGGAAGGGGTAACCCCTAGGTTCGAACCCGCACACCTCTCGCACTTCCCGCCCTGGACAGCACCAGGCCCAAAGGCGCCGGAGGCCCGCGCGCCTCGAGCTCCCGCGGAGTAGCGGACGTTTTCCGAAGCGCGGGCCCGCCACACGGGACGGGACGGATCTTTGCTTCTCTGTTTCACAGCCGCTCCAGACACGCAAAGGAAAAGCGGTAGGGGAGAGAAAAGAAAAACCAGCAGGCCAATGCCCACAACCCAAGTTAGCTTGTGCTTTTCAGAACAAAGCCAAGGGAAGGCTTTTAAGACCGGTCGGTACCCCGACCTTCCCATCAGCTTTTATCGCATCCACGCCAGTGTTGTGCAAGGCAAGTCTTTTTACCCCCAGCGGCTCCTTCCCCGACAACGGCCGGCGGCGGTGGCAGGCTCCGCCTCTTCTCGAGTCAGGCGCGAGCGCAATGGTTCTTACACTAAAGTGTCTCCGCCTTCCCCTTTTCCTTGTAGCAGCGATGGCCGAGTGGTTAAGGCGTTGGACTTGAAATCCAATGGGGTCTCCCCGCGCAGGTTCGAACCCTGCTCGCTGCGGAAGTTGGTTCTTTAGCTTTTTTTCCTAATTTTCATGGGTGCACTAAAATAAGAATCCTATTCTCCGCACTGTACGAACCCTATCTGCCAGCTAAGTAGCTCAGCTGCTGGAACGGCTAATGTTGTGAAAGGCCAATAAGTGTCACTTCCAAGTGTACACTGTTTCTGTCAAGAAGAATCTTCCTCTGCTCTAAAAGACAAGAGAAGAATTTTAGAAACGTGTGCAAAATAAAAATAAAGCCAATATTGGTGGAAGTTTTTACAGCCTGGAACTGAAACTAAGAGCAAAGCTATGCTGCTTTTCCTTCTCAGAATCACCTCCAGCTGTTCCCCCTCCCCTACACACACACACACACACACACAGACACCATCCAAAAGTGATGAAAAGGGACTTTTTTTTAATATATATATATATTTTAAAGATACTGTAGAGGGGGTTACAGTTCCATGAGTAAGGTAGTGAGTACATTTCCTATCGAGGATTGTTACCTCCTCCTTTGTTTTTCTCCTACCATCCCTCCCCTCCCTGACTCCCCAACTCCTCCCTCCCCACCCCCCAGAAGTTGTAAAGGTCAATTGCAACATAGAGTCTTGTACATCTCATTGTTACACTGGGTCAATATGTATCATTATTTCAGCTTTTTATTCCCCTTCCCATCTCCAAATTAGAAAAATGTATATACAAGATGTAAGGCACTAGAATCAAATACAGTGAAAACAGGCATTATACCATGGGGGAGAAACAAAAAAAAATCACATAGTATATTATAAGTACATTAAAAAGAACAGCAACAAAGATAAAACTTCTTGTGTCCCTATCTTAGGGTTCATTTCACTTAGCATCATCTTATATGGTCATATAAGATATATGGTCATAGCTTTTGACCTTTTCTGCTTGTTCTAAACATATGCTATATTGCAAATAAGGGAAACCATGGGATCTAGGTTTCTTTGGGCCTGGCTTACTTAATGTAATTTTTTCCAAGTCTTTCTATTTCCTAACAAATGGGGCAATGTCATTCTTTCTGATGGAGGCATAGAATTCCATTGTGTATGTATGTATGTGTATATATATATACACACATTTTCTTGATCCATTCATCTACTGAGGGGCATCTGGTTTGGTTCCATATCTTAACTATGGTGAATGATGCTGTAATAAACATAGTTGTGCTGGTAACCTTAGTATGACCTTGTTTGTGATCGTTTGGGTAAATACCTAAAAGTGGGATTGCTGGGTCATAGAGGAGCTCTATGTGGAGTCTTTTGAGGAACCTTCATACTGCCTTCCAAAGTGGTTGAACAAGTTTACACTCCCACCAACAATGCAGTAGGGTTCCCTTCTGTCCATATCCCCTCCAGCATCTGTTGTTATTAGAGTTCTTGATTCTAGCCATTCTAACTGGGGTGAGGTGGAATCTCAATGTTGTTTTGATTTGCATTTCTTTTATGGCTAGAGAGGTTGAGCATTTCTTCATGTGTCTAGTGGCCATCCTTCTTTCCTCTTCAGAGAAGTTTCTCTTTAAGTCTTTTGCCCACTTATTCATCAGGCAGTTGTTTCTTTGAGGATTTGTTGTTGGGGGATTTAATTTTTTTGAGTTCTAAGTATATTTTAGACATGAGACCCTTGTTCATTGTATGGTTAGTGAAGATCTTCTCCCAATCTGTGGGCTTTCTATTGATTAAGGACTTTCTCAAGTTCTACTTACAAAGCATGATATATCAATCATCATAATGGGATGCATGCAGACATTAAGATGTTTGCGATCTGTGGCCCAGTGTTATGTTTTAAGTCAGAAACTGTGAGGTTAGTGTTTGGCACCCTCCACATCCCCTTCCTGCTTCCTCCTGCCTCCTTTCATGATCCTCCTACCCCATACTCCCAGGTATTCTCATGTTGTTTCCCTGACACCTCCAGGAAGGGTTTTCTGTGGTACCAGTAGTGGATTGTGCCCATGCTATCACTATGATTTAGGTAAATGCCTCCCCCCAGGTCCACCTTGGTCCTCCAGGTGGTGGACCTTTAGGATGTGGGACCTTGAGGAGAGGAGGATTCTCAGGTCACCAGAGACATGCCATGCAAGGAAGGTATGAGACCCCTACCCCTTCCTTGGACTTTTTTGCTTCTTGGTTGATGAGGTAAGTGAATTACTTTGCCACAATCACCCAGGCAATGCCATCTGGTACCCCTACTTGAGGCCCTGGGGTAGTAAATCCACCTAATCTTGGACAGGGACCTCCAAAACCATGAACCACAATAATCCTCTTTATAAGTTACCTCAATAGTTTGCTTTAGTGACAGAAAAGTTGATTAATGTGCCACCCTATCCCATTTGAGACCTGGCCAAACATACATGCTCTCAACCAGTTAACTTCCCCCTTTTGCTTCCATTTTTGCCAATATTTTCCTAGTTGCATTCATCTTTTATCAATCAGGATCAATTATAAAATACACAAAACCCAGATCTAGTGCCTTCAATACATACAAGTTGCTCTCAAAAAGCATAAGAGAGAAATGTCATTCCTGTATCCAAGAAACAGAAATAGTACAGAATTTCTCTTCTTTATTTCAATTCAAAAGTTTAATATTTTGTTCTATATTAAAATACTAATTCAAGGACTGGGCATAATGGCACATGCTTGTGATCCCAGCTACATAGTAGGGAGATGGGATCTGGCCTGCGCCATCACAGCCACTTGGTAGATGGTAGGGTCTGGCATCTGCCTTCATGGTGGGGGAAGGTGAAGCCCCAGCCTCCCAGGTGATAGGCATACCTGAATCCCTGGAGGCAAGGGCAGGAAGTCGGATGATAGGTTACTAAACCTGTTGGTCCAGTGCCTGGGACTCCATTTCCTGTGACCCTGCCCCCTGACCCTCACATTATTTCCTAACAGTGTTAAGTGTATTTGCTGGCTGCTGGTCTTTGAGGCAGGAGTCTACCATAAAGACTCTGGATTCAGCCTCTCACAATGTAGCTTCTTCATTTTCTCTCTGTACAACACATGGGATGCAGAGTTCGTAGGATCGTAGTCCAAGACCAACCCCAGGCAAAAATGAGAAACTTGACTGTGTGCTAGAGGACTCACGCCTATAATCCTAGCTACTCAGAAGGCTGAGATCCATAGGATGATGATTGAAAGCCAACTGAGCAGAAAAGCCCATGACACTCCATCTCCAATTAACCAACAAAAATCCACTAGGCTGAAGGTGTGACTCAAATGGTGAAAATGTCAGCCAAGGAAAGCTGAGCAAGCTCTGGGCCCTGAATGATAGAATGCTTATCTAGGAAGTATGAGGTGCTGAGTTCAATCCTCAGTATTGCCAATTTTTTTTTTTAATGGGAGAGATCCAAAATATGCTTTGCAGCCTTCCTGGCAGCTCAACACGCTATTCTGTATACTTCCAGTAAGTCTCTGCTTTAATCATCCCCATTTTTTTAATCCTTCCAAATACCAGATGCAAATTCCTCTTTGCCTAGCTATCAACTGCTGGGAAAACTCAAATTCTTGTTTGTTTGTTTGTTTTTAATGCCAGTCCCCAGGCTTGAAATCAAGGCCTGGGCACTGTCCCTGAGCTTTTTATGCTAAAATTAGTGCTCAATCACTACAGCCACAACTCTACTTCTGGCTTTTTGGTCATTCATTGGAGGCAAGAGTCTCATGGACTTTCATGCCCAGGCTGGCTTTGAATGGGGATCCTTAGATCTCAGTCTCCTGAGTAGCTAGGATCACAGATGTAAGCCACCTGGGCCCAGCTCTTTGCCTTGCCTTTTATCACAGGAAAATCTGGGTAAGCCAGGAGGAAAGCACTTTGCAGAACTTTGTCTCTGCAGATCAGACCCCTCACCTTCATCTTCCTAAAAGTAGAACATGTATCTCCTGACCTTTATGCAACTTAGAAGTCACCTCTCTGTGTGGTAATGGAAAAGTCCACAGGAGATGTTGAGGGTGGGGAGCATGGAAGACAGTACAGTCAATCTGTTTCTCAAGGGAAATAACTTCATTCCTGTTACCACATTTCTCCCCCCAACCACTACCAATTCTCCTGTGAATCCTTAGCAGCTAGTTTTTCTCTGACCCAAACCTCAAGACTGGGCAGTCTTTTCCTGCAAGATCCTGCTTGTTCTGCTTTTTTATACTACAGAGAAATTCAGACCTGTCCCTGCATGCTGACATTGGAGGACCCCACCATAATCCCATCATTCACTCGCCAAGAAGCAGAACATGCCCACTAGAATTCACCCTAACTCATCCCTATTCCTCACCCACTGCATTTACCACTAACTCCGCTGGGAATCCACTTTTTCCTGTATACCCCTACTGCCAACACCACCTCTCATTTCTGAGCCTACTAGTTTCCTCCTCCATCCACTCTTCTTCTCTCACCTGTTTAAAAATACACACTTGGAAGCTGGGTGCCATTGGCTCATTCCTATAATCCTAGACATTTGGGAGGCAGAGAGTACTAAGGATTGCACTTCAAAGCCAGCCCATGCCAGAAAATCCATCATACTCTTATCTCCAAGTACTACAAAAAAGCCAGAAGTGGAGGTGTGGCTCAAATGACGGAGTGCTAGCCTTGGGAGGGCAGGGGGAAGCTCAGAGATAGTGCCCAGAGTTCAAGTCCTAAGACCAACAACAACAAAAAGCTCTCCTAAGCTTCCCCTTAAAAACTTTCTGGAATTTTTCATGTGCTCTTATAATAAAGACTAAAATCACTAGCAAGACCTCATGACTCTCCTTTGTCCTTCATAGCACACTCCTGGCCCTCTCCTCCCTTGTCCTGTGGGCAGATATACTGTCCTTTTATTTCGTTGAACTTGGAGGACCAAAATGTTTCCAACTTTAGGAATTTTGCACATGTTCCAAAGTCAACCTCCTCCTCAAACTACTCAGGCTACTTCTTAGCTTCTTAGGTGATGTCACACCATTGTATTTCAGAACAGTGATCATGCTGTGGGATACATTAGTATGAAAGTTTGCTCTTCTCTGTGTGTGTGTGTGTATGTGTGTGACATGCACTCACGTGTATGTGCATAGGATAACTTAGTATGAAAGTTCACCCTTCCCCTTGTGTGTGTGTGTGTGTGTGTGTGTGTGTGTGTGTGTGCACATGCATGTATATGACCTCTAAATCCTCTGAATAAATGACGTTTGAAGTTGTGAGGATCAGAAAGCAAGAGGCCTCAGACTACTTGAAAGGTGGAGGTGGGATCTCTCATGAGGGATGGTGGATTCTGTTTTCTTCAGCTTGGAGGATGAAGCAAAGCTGCCTGAAGACGCTTGTGCCCGGGTGGCTCAGATTCACAGGAGTATTGCAGCAGAACCACCTGAGAGGTGGCAGCACTGCTTACCATGATTTATGAAGCTCTTACTTAACACTCCTTGTTCCCTGTAAAGGAATTTCATCCCTGGTGATTTCATTAGTGAAAGCATTGTGCAGTGGACTGAGACAAAGCTGGCCTAGGACATATGTACATCCTGAATTCCAAGTCCCCCCAGGGGGATGCTCACTTACGGAGGTCTTGTTCCCCATCATACCCCCCACTGACCCTAGTTGTGCCCAAGGACACCTGTTCTCAGCCATATATATATATATATATATATATATATATATATATATATATATCATATATATATATATATATATATATCAGAATATAAATGACTAATGGCATCAGCTATGTCTCCACTCCTTCAAAGGTCAGAGGAATGCAAGACCTGGGCTGATATTGTGAGATGACACAGAAAACCTGTTCTAGCTGAAACACTGGAGAAAACTGGGATTTCAGTTCTTTTTGTTTTTGGCCATGGGGCGTGAACTCTGGGCCTGGGCGCTGTCCTTCAGCTCTTCAGCTCAAGGCTAGCGCTCTACCACTTGGAGCCACAGCACCACTTCTGGCTTTTTCTGCTTATGTGGTACTGAGGAATCAAACCCAGGGCCTCTTGCATGCAAGGCAAGCACTCTACCACTGAGCCACCTTCCCATCACGGATTTCAGTTCTTGTTCCAAAGAGTCCCTTCTTCACCTCTGTGACCCCTGCACAATCCCACCTCACACAAGTTCAGATACTACAGGAAATTTGCTTCTACTCCCTTCCCACTTTCCCATGTACTACACTGGTTCATAGTCTCTGGTCCAAAGACAGTCTCTCAGGTGCCAAAGAGTGGACATGATGGACTTACATTTACCTTAGCAGCATTGTGTCATTCTAGGCTACCAGGGAATATATGTGGATGAAACAAGATCTCCATTTGTTTCTCAGGCCATTCAGAAGACTCCAGCAGCCCTTGGGCTTTTTGCTCTTCATGATCTATGCTTCCTGAGGTCTGGGATGAAGAAGCAACTGGGGCTGGCAAACTTCTGTGTTGGCAGGAGAAATCAGAGCCCCTTTCTTCTTTTCATTTTTAATCCTCCCATGTCACACTTGTCTGCAAAGACTTTGTGGGGATGTATTTCCTTCTCAGCATACCCACTTAAGATTATCAGACTAAACTAGGAGCAATGGTTCACATCTGTAACCATAGCACTTGGGAAGCTGAGGCAGAAAAATTGAGAGTTCGAGGTCAGCCTGAGCTAGAGTTAGAGGTTGTCATTTTTAAAATACATATCAAGGGCTGGGAATGAGTCCCCATGGCAGAGTGCTTGCCTAGCATGTACAAGAGTTCTACCTGAAACACTGTTTTAAAAAACAAACAAACAGGGGCTGGGAAGGTGGCTCAGTGGTAGAATGCTTGCCTTGCACACACGAGGCCCTGGGTTCCATTCCTCAGCACCACATACGCAGAAAAAGCCAGACGTGGCTATAGCTCAAATGGTAGCTAGCCTTGAGCTGAAGAGCTGAGGTACAGCACCCAGGCCCAGAATTCAGACCCATTACCGACAAAGAAAAACAAATAAACAAACAAACATAGGAGGCTAGGAGTGTGGCTTAGTGGTAGATTGCTTGTCTAGCATGCATGAATCCTGGGTTCAATTCCTCAGTACCTCATAAACAGAAAACACTGGAAGTGGTGCTAAAGCTCAAGTGATACTGTACTAGACTTGAGCAAAAGAAGATCAGGGACAACACCCAGGCCCTGAGTTCAAGCCCCAGGACTAGCAAAAGCATAAACAAACAAAACATAGATCTGGGTTATAGTTCAGTGATAGATCACATGCTTACCAGCTTAGGCCCTGGGGTTCAATTCCCATCAAAAGAAGGATTTTCTCATTAAAAGTCCCTTCTGCCAACTCAAATGACCTGGGAAAATAGAACTCACTGTCTCAGTATAGGTGGACCATTATTTATTTACCCAAAGCCCTACTGATGACCATGAAAGTTGTTTCCAATCTTTTGATTTTACTAATAAAAATTTTAAAAAGTACTTTAGGTGGGTGTTGATACCTGTAATCCTCACTACTCAAGAGGCTGAGATCTGAAGGATAGAAGCTAGAGGCCAGCCTGAGCAAAAATAGCCCCTGAAACTCCATCCCCAAAATGACTAGTAAACAGCAGGATTGAAGGCATGGTTCAAGCAATAGAGCATCATCCTTTCAAGTTCAAGGTTCTGAGTTCAAACCTCAGTTCAGCCAAAAAGGAAAAAAAAAAAGAAAGAAAACTCTTTTATATATGACTTTTTCTATTTTTTATCAATTCAAGATGGGCCAGCAATAATTTCAGTGACTGCAACCCCTGGTAACTCAAATGCCTTCTGGGTATAGTACTCACTGCCTCTGGCCCACCAAAGGGACAGCAAATACCAGAGCTATAAAGGATGCAGATCTAGAGCCTTCCCACTAACATGAAAGGTATCATTTATAAAGCCTACAGCAGTGGTAGGAGTTGCATGAGGCTGCTCAGTTATGGCTGCTGCTTGCAGACATCCTACGGATAAGATGGATAACACTGAATAACTTTTCAGCCCCTCCATGTATATTATAGCACAGCCCCACCTCCTTTGCAAGACTGACTTGAGGGTGGATTCATTTTAGAAATTCATTTACCTCCAAAATGCAGGCTAAGGCTCATGGTACAGCTTGTCTATTGCTTTTCCTGTTCCTGCTTTCAACACCAAAATTAGCCAATATATCCTTCAGATCTACTCATGACACTTTGATCTTGGTTTGCATTCACATCAGGGCTTGAAAAATGACCGCTCCTCAGGCAGATTGATGTTTCCTGAGCCATTCATTTCCAGTATGCTTTCATGCTTCAGCACTACCACCACATAATATGTCTTGCTGACCCATGTTTTTCCCTACTGCTTTTTAAGCTTCATTAAAAAATAATAATAATAATAATAACCCTTCAACTATTGTTTTCAAGATTGTCTCCATAAAGCATCTACTGTGCTACTCACTTGGTCATGTGTTCATCTTTCAGTTTTTCAGTTGCTTTTTTTCTATTATTTAACTTTATTATTATCTACTACTTACTATTGTTACTATGACAGGACTTCTCATGGGGGGGAAAGGTTTGCCTACTGGAAAAATGAGAAATTTTCACCTTGCCAACTATAAAACCCCCACAGAGCTGTAACATTTTCCAGTTGTAACTTTTCTAGGCTGTAGTGTCACTGCTTCTGAGGGATATATTTGTTCTTGTTCTTGCTCCTGTTGCTTTTGTTTGTTTTGTTTTGGTTTTTTGGGTCCAGTCGTGGGGCCTGAACTCTGGGCCTGGGCCCTGTCCCTCAGCTCTTCAGCTCAAGGCTAGCGCTCTACCACTTGAGCCACAGCACCACTTCCGGCTTTTTTCTTTTTGCTTATGTGGTGCTGAGGAATCGAACCCAGGGCCTCAGACATGCAAGGCAAGCGCTCTACCACTGAGCCACCTTCCCAGCCCATGTTCTTGCTCCTATTGTTGAGATGAGGTCTGGTTATATTGTCTAGGATGATCTTGAACCTGTTTAAGTGATTCTCCTGCCTCAGCCTTTTCTTTTCTTTTCTTTTCTTTTTAATGCAAGTTTCAGATCTTGAACTCTAGACCAACCTATAGATCTGGCTCCCCCCCCCCTACCCCCGACTCGGGCATGCAGGCTACCATTTAAATCATACTGCCAGTCAAGTTTTGGGAGACTGTAGGGAGCTTGCTGGTTAATTGGAGAGAGTCTCAAGATTTTTCTGCCAGGTGCTGACTTTGCACACTAATCCTCAGGATCTCAGCCTCCTGAGTAGCTAGGATTAGAGGTGTGAGCCACCAGTGCCCAGCTTCTAGTCTCTTTCTAAAAATGACAACTAATAACTATATCAGGCTACAGATATAGCTCAATGGTAGAGTATTTGCCTGACATGCACAGCCCTGAGCTCCATACCCAACACTGCTAAAGCAATTTTTTAAAATTGATAACAGCAACCAGGCACGGTGGCCCCTACCTGTCATCTCAGCTCCTTGGAGGGGACAGATAGGAAGGTGTTTATTCAAGGCCAGCCCAGCCAAAATGTTAGAAAGACTCTATCTCAACAAAATCTCAGAATGATGATACATGTTTGTAATCCCAGCTACCCAGGCAAGAGTAGGAGGATCATAGTTCTAAGCCAGTGTGAGGGCAAAAGCAGGTACAAGGAGTTGGGGACATAGTTCTTTGTTCTACATGTGGCCCTACCCATTGATCAATGATAGCTAGTCAGCCTTGTGGCTGGAACAGGACACAGAATGGGTCTGGAGGGACATTTTCTTTGTGTTTCTGTTCATCCAGTTAATACATGCAGTTACATTGACTGTATAAAGTGTATAAATATTATGTATTTATATGTATATAAATATGATAGATATTATGTATATAATATATAATATACATATGAATTAATATAACATATACATATAAATAAAATACTGTATATACAATGATACACCAATTAAAATATTTTTAATATATATCTAAGTTAAAAGTGAATTACTGCTAGGCACCAGTGGCTCAGTTCTGTAATCTTAGCTACTCAGGAGGTTGAGATCCCAGGCAAAGAAATCTGAAAGATTTCTATTTCCAGTTAACTAGCAATGAACCAGAAGTGGGGATGTGGCTCAAGAGTGCCCGCTATGAGGGGAAAAAAATTAAGCAAGAGCACAAGGCCCAGAGTTCATTAAATTATTGAGCTGGGTACTGGTGGCTCATGCCTGTAGGCCTAGCTACTCAAGAGGCCGAGATCTGAGGATCCTGGTTCAAAGCCAGCTTTTCTTTGGTTACTAGTAGAATTTCTATGTTTTACCTTCTGTTTACTAGTTGTTTTGCATTTCAGTTGCTGACTTACTTCTGAAGTCGTCATTGGTCTCTGAAAACTGCTGCTGAAATTGCTCCCCAGGAGAATTCTTCCTGAAAACACAAACAGACCTCATGACTGTGAAGATAGCAATTTCAAAGGAAAGAGGCTAATGAATCTCGGGCTGAGGGTTTGTAGTCTTAATATCTACTTGTTCGGCAAGTTGATAACTCCATTAGATTTTAAGATTTATCTACCCCTCCCCTTCCCCATTACCCTTCCTGCCCATGTTGAAGCACTTAAAATAACTGGTGCAAAACTAATTGCAGGCTGCATGATAACAGCAATTAATGTCTGTCACTTTCTGTGCTTCATTGTCAGTGTGATGGTTCAACTTCTGCTTTAGGGTAGAGGGGCTTGACTGACTGAGTGATTCTGAGATACACGTGGGCTTATTTGGGCTTTTGTGGGGTAGGGGGGGGACTTGCACTCTGGGCCTGGACACTGTCCTTGAGCTCTTCAGCTCAAGGCTAGTGCTCTACCACTTGAGCCACAGCACTACTTCCAGCTTTTTCTGCTTATGTGGTGCTGAGCAATTGAACCCAGGGCCTCATGCATGCGAGGCAAACGCTCTACTACTGAGCCACCTTCCCAGCCACATGTGGGCTTATTATGGTCTCAGGCACCTTTCCCTCTTGCTCTATTCCTATCCCTCAGGCTGTTTGAGGAAATGACTTTCTGGACCTACCTGATACCAAGGCTGTGGAAGATGCTTTTGGTACCAGATGTCCTCAAATAATAAAAGAACCACCTAGGAAAGCTTACTCAAAACAATCCTTGGACCTCATGGTTGGAAATATAACTCAGAAGATACACAGTGAACCCAGGAATCCACTTTTTTAAAAAATGGTTGAGATGCAGGGTGTCTATTGTCCACACTTTGGAGAATGCCGGCACCAATCCTTGGAGGAAGAAGTGTCTTTATATTGAAAATCTTCAAGGTACACACAGGGGGCAGAGGTGTACAATCCAGCAGTACCTTCTTCGGAGTCTATTTTCCAAAGGGTCACTTTAGAGGGAATTGTGCCAATAAGACCATGATTCAGCAAAACAAGGACATTATATGCTAGCAATACAGAAACATTATATGCTAGCAATACAGTGTTGCTAACTGCATCCAGGGGCAGAGATGGGATACCAAAACCAAAGAAACGAGAAAGGAGACAGAAGATAGAAAAGTGGGGTACCGGGGTGGTCCTGCACTCACTGGCTTCTGAACCCTGAGCTCCCATAGCAAGTGTATTTATTTAGTTCAGTACAGGGAAGGTTATTATAGGTACATGCAGGAAATATGTTGGAAATGAACTTTACAACTTCAGGAGTGGGGGGGGTGGAGAAAAGGGATTGTAGGAAAAAAACAGGAGAGGTTAGCAATGTTCAACAAGAACTGTACTCATTATCTTACTCATGTAACTGTAACCCCTACAGCCTCTTTACAATAAAAGGAAATTTAGAAGAAAAAAAAATAACACATCAATCTATCTTGTGGTTGCAATCATCAACATAAGGTATAGTTTGTATCCATAATAATAAGTAACTTCCTATGGTTAGGGAGCAGTGAGAAGCGGTGACCGTAACATAAACATTCATCATATCCCCATGGTCTCAACCATTACAAGGTCCAATCAACTGTGACTTCAACATCATCAGGTCCAGTTAGTAGTAAGTTACCCATTTATCCTGCTTGGCCTGATTGACCTTTCCAGGGTTCCAATTCTTCTGAGTACAGAAGAGGTGGTGTTCCAACCTCTTAGCCCTTTCCTGGTATCACAGCTCTGCTCGCATTCCCTGCAATGCAGTATTCAACAAAATGTTTTGCCCCTGCCATGTTGAAGGGTAGCACCCAGTGATGCTACCATCATTTAGTGACATGTAGCAACACTCCAGTGTTGGAATGCTCGCTTTCACTTATGTCCTCACATCCTAAGAGGTCTATCTAAACTTCTACATCCCTCCTTCCTCTGGCCACAGAGTTTTGCCTACCAGAAATTTTCAGATTCTTGAATACACAGGCTCCCTTTGTGAACAAAAGTATTTCTCGGCACAGCATTATCATCAAAACTGGCCCAAGCACCTAGAAGAATTACCAGATTTGTTAGGATTTCTTTATGCCCCCCTAAGTTTTATTTATGGAGTCTGCACCCACACAGACATTAGCAGATGCTTTCTGGGTGGACCTATCCGCTACTGCTGCCCAATGCTGCCATCTTGTGACTACAGAAGGAACAGTGACCTCAACTATTTATCAGGAGCCTAGCTGAATGAATAAACTGGAGTACCATTTTGTCCATCGCTTTTGAATCTAGCTAGCACCTATTTTGGAGAATTTTGAAAGTTTGAACAGAAAAAAAAATCTTCTCGGAAAAGAATCACAACTTGTTTGATATTAAAAATCTTGTGAAGAAGTAGCTGAGTTTTTTGTAAGACAAGTTCACCAAAATGCTAACAATAGCTAACAACCATTTATACGTTGTTCACATAGGAACTTGGCATCTGAAATTCTCCTTTGTTCCTGAAGTAGAATCACTCCCAAGGAATGATCTATTCAATACTCCGCAGAAACCAGCCTACATTTGTTGGAAGTGCTTTCCCTAGTTCATTGTTTTCTTTAGGGCTGCAACTGTATGTGCAAACAGGAAACCTTCTTCCAGTTCCTCGCTAAACACACACAATACTGAGCCACTTTCTTGCTTCTTCTCTGAAACCACTTTTAACATTTATCCCTCGGATACCATGCCACGTGTCTCTGGTCTGCTCATGTGCTGTCTCTTGCCTCTCCTCCAGTCAACATGGCTTCCCACTTCAGCTCTCCACTGGAGCTGATTTGTTGATGATGTTTTTCTGGTCTCTCTTTCCTCTCCTGCTCTGATGGTTCTGTGTATTCACGGGGCTTTAGGTCTTTGTGACAAGAGTCTGCCTGCATTCACCAGCCTTCTGATAAAGACTCTCAAATCAACCTCTCAAGAAAAAAAAAAAAACTTATGCAGACACATCATTAACACCAATCCTAGTGAGATGGACACCCTCAGGCCCACATAGATCAGATGGGCTTCTCATAGAGGAGACTCCATAGAAATAGAGAAGAACAGTCCCTACCACAGCCCAAAGCAAGGCAGGAAGACAGACAAGTCCTCTGAAAGAGAACTTTCACCAGATGACCATGAAGACTGACCACAAGTGCAATACTATTGTGGCAGCTACTTTCGCCCACCATCTGTCATGTGTGAGACCATGTGTTCAGGAAAGGAAAACAGTGGACTGGGCACTGGTGGCTCACACCTGTAATCCTAAGCTACTCAGGAGGCTAAGATCTGAGGATCATGGTTCAAAGCTAGCCCGGGCAGGAAAGTCCGTGAGACTCTTATCTCCAATAAACTACTCAAAAAACTGGAAGTGATGCTGTGGCTCAAGCGGTAGAGCGCTCGCCTTGAGCTGAAGAGCACAGGGACAGCGCCCAAGCCCAGAGTTCAAGCCCCACGACCAACCAAAAAAGAAAGAGAGAGAGAGAGAGAGAGAGAGAGAGAGAGAGAGAGAGAGAGAGAGAGAGAGAGAGAGAGAGAGAGAGAGAGAGAGAGAGAGAGGGGAAGGAAGGAAGGAAGGAAACCAGTGGTGAACAAGACTCGTTTTGCTCCAAGTAACTCATGAGCTTACTATTCCCATATATAGTTACAAGACATTGTGACCCAAAACAAGACTGATTCAAGTGCCAAGGAAACACCTGAGCCAGTGGGAGGGAACTAAGGAAGAAAGATTCTAGCCCCTTCCCTCACTTCACTGGGAAGAAAGTAAGTCCTTCATACCTCTCAGCTCCAAGTTGGCAGTGCTGAAACACTAAAGTAGGACTCATGACTCCTGTAAAAACCAGCAGTGGCTCCAAGAGAGCAATTATTCAAAGCAAGGCAGGAAGGTTAGGGAGGCTGAATAGTTTTATCAGGCCATTGTTTGTACAGTTTGTCTAGTTTTCTGCAGCTCCTTCTTACTTTCTGCCTCACCCTTGTATGTAGATTATGATGTCATAGAAGGAGAGAAAAGTAGAACAACAATTTAAAGGGAAGGAAGTAGTTGATGCTTATTAACTTTCTTTGTTGTGGTGGTACTGGACTTTGAACTCAGGCCTCTCAGAGTCGCTAAGCAGACATTCTAGCCCTAGATCCATGCCTCCTCCCCCCCACCCCCCAGCCCTACTTTCTAGGATGGCTTATATTCATTCCCTAGGACCTCCATAACAAACAGCAGGAAACAGAAGATCTTAACAGAGTCATTTTTCTCTATTGTTTAATTTTATTATTAGCATAAATTAATGTCTAAAACGGGTTTCATTGTGATATGTACATACATGCCTATAACATGCTCAGTCAATTCACTTCTTTCCTTTCCTCTTCCTCCCCCTCCTCCTCCTGGTTAAAACTTTTCAGTTGATTTTTTTTTTTTTGTCAGTTGTGACCCTTGAACTCTGGGGCTGGACACTGTCCCTCAGCTCTTCAGCTCAAGGCTAGCACTCTACCCACAGCACTACTTCTGGTTTTCTGGTGGTTTATTGGAGATAAGAGTCGCATGGACTTTCCTGCCTGGTCTGGCTTTGATCCTCAGATCTCAGCCTCCTGAGTAGCTAGGATTACAGGTGTGAGCCACTGGCACCCAGCTTCAGTGGATTTTTCTAATTTTATTCTCATACAACAGAGACTTACTGTCTTATAGTTCCAGTGAATAGAAGTCCAGATATCAGCTGTGTCATGTCCCCTAAGGAGAGAATCCTTCCTGCCTCTTCCTCACTCACATGGTAACCATGGATCCTTGACGTTCCTTGGAATACAGCTCTGTCCCTGCCTCTGGCATTCACGTGGCAGCCCCTTCTTATAAAGGTACCACTCAAAGTACCCACTCAAATGACCTTATCTTACCTTGAATGCATGTGAAAAGATCCAATTTCCAAAGTCACCCTCAAAAGTGGAGGATTTACTGCATGCCCACAGCTCATGCCTGTAATCCTAGCTACTCAGGAAGCTGAGATCTGAGAATCACAGTTCAAAGCCAGCCCAGACAGGAAAGTCCATGAGACTCTTATCTCTGATTATTCACCAAAAATCTGGAAGTGGAGCTATGGCTCAAGTGACAGGGCACCAATCTTGAGCAAAAGAAGTTCAGGGCCAGCATTCAGACCCTGAGTTCAGGTCCCAGGTCTGGAGTGGGTGTGCATGCGTGTGCGCACACACACACACACACACACACACACACACACATACAGAGTGATATAATGTACCCTTATGTACACATTTCTCAAGTTCAATAATCAGCCATTCTCTGCCAATCATGTTTTAACTACACCCCTAGCTGCTCTGCCCCCCTTACATTATTTTGAAACAAATCCCAGACCCCATGTCCTTAGAAATATGGTACCTCTCCAGAGAGTGTTTTTATCTTTGTTTGTTGGTTTTTTGTTTTTTGTCCATTGTGGGGCTTGAACTCTGGGATTGGGGACTGTCCTTGCGCTCTTCAGCTCAAGGCAAGCGCTCTACCACTTGAGCTGGACTTTCCTGCCCAGGCTGGCTTTGAACCATGATCCTCAGATCTCAGCCTGCTGAATAACTAGGATTACAGGCGTCCGGCCCCAAAGAGTGTTTTAACATGACACAAAAACAGGATCAGACCTTGAAATGTTGATCAATAATACCTAGTCAGTGTCCAACTATCCAGCGGTCCCTGCTTGTGAACAGCTTGTTTGGATCAGGATCCAAATGAGGCCCTCAGAATGGTAGATATTTAAACCGCCTACCTAGGAAGCAGGTTCCCAAGCTTAGCATCTTTTTGTTCCTCTGGCTGGCTGAGGACTGATGGTTTACTCACTGAAATTGGGTGTGGAGATAGGCAGTGGGGGAATTGCTGAACTGATCCAAGCGAACTGAATTTAAAGTGTTTGGAGGAAGATTTGGTAAGAGAGAAGGCAAGAAAAGCAGGGCCAGCAGGCAGAGGTAAAAGGAGGAGGCAGAAGGCGAGCTATAGATCCAGATGACACAGGCCAAGGTGGAAGGAGCTAGAGAGACACCAAGTAGCTCAAGTGGGAAACGTCTAGCTAACAGATGTTGAAGAACATCTGTGCTGCCTGTGCAAGCCCTATGCATTAGTCACCCAGAAATTCTTTTTTTTTTTTTTTTTTTTTTGCCTGTCCTGAGGCTTGAACTAAGGGCCTGGGCACCCTTACCCTCTCTGCTCAAAGCTAGCATTCTGCCACTTGAGCCACAGGGCCACTTCCAGCTTTTTCTGTTTATGTAGTATTGAGGAGTCAAACCCAGGGTTTCATGCATGCTAGGCAAGCGCTCTACCACTAAGCCACATTCCCAGTCTGAAAATTCTCTATTTTCAAACACACCAAGTGCCATCAAGCCCATAAGTTGTTCCTTTCTACTCAAGATACCCTTAACCAGCTTTTATTGTGGTCCTTCATCCTGGAGAAGTTCTAATCATGCTTCAGAACACAGCTCAGAGGAAAGGGGAGGTAGGGAGGATTAAAAGTTCAAGCCCAGTTGGAACTACATAGCAAGACTATATCCAAAAAAAAGAAAAAGCTCGGGGCTGGGAAGTTGGCTCAGTGGTAGAGCGCTTGCCTTGCATGCCTGAGGCCCTGGGTTCGATTCCTCAGCACCACATAAGCAAAAAGAAAAAAGCCGGAAGTGGCGCTGTGGCTCAAGTGGTAGAGCACTAGCCTTGAGCTGACGAGCTGAGGGACAGTGCTCAGGCCCAGAGTTCAGGCCCCACAACCGGACCAAAAAAAAAAAGAAAAAGCTCAGCTAGCCACACCTCTATGAAGATCTCTCTGACCCTCTTCTCCCACCATCACTTTATAACATTCGTCAAAATGCAGTACTACTGTCTGCAGATCTGTATTAGTTTACCTTTGTTACTATTAAAAAACATATATATCTGAAACTGGGAAACGCTTGTTTTAAGTGTGGGCGGTGTGTTTATTCAGCTCACACAGCAAAGCACAGCACTGCACTGACTCTGGCAAGAGCTCCCCGGCTATGCCACCTCATGGTAAGATAGCAGCATGGTGGGCACAAGTACTAGAGGGCAGACTACCAAAAGGAGGCAGGAAGCCAGAGTGTGGGCGAGGGGCTGGGTGGCTCTTGGAAAGAAACATAAGAACCCATTATGGAGAGGAGAAAGGATGAGAAGAGCTGCCTGATGTGTTCCCTCCAGCGATGAGGACAAAGGATGCATGGGAAAGTCATAATTCTGTAGTCAGGGCCTCACGGATGCCTATCACTGAACCTGGAACAGAAGGGAATTGAAGCCTTTCATTGTGCGGCATTATCATCATTTCACAGTAATTGCATCAGTTTTATAATTTCTTCCATCGCTGACTCCCCCAGAAGCCCCAGCATCTCCTGTCATCTGTGATGTGGAGGTAGCAAGGGATGGTGTTTGCCTTTCCAGGAAATTAAAGACTGCCCTTAATAACTGTGTGCGTCATCGGCACTGGTTGCTGGATCTCAGATGTGGGCAGGGAAAGGATATGAAAATGTATAAGCAAGAAAAAAAAAATCTTATCTCTTCCCTAGCTAGCTCTCCCTTGACAAGAAATATCTGCAAAGTCTTTTTTTTTTTTTTTTTTTGCATTTCTAGTGTTCTCATCAAAGAGCCTATTTTTGATAGGGTGAGAATAGGTCCAGCGAGTACTGAAAGCTCTTTGAACCCATAGGAAATTGTGGACCCCGCCTCCTCTTTCCAGGATCACTCTGCTGAGCTGCTGTTTACTTAAAAGAACAAATATGTTCCAGCGTTGTATTTCAACATTTCAGGATGCCCAGAAGGCAAGCAACTGTAGCACTAATAAAACCCCCAGTTCTCTTTTCTCTGTGGATGGGGTCAGAAGAAACATGTGCTCTAGTTTTATTATTGTTTTATATCTTGGGTATTCCCTCCTAGTAAAGGTTAGGAGAGGTGCTGGGCAAATTGTTCCATAAACACAGTGCTTCAGACTGAGCCACTCGACTCAACTAAGTCTACTAGAGTTCAATAAACTCTAAAGGCAGGAATTTCAGGACCAAAGCAATGTTTTCTAGTTTTGTATTTTTTTTCCCCTCAACCTAATGGCCTTAGGATCTCTGAAACCTGACAAGTTATGTTTGTTGTTTGCTTAAGAATATAACAAGCAGCTGGGTTTGGGCAGCTCATACCTGTAATCCTAGATACTCCAAAGGCTGCGGTGTGGAGGATTGCAGTGGAAGCCAGCTCAGGTGGAAAAATCCAAGAGATTCCATCTCCAAATTAACTAGCAAAACTCTGGGCTCAAGTAGTAGAGTACCAGCTGAGCAAACACAAGGCCCTTAGCTCAGTCCCTGGTCCTAGGATCACAGAATAAAATAATAAAAATAATAATAGGGCCAGGAAGGTGGCTCAGTGGTAGAGTGCTTGCCTTGCTTGCATGAGGCCCTGGATTCGATTCCTGAGCACCACATAAGCAAAAAAGAAAAAACCAGAAGTGGCGCTGTGGCTCAAATGGTAAAGCACTAACCTTGAGCTGAAGAACTGAAGGACAGCGTCCAGGCCTAGAGTTGAGGCCCCATGACTGGACCAAAATAAATAAATAAATAAAAATTTAAAAAATAAAAATAATAATAGCAACCAAATTCCAAATGCACATACATACTTTCTGACTCATAAATTCCAGTGATGAATATGTACCCTACATGTACATTTCACAGACAAGAAGTACTTTGTGCAATAAAGTGTGACTTATGATTGGAAAGATAAATTTCTGAGGCCTGATTGTACACATTTATAATCCCAGCATTCTAGATATTGAAACAAGTTTATGAATTCAAGGCCAGCTTGGGCTATATGAAGAGACCTTATATCAAAAAAATAAAAAGTAAAGATAACCTGAAATAGAGGATAAGTTACATAAATTATGGTTCAGCTACACAATGGGATTATAGGTAGTAGATAAAAAGAATAAAGTAACACAGACATTAGGAAACTCCACAAGATTAATTAGCTGAGTAATACATACAAGAGTAGGTACAATATGCTACAGAGGCACAACAGATAATGTAACTGGAAATTTTTTTTAAATTATGTATTGCACAAGGCTGGAGGCATTACTCAAGCAAGAGTGCTTACCTAGGAAGGCCCCAAGTTCAAAAATCAGTACCACCAAAAAAAAAAAGAAAAGATCCTCATTGTTTTGATGATTTGGCATACTGGAGTAGGCAAAAGGCCTGGCTTAGTTATAACCCCTTTGTATTGAACATATTGTCTTCTCAAAAGCCCTAGAGAGGCGGGGGCAAGAGGATTGCAAATTCAAGGCTAGCCTGGAATACACAACAAAACCCTGACTCAAAAAAAAAAAAAAATAGCTGTTTGGAAACTGAGATCAGGGGATTGCAGTTCAAGAAAAAGCAATTGAAAGCCAGGCATCAGTGGTTCACGCCTATAATCCTAGCTACTCAGGAGGCTGATATCTGAGGATCACGGTTCAAAGCCAGCCCGGGCAGGAAAGTCCGTGAGACTCTTATCTCCAATAAGCCACTAGAAAACCACAAGTGGTACTGTGGCTCAAGTGGTAGAGTGCTGGCCTTGAGCTGAAGAGTGCAGGGACAGCACCCAAGCCCCAAGTTCAAGCCCCAGGACCCACCAAAAAAAAAAAAGCAATAGAAGTTTGTAAGACTCCATCTCCACCAATGGCTTGGTACAGTGGTATGACATAGTGTCCCAGCAACCAGGTAAGCACCGATAGGAAGACTGCAGCCAAGGCTGACCCAGACATAATAGAAGACTGTCTCAAAAGGACAGACTCAAGAGGGCTGGCAGAGTGGCTCAAGAGGTAAAGCACCTGCCTGGTAAGTCCAAGGCCTTGAATTCAAACTCCAGTGCGGGGACCCAGGGGACGGGGTGGGGGGAACTACTCATTGTCAATTTACCATAACTAAAACCATAGTGTGGATGGCTTATAAATGACAGAATTTTATCAAGGCAATTCGGTATCTGATGAGGGTCTGCTTTCTGGCCCATACACAGTGCTTTATGCAGTGTCCTCACATGGTACAAGGGATTCTAGGAGCCTCATCACCCCTCACTGTCTTTCCTTCTTTTATAAAAACTCACTCATAACGGCTCTGCCCTCATCACCTAACCATATTCCAAAGGCCTGATAATAAATTACAACCTTCTAAATTTACAATGTTAAGCAGAAGCAACTTTTCAAATTGTTTTAAAATACAATTGAGCCAGGCACTGATGGCTCACACCTGTAATCCCAGCTGCTCAGGAGGCTGAGATCTGAAGACCTCAGTTCAAAGCCAACCTAGGCAGGAATGTACATAAGACTCTTATCTCCAAGTAACCACCAGAAAATCAGAAGTGTGGCTCAAAGAGATAGAATTCTAGCCTTGAGCAAAAGAGCTCAGGGACAGCACCCAGGCCCTGAGTTCAAGCCTGATGACTAACAAAACTAAAATATAGTTGAAGGGTTAGGGATGACTCAAGTGGTAGAGTGTGTTTGCTTAGCAAGCATGAGGCCTTAAGTTCAAACCCCAGTACCAGCAAAGGAAAAGAAAGAAAGGAAGGAAGAAAGGAAGGAAGAAAGGAAGAAAGAAAGAAAGAAAGAAAGAAAGAAAGAAAGAAAGAGAAAAAAAGAAAGTTGAATATACATATGAACACTGGAAACAGTATTTATTTCATTCCATAGAGTCTAGACAAGTAATTTCGCATTTCATTTGAAGACAAGAGTCAGAAAACAGTTAGTGTAGATCCAGCATTAATAGAGATCATGGTATACCAAGTAACTATTTAAATACAGAAACTCTTACCAATTGGTTTTAATAAATAGAATTACCAGGAAAAGACAGAATATAACCTACTTGGATCTATGAGTCTCAATTTGTTCAAATAACAAAGAAACTAGTCTTCTAACATTTCCTCACTTAAACACATTGTACTCATTACCTAACCCATGTCATTGTAATCCCTGTATACATCACATTTATAATAACAATAAAGTACATTTTTTCAAACACAACATATTGTAAGATGGGGTGTAGCTCAGTTACAGAATATCCACAAGACCCTGCATTCAATCCCTAGCACAAAACAAACAAAAAACTCATCCAGACAATGAGCTCAAAGATGGAGGAAACACCCATACTCAGCGACTCCCAAACATGAAGGGGAGGGGGTGGCAGGAAAGGGGTTGTGGAGAGTCAGGGTCTCACCATGCAGCTCAAACAAGCATCAAACTTAACAATCCTTCAGCTTCAGCCTCCCAAATGCATATGCCACCATGTCCAACTCAAACATGACATTTTTAAAGATATGTACAAACACTGCATTTTTAGCTGCACAGGAGGTAGACTTTGGGAGCCAGGGACATTTCATATTTCATAGTTTCTGAACTTCCTCAGGAGGTCTGAAGGAGCATCTGCAGACCAGCGGAAACGAAAGTGCCAACAGCTCACATCTGAATCTTTAGAAGAGAGAAAAGAAATATTTTAAATGGAGTGTAAGGGGAAAAAAATGTCAAGATTATACTAGTAAAACAGCTCAGGGATAAGATTTCAGGGTAAAATATGTGGTTAAATCTCTGGTGTGAATTATTAGTATGTACAGAAACAGCTTATCAAGTACACTTTGGAATTCTTTTTTTTTTTTTTTTTTTTTTTTTTTGGGTCCAGTCGTGGGGCCTGAACTCTGGGCCTGGGCGCTGTCCCTCAGCTCTTCAGCTCAAGGCTAGCACTCTACCACTTGAGCCACAGCGCCACTTCCGGCTTTTTTCTTTTTGCTTATGTGGTGCTGAGGAATCGAACTCAGGGCCTCAGGCATGCAAGGCAAGCGCTCTACCACTGAGCCAACTTCCCAGCCCCCACTTTGGAATTCTTATAAACAGGAAATATGCTTTGTGTGAGAAGACCTCACTTGCTGAAATGCATCATAATAATTCTAAGGATGGGAATTTAACAATTTACCTAAAAAAGAAATTGGTAGCTATGCTCACATAGCTTTCAAATACTTCTTTTGAAATCTGAGGCTCAAGTTTCAAAGCTATACAGCACGGGCAGGAAACTCTGAGATTCTTATCTGCAATGAACCAGCAAAAAGCCAGAGGTGGAGTGGTGGCTCAAGCAGTAGAGCATCAGCCGAGATTAGGCAACACAGACAAGAATTTGAAGCAAAATAACTTTGAAGGCAATCTCAGGAAGCACTGGTAGGCAAATGGGAGAACGGATCAAACGTGTCAGAGGTGCATCATCAAAATGATCACTTTCAATGACTGGGGGACCCTAGGAAGTAATATACAGTTGGGTTATCCAACTGGAGAAAAAGACCTGAAGATTTCAGCCTACCACTCCCAGCCATTAGTTTATGGCTGCATCTCAAGGATGTTTACTACAGGCATTTCCTTCCTGCTCATTGCTTGCCAAGCAGGCTCCATTGCCAGAGAAAGACCTCTGTGGATTTTCTCAATGTTTGTAGTGCAGGCCTCAGAGCTGGCAATGCCTGGACAGGTAAGGGTACCCAAAGGATGCGGCTGAACACCAACAGCATGTGCTGCATGAGATTCTTTTTTTGTTTGGTCCAGGATGTTACACAAACCTGTCTGATGCTACAATTGTACTTACTAGCATTCTGCTTCTGTTTATTGTGTATTGAAACAAAGTAAAGGGAGACAGCCTTGCATGTCCGTTTCCCAGTG
Organism: Dipodomys merriami; assembly: GCF_024711535.1. NCBI lineage: Eukaryota > Metazoa > Chordata > Mammalia > Rodentia > Heteromyidae > Dipodomys > Dipodomys merriami. The sequence goes on along the minus strand of NW_027202715.1, from coordinate 20,760,354 downwards.
CTGTGTGCACATTTTGCTAGTAGTTGGTAATGTGATAGGGACCATAGAAAAGGTATCAAAAAAACTCCAAAGCAAATACAAAGCACTGTAACATACATGAAGCCACTCAGTGCTTGATAAGGCTGACAGGAGTGATATCTCTGAAACACTGATGCTATTTTTTTTTAAATGTATACAGCAGTAATGTGAAATGAAATAATCGTGCAACTGCACTTTGATATAGCAGACTCCAGCTTTAAGGTAGTACTTAGAGGCATCAGTAATCTCCTAAATAGCATTAAGGGGGAAAAACCATAGTAACTAGCAGAATTTCGTAATAATTCTCCAACCACAGCTTCTTGAGCAAGAATCGAGGAGGTGAATATGAGCAAAGCACATTATATGCATTTATAAAATCATCACAGTGGGGGCTGGGAAGGTGGCTCAGTGGTAGAGCGCTTGCCTTGCATGCCTGAGGCCCTGGGTTTGATTCCTCAGCACCACATAAGCAAAAAGAAAAAAGCCGGAAGTGGTGCTATGGCTCAAGCGGTAGAGCACTAGCCTTGAGCTGAAGAGCTGAGGGACAGCGCCCAGGTCCAGAGTTCAGGCCCCACGACCGGACCAAAAAAAAAAACAAAATCATCACAGTGTAAGCTAGGCACCTGTGGCTCATACCTGTAATCCTAGCTACTCAAGAGGCTGAGACTTGAGGATCACAGTTCGATACCAGCCCAGGCAGAAAAGTCCATGAGAGCCTTATCTCGAATAAACTACTCAGAAAAAGCTGGAAGTGGTGTGCTATGGCTCAAATGGTAGAGTGCTAGGCCTGAGTACAAAGAGGCTCAGGGACAGTGTCCAGGCCCTGAGTTCAAGCCCCAGGACTGGAAAAAGAAATTATCACAGTGAAACCCCTTTGCACAATTAATATACAGTACTTTAAAAAAAAAAAAAACAGTAATCCCCCTAGTACTGGCCCAAAGTGGAAATATATCTGAGCATTCACAATAGAAGCAGAGGAGGATGGGACATGAGAAGAGACACCAATTTATTGTATATTTATAATCCTTTGATTCTTTTTCATGATAAGCTCATATTGCTGGATTTTTTATATTGAAATAACTAATTTCTAAAAAAAAGAAAAAAAGTTCATAGAATCCTGAAGAAAGGCTCAACTTAGTCCTCAGCAGCATCTCTGAATTCTAAAATGTCCAAGCCAAGCTCTCTCCCTTCCTCCCACCCCCAGAGTCCTGATGAACACAGATGAGATCAGACTCAAAAACAGGAAGCTTGGAACTGAACATTCTAGTGCTGAAAGGAGAAATATTCTGAGTGCTTGCCTCCATATGTGTGTGTGCGTGTGTGCGTGCATGTACCGGAGGTGTGGCGTTTGTTCAAAACACTGTTTTGTGAAAGTCAGGTTCTGCTTTGATCACATTTGTTATGTTATCGTCATTGCCAATTACAAAGCTGATGCAATCCAAGAGCTGACTTGCAGAGACCTCTTGACTAACCAGCAGTGATGTCAGAATCAAATTCTAAGAACTCTTCCTCCCAGCAAGTCGAGAATACATAAAACTTCTCCAAAACAGAAAACCTATTATTCACAACAAACTGGTTATCTTTTTTTTTTACAAGCATCCAAGAATATTCTGAAACCTTCTGCTTAAAGGCTCAATTCTAATAGTGTGCTACACCATCATCCTAGGACTCAACAAATCAGAATGTGAACAATTCTAGCATATGTATATTAACACACCTAAACTAGTTAACTCAGTCAGATAGCTAGCTGGGCAAACTACAAAAATGAGAATTGCTAAGATTTACCCATAGCATGCTATCCGCAAATCACTAATTCCCATTTAGTCCTATCGTAACTCTCTGAGCAGGTATTTTTATAAACCATTTTATTGATGAGGAACCACAAGTCTAAGAAATAAACTTTTGTCAAGTAATACAGATAATAAGTAATAGAAGTAGGATGTGAACACGGGACATTGAAATTTTGCAGTGGCCTACTTCAGTAAGCCTATAAGTGACATACACATTATAGATGAAGTATCATCTCAGGATACTGCAGCATCTTGGAATACAGACTCTGAAGCCAGACTGCCTTTTGCCAAGCTGCCTAACCTTGGACAAATTACTTCACTTCTCTGGGCTTCAGTTTTCTCATCTGTAAAATAAGTATATCAATAATGGTACCAGTTTCCCAATCTCCTAGTGAGGATTAAATAAGCTAATCTATGCAAAATTAATATTAAATGAGGCAATCATGTACAATAATATATTTAAATAATGTTCTTGCACATAACAAACATGCAACAAATGTTAGTTAGTGCCATTTCAATAAAGCAAAAGACATTCCGAGAAATACTTCAAGTTCCCTTGGAAGAAGGGTATTTTCCACTTTCTATGTCAGTGCAAAGTACTGGACCTCCTAGTTTTTAAGCAATAGTCTATCATTTGAGCCACATACCTACCCCATAAAGTATCTCTTAAGATGTTAACCTAATCCTAAAGTTTAGCTAACTACTGTGCACATTGGAAAAGGTTAAGAATGAATACAATGTACACTGCCTTCCCCTTCTTTAGTTTCAAATATTCTGTGTCCTGCAGAGCTGTGTGACATGACTTACTTGGAGAATCTGGATTTGGTGGGGAGATTGACTTGGATTCTTTCTGCTTCATTTTCTCTGCAGTTGAACCCAGATCCTTTCTCTTTATTTCTTTTTGCTCATTCCAGTCCTCATTTTTACTCTTGTTGGTATGAGTCTGGTCAGATCCTTCCAGCATCAGGTCTTTCTTACCTCTGACAGCCCAGTGCATTGACTAAATTAATTAAAAGCAGACACATAGATATTAAATACAATATGGTTTTCCACATTTATAATACCTTATCTACTATTATAGTACTGGCTAACAAAATGTTAAACTTGACTATTAACCATATATTTATCAATTAATCAGGACATTAATGAATCCCTATATTCATTCATTAATATTCACTAGTTTGGTAACATGTTAGAAGAAGCCATATTCTGGTCCAGAGCAAAGTAACCAACATTAAGGAGATTCAGAGAATGAGGTAACCCAGCAATTCCATTCAAAAAAAGTATACCTCAAATAATTGAAAAGAGATATTAGAAAAAATTGTATTCAAATGCCATAGGAGCCAGATGCCATTGGCTCACACCTGTAATCTTAGCTACTTGGGAGTACAGATTAGGAAGCTCTTGGTTGAGAATTAGCTTGGGCAAAAAAAAAATAAAGTTTGTGAAATTTTATCCAAACAGAAAAGATGGGGAATCATGGTATGCACCTGACATCCCAGCTACTGCAGGAAGCATAAATAGGAGGATCAGAGTCCAGATTGGTCTTGCCAAAAGCAAGAGCTTTATTTATTTATTTATTTGTCAGTTGTGGGGCTTGAAATCTGGGCCTGGGCACTGTCCCTGAGCTCTTCAGATCAAAATGAGTGCCCTACCACTTAAGCCACAGTGTCACTTCTGGTTTTCTGGTGGTTAATTGGAGATAAGAGTCTCACAAACTTTCCTGCCTAGGCTAGCTTCTAACCATGATCCTCAGATCTCAGTCTCCTGAGTAGCTAGGATTACAAGTGTTAGCCACCCACGTCTAGTAAGACCTTATCTTTAAAACAACCAAAGAAAAGTGAGCTACAAAGACTGGTATGTTGGGGCTCATTTAGATAACCTGCCAGTCACTTATTTTGTAGCTTCTCTGGGGTATTGGTTGTGCTGGACAGCACTTAACAGCAAATAAATTAGTATAATGTGAAATTAATTTCAATAGATTAAGCATCGATAGGGCTGGAGATATAGCTCAGTGTTAAAGTGTTTGCCTAGCAGCTCTGAAGTCCTTGGTTGGCTTCCCAATACCACGGAAAGGAAAGGAAAGGAAAGGAATCAAGAGAAATGTCAAATGATAGGCCACTGACAGAGATTAAGAGAGAATCTGTATAGTCAAGTAATGAGCTTGGAATGAACAAGAAATTAACTAACATGGAAATGGAAAACAAACCCAGGTACAAAGGCCACTAATCCTGAAGTCTGTGAAAATGGTGTGTGGTTTTTTTCTTCCTTCATGATTAACTTGGCTACCAGCTTTCTTTACTAGATTTTTTGGCCACTCTCCCTAGGAAATGAACCTTGATCAACATTGGAAAATACAATTGTTTATCTACCTGTCTTTAAACACTGGGATAGCAACAGTGGCCATCATTCTAGCTATCAAAAGGCTAAGAACTGAGGATCCCAGTTAAAAGCAAACCCAGACAGACAAACCCAGGAGATTTATCTACAATTAACCAGCAAAAAGCCAGAAGTAGAGGTGTGGCTCAAGTGGTCTAATAGCCCCCTTAAGTGAAAAAGCTAAGGGACTGAGCCCAGGTACAGTCCCAGTGTCAGCACAATAATAAAAAGGGGCAAATGGAAAAAGAAATAATTGACTTGAAGGAGCCATGGCTCAACCAAATAACTACAAATTTGATCCATTTTTTTTTCTCAGTTGTGGGGCTTGAACTCAGGGTCTGGACACTGTCCTTGAGCCTCTACTCAAGGCTAGCATTCCACTCCTTGAGCCACAATGCCACTTCCGGTTTTTGGAAATATGAGTCTCACAGAGACTTTTCTGCCTGGGCTGGCTTTGAACTGTGATCCTCAGATCTCAACTTCCCAAGTAGCTAGGATTATAGGCGGTAGCCACCGGCACCCAGTTTGATCAGTTAATTTTATCCTGGATCATTATGAGTGGATTATTTTATTTGCCTCGATGATTTCTTGACCTGCTTTTGGGTAACATCCAATTAAGACAAATTGTCTCTGAACATGCTCAGAAGGTGTTGAGTTTCCTCTGTGGCTGGACAAAGAGTACCCAGCAGGCACAGTAGGAAGCTTCCTGCAGTCTATGGTCAACTAGACTCACCCCAAGGACCTCACCCAGCCAGGAGCCCAGACAATCAACAGACAAACAGTTCTATGTGTAATGATAGGAAAACACTTTGACAAACAACCAATTCACCAAAACCCAAAGAAGGTTTCTAACCGCTTTTTATAAATGCACAGCGCTTGATGTGGTATGGGATGGTTCTAGCAGCTCATAAGGACATTTCCTTTACTTTGTGGCTTCAATGCAGTCATTTCCCAGCAGTCCTCCTGAAGCCATTCTGTACATATTTTGGAGTTAGCTGGGGAGCCATGCATACCTTGTATGACAAAGATGGATCTCCCTAAATTCTTTGTGCTAAAAAGTTTTCTGCCCAGCTGGGTGTCAGTGGCTCGTGTCTGTAAGCTTAGCTACTCAGGAGGCTGAGATCTGAGCATCACAGTTAAAAACCAGCTTGGGCAGGAAAGTCCATGAGACTCTTATCTCCAATTAACCACTCAGAAAATCAGAAGTGGCGCTGTGGCATACGTGGTAGAGCACCAGCCTTGGGCCCCAGACCCAGAGTTCAAGCCCAAAAACTGACAACAACAACAAAAAAAGTTTTCTGCTCTCACGTTATCCCAGGGTTTCAAAGGCCTGGACCACTGAAACTCTCAATTCAAACTTCCTCTCTGGTTTGTTGTTGTTTTTTGTTTTGATACTGTGGTTTGACATCAGGGTTTTGCACTTGCTAGGCAGGTACTCTGCCACCTGAGCCACTCCTCCAAGCTCCTTCCCTTTTTAAAATTATTTTGCCAGTCCTGGGGCTTGAACTCAGGGCCTGGGCGCTGTCCCTGAGCTTCTTTTGCTCAAGGCTAGCACTCTACCACTTGAGCCACATCGCCACTTCTGGCTTTTTCTGTTTATGTGGTACTGGGGAATTGAACCCAGGGCTTCATGCATGCTAGGCAAGCACTCTACCACTAAGTCACATTCCCAGCCCACCCCCAAGCCCTTTTAATATTCATTATATTTTTAATAAGCTCTCAATTTTTTTTCTGCAATGTCCTTCCTGAACTGTGATCTACCTATTTGTACTTCCTGCATAGTGGAGACAACTGGCACTGTGCCCAGCTTTGGGATGAGAAGGAAATCCTGTGAATGTTTTGCCTGGGCTGGCCTCAAACTGCAGTGTTTTCCATTTTAGCCTCCTGAGTAGCTAAGATTACAGGTGGGAGCCATCACTCCCAGAATGCATTTATCTCTCTTTTAAAACAACACCACATACCTAAATTTGAATTTCCAACATATTGACCTGGGTGAATTCCTACTATATTTTTACAAATGACTCTTCCAGGAGAAACTGCTAGAAAAAGAAACAAGTAGCTAATGAAGTGACAAAGAGTTAGTAGGAAAGGGAAAAAAATGATCAGTTACAGTTTCCTCACTCATGGGTGAAATGTGTCACCCCTGAAGCTGTGGCTCATTTGAAGAATTCTCCCAAAAGACAATCCTGAGAAATGATCCTGTATAATGTTGCAGAAGTGCCTTGGCATTTTGTCTTGCTTTGTAGGAAAACAAAGAATATTGCTCCGACCAATGCTTCTCCTTCCAGAGGTATTAAACTGCTTAGATAAAAAGAAAGACACAAGAGCGATGGTGTGGAAGAAAGAGATTTTATGAGATTTAACACCCTGTAAATGTGCCAGGCAAGCAAATATGCAGGTATGTTTTAGACAAATATCCACTTGAAATCCAAACCCTAAAGTTATAACCATTTTGTTGTCAAAATGGCTTACTAATACAACTAACCCCAGGACCCTAATGGTGATGGTTTTCTACAAAAAGAAAGGCAATGATCTATTGGATGATGAACAATACTAGGTATGTTCATTGTTCTTGATTTCTCCAGAGTACAAACATAAAAGGATAAGCCAATGAAATAACTCAAAGAGAAAGCACTTGGGAGGCTGAGATGGGAGAAGAATTTGAGTCTTGAAGTTCAAAACCAAGCTGTGCAACATAGCAACATTCTAACTTTGTTTTTTTAATTTTTAAGTTGAGAGAAGGCACTTTTAGGATAAGAACAGAAAGAAAACAAAAGAAAGTTACAGAGACCAGAATGATGCAAGAATCATGTGTACCATAGAATGGGGGATTCAGAACCCACTAAGAAGCCAGGTACCAGTAGCTCACACCCGTATTTCTAGCTACTTATGAGATTGAGGATTACAGTTCAGAGCCAACCCAGACAGAAGAGTCAGTGTAAGACTTTTATCTCTGACCTCCAAAAAGCCAGAAGTGGAGCTGTGGCTCAATCAATAAAGTGCCAACTTTTGAGCAAACAGCTAAAGGACAGTGCCCAGGCCTTGAGTTCAAGCCCCAGTACCAACACACACACACACACACACACACACACACACACACACACATCCACTGAGATTGATTGAAAAGCAAAAGAAAGATAGAAACAAGCAGCTTTTGCCCAAAGAAAATGGTGTGAGGAAAAACTGCTGATATTAAAGCAGAGAGACATGCACCATATCTGTATTACTAATAGAAATAAATCTAAAACCACATGCTTACACAGCACATACTACTTAAACTCTGCTGACAAGACAAATGATATAGCCAGTAAGATGTTAAGTGTAATTATTGCAAGGCCTCAAACAATTTTATAGTGAAGCTAAACTCAAAGCTAAAATGATGTGTTTGGAGACAGGAAATTAGTATTAAATGGAAAGATGTTGGTGATATAAATTAAAGTAGAGATATGGAGAAGACTTCTTGGAAATTCCACAACTAACTTGATATAGGCTGTTAGAAATTAAGTGACAGAGTTGAATAGATCATCAAAAAAAAAAGCTATAACTCAGAATGCATTAGAATAGCAAGGATTAGTGATTCAGTTGCAGTTAGTGTGTCATATTTAGGAGGCTGGAAATGTGGTTAGGCAGAGTTGGTAGAACAATGTTTATTTTGCTAACGTCAACAAGGAATTTGTATATACACAGTGAAAAAATAAAGAGTCTTACTTCTGAATATATGAAATCAAGTCAATCTTTTTTTTTTTTTTTTTGTCGGTCGTGGGGCTTGAACTCTGGGCCTGGGCGTTGTCCCTCAGCTCTTCAGCTCTAGGCGAGCACTCTACCACTTGAGCTACAGCGCCACTTCCGGTTTTCTGGTGGTTTATTGGAGATAGGAGTCTCACGCTCTTTCTTGCCCGGACTGGCTTTGAACCGCGATCCTCAGATCTCAGCCTCCTGAGTAGCTAGGATTACAGGCGTGAGCCACCAGCGCCCAGCAAGTCAATCATTTTTGAAGGTTCTCTGTAGTTACTTTGTACCTAATATACAATAATTATATAGTTCCTCATAAATAACTAATCCTCCTTAAACAAATCCATACAAATGAGATTAAGAAAACAGTTTACATTTTAGGTAGAGTGGCATTAACCTTCTATTTTCAGAGTTTCCATTGGTTTTCCCCAATATTCCTAAGATGTTCCTTCAGGGTTGAGGATATGGCTCAGGTGGTAGAACATCTTTCCAGAAAGCATGAGGCCCAGAGGTCAAATCTCATTAATACCTCAGCTCTATAGGCCTTTTATGAACAATTTCCCTCCTAAAAACTATGAAGAGGGAAATGTAAATGTAATTTGAAGAGCTGAAATTTAAGAGCAATCCATCATATTATAAATCAGTTCTTACAATGTTCCTGAAATTTTGCCTGTAAAGCAATTTTCTGGATTCAAAGTCATTTTTTAAAAAAGTGTTGCAGCTGGAAAGGGAGAGCGCTTGCCTTGCATGCATGAGGCCCTGGGTTCGATTCCTCAGCACCACATAAGCAAAAAAAAGAAAAAAGCCGGAAGTGGCGCTGTGACTCAAGTGGTAGAGAGCTAGCCTTGAGCTGAAGAGCTGAGGGACAGTGCCCAGGTCCAGAGTTCAAGCCCCACGACCGACAAAAATAAATAAATAAAGTATCTGTTTTCTTAGGCATGATTTAGTATAAGGATTCATTACACTGTTGTTGGTCATGGGGCCTGAACTCTGGGCCTGGGCACTGTCCCTCAGCTCTTCAGCTCACGGCTAGCGCTCTACCACTTGAGCTACAGTGCCACTTCCGGTTTTCTGGTGGTTTATTGGAGATAGGAGTATCACAGTCTCTCCTGCCCGGGCTGGCTTTGAACCGAGATCCTCAGATCTCAGCCTCCTGAGTAGCTAGGATTACAGGCGTGAGCCATCAGTGCCCGGCTAGAAAACAGAAACTTTAATGATTGTATCTATCTATAATTTATAAAGAGCAATGTAAGTAAAATAAATACATCATAGTTATTATAGAGATTTATTTATTTTTGGTAGTGTTGGCCTTCCATGTACATGATAGGCATGTATTCTGTCATTGAGCTACATTTCCAGACATTATAGTGATGGTTTGAATATGTTGGGGTTTATTTAATGGCATAAAGAAAGGTAACATGGTTTAACAAGTCCAGTAATCCTTTTTTGTGTGTTTGCAAGTAATGTGGCTTGACCTCAGGGCCTGGGTTCTATCCCTTAGCATTTTCATTCAAAGCTGGCACTTTACCACTTGAGCACACAATTTCCAGCATTTTCTTGGTTAATTGGTTATTAGAGTCTCCTGAATTTGTCTGCTTGGACCTACTTTGAACTGAGATCCTCAGATCTCGACTTCCTGAGTAGCTAGGATTACAGGCATGTGCCACCACAGCCCTGTCCAACAACCTTTTAGTAAAATATAGAATAGGAATAATTTGTAGTTTTCTTTCATTAATGAGACTCTCTTTTAATAGATTTTTTTTTTTTTTTTTTTTTTTTTTTTTGGTGCTGGTGAGGGGGCTTGAATTCAGGGCCTGAATGCTGTCTCAGGACTTCTTTTACTTAAGGCTAGTGTTCTACCACTCAGCTCCACGTCTGGATTTTTTATTTTTTATTTTTGGTGGTTTAATGGAGATAACAGTTTCACAGACTTTCCTGCGCAAGCTGGCTTCAAACCTCGATCCTTAGATCCAGGCTCCTAAGTAGCTAGGATTACAGGTGTGAGCCACCAGTACCTGGCTACTTTTAATAGATTTATAAGCTTTGAAAGAAGAATAAACTGATATGAACAGAAAAGATGAAGGAAAATGAACCTGCAGTGGTTCAAAATTCAGTTATATAAGCCACCAGAGAATCATATTTATTAGAAATCATAAAATGAAGTATAACACACAGGGAAGGGGAAACACGCTAGAAGTTGTAGCCATAGACTTTGCTAGCACAGGCTGATGGCCTCTGCTCCAAATTTTCACAGGCTTTTGTGAAAATTGAATTATACCCAGACTCTCCCAGTGAATGTGTTTATTTTCCCCATCCTGCTGTCTATTAAGTCTTCATCCCAGTTATGAATCTAACGAATTCTCCCCATCTCCAGAGAACAACCCACCGTTTTCACTGAGTCAGCCAAAGCTTCCCACTGCTGGAAGGGCATCGCTATCTGGCTCCTTCGCCAGTGGTCATAGCGGGTGCGACTCTCCTCATCGGTCAGAATCTCCTTGGCCTTCTGCAGCTTCTGAAATGTCTCCACTGGAAAACAAATGAAGAGATGAGCACTTCTCTTTTAGGAGGATTGTTTTAAACGCAAAAACCATCCATCAGATCTCATTAGAACCAGGGCTTTGCCATTTGCTGTGTGACCTTTAGGCTGGTTTACCTTGTCAAGCTTTAGTCCTCTCATTTGTAACCTGTATGATACAGACAAGTGAGATCCTGCACATGAGGAGCCTGGTACCAGCATAGCAGCTCCCTTTACTGGGTTTCAGTGATGTGCCTTCTAGGGCCTTCTATGTCCTGCTAAGGATTCTCATCTTTTTACTGTCATTAGAGCAATGGGAAACTATTAGAAAGCTTTGGATACAATAGTGTTGGTGCTCAGTAAGTGGTAGTTTGTCACTAGTATATCTGACCACACAGCATGCAATAGAAACCTTTTTTCTTTTTTTGCCAGTCCTGGGGCTTGAACTCTGGGCCTGGGCCTGAGCTTCTTTTTGCTCAAAGGCTTCTGGCTTTTTCTGTGTATGTGGTACTGAGGAATCGAACTCAGGGCTTCATGCATGCAAGGAAGCACACTACCACTAAGCCACCTTCCCCGCCCAATAGAAACCTTTCATGGCTCTGCTGAATGCACTTCTAAAGTCCCTTCAGCCCCAGTGTAGTTAAAACTTTCTGTAGTGCAGAAAGCAAGAACAATATATAAAATTCAAGTATATTTCCAAACATGATCAGCGAACAATCTGAAAATGAGATTAAGGAAACAATTCCTTTTTATTTATTTTTCTTTTTGGTCAGTTGTGGGGCCTGAATTCTGGGCCTGGGAGCAGTCCCTCAGCTCTTCAGCTCAAGGCTAGAGCTCTACTACTTGAGCCACAGTGCCACTTTCAGCTTTTTCTGCTTCTGTGGTGCTGAGGAATCGAACTCAGGGCCTCATGCATGCAAGGCAAACACACTACCACTAAGCCACCTTCCCAGCCCCAACAATTCCATTTTATAACAGCATCAAAAAGAATACAATACTTAGGAACTTATTTTTAACAAAAAGAGCACGGGATATATATTGAAAACTATATGAAGTTGCTGAAAGAAATTAAAGAGTACCTAACTAAATGGAAAGATACCCTAGAATCCAGGATTAGAAGACTTAATATTGATAAAGTGGTAATAGTTCCCAAACTGATCTACAGATTCAATATAATTTCTATCAAGATCCCAGTTGCCTCTTTGTGTAAAAACGAAAGAGCTGGTCCTAAAAGACAGACACATAAAACCATTTCAGCACAAAGCGATAAAGAAGTAAGACTGGTACTTCTTGGGCTCATTAATTCTTTTTTTTTTGGGGGGGGGACCCGGTCATGGGGCCTGACCTCTGGGCCTGGGCGCTGTTCCTCAGCTCTTCAGCTCAAAGCTAGCGCTCTACCACTTGAGCCACAGCGCCACTTCCGGCTTTTTTCCTTTTGCTTATGTGATGCTGAGGAATCGAACCCAGGGCCTTATGCATGCAAGGCAAGCACTCTACCACTGAGCCACCTTCCCAGCCCCCATTAATTCTCTATATGGCTTCAGACACTCGTGCCTCTTTCTCTCAAATCTTACTTCCAAATCATTATCAAACCCTGTTCATTCTGTCTTCAAAATACACCTAATGTCTAATTTTGTCGCCACTTCTGCTGCTACTAACCTGGCAAAACACGGCTGTCACTGGGTAAGGTGGAATTCACCTGTAATCCCAGTACTTAGGAGGCTAAGGCCACAGGATGTCAACTTCAAAGGCCAGCCTGGGCTAAAGAGTGAGACTCTGAGTCAAAACAAAGAAGCAAAGTGGTTGATCCTGAGCTGATATGGCATAATCACGCCACTTCATTTCTAGTACCCTGCCTGCAGCAGCAGCACCTCCAGGACCCTTCCCTAAAGCAAGTCCACCCAGGTTCCTTTCAAGCCATTAACTACTTTATTATCAATCCTGGATGTAGTAGCAATGAATGAGTTAAAGAGAAGATGCAGTTACTGAAAGCTTCAAGAAGAAAGACAAATAAAGATCATCTCTAATGAGCAATTCTTCCTAACGCTCATGAAAAGGGAAATGTCCCATTATATGAATGAGATATCACTTTCTTCCAACAGGAATAAAGAGCTTATGAAATTATCCCCAAGAATGCATGTGCCAATCACGCTTAGTGCAGATTTGCATTTTTAATCTGAGTCACCTTTGCTCTGCATGTTACTGTCGGCCTCGCTTGCTGGAATTTCCAGGAGAGAAGCCCACTTGGAATTATTCTGGTGTCAATCACTCCACAGCAACAGATATGCAGAAAGCAAAAAAAGATCTCTCTTCTGTCATCTGTCTTTTCCTTGTGCCATATCTTCACCACATTTAATAAAATGAGCTTAGGTGATATTTGCTCTAGAATGTATTGCTAATTCAATGAATCACACAGCATAAACATTTGCCAGTTCTGGGAAGTGAGACCTCATTTTGTAAGCAAATGATGAGCCAACGATGTTGGAATCCTTGAGACGCTTTCTGATTTAATTCCTAGGCCTACTTTGAACAATGTAAAGATTCTTTTAACTCCATATTTCACCATCGGATTTGTGTTTATATGCTGTTGACAATTACTTGAGAACTAATAACAATAGGCTGCCAGAATATATTTTGAAAAATTCTAGAAGAAAATAAACCAACGGTTAGTAGTGGTTCTCTGGTAGGAAGTTATAGGAACAGACTTTTCAGCATTAGTTATTACTGTTATTTGTAATTTTTTATTCTGAGGGAATTTGTGAGTCAAATTTTCATTCTTATCATGAAAAACCAGAGATGATTAACTTAAAGGAGAGAAAGGTATAGTTTGAAAGTTTCAGCCCATAATCAATTGGTCCCATGACTGAGTTTGGGACAAGGTGGGAGTATTCAGTAGTGCAAAGCCACTCGTGTATGACCAGGATGCAAAAATGAGGAAGAAGAAGAAGGAGAAGAAGAAGGAGAAGAAGAAGGAGAAGAAGGAGGAGGAGGAGGAGGAGGAGGAGGAGGAGGAGAAGGAGGAGGAGGAGGAGGAGGAGGAGGAGGAGGAGGAGGAGGAGGAGGAGGAGGAGGAGGAGGAGGAGGAGGAGGAAGGAGGAGGAGGAGGAAGGAGGAGGAGGAGGAAGGAGAAGAAGCAGGAGAGAAGGAAGAGGAGAAGGAGGAGGAGAAGAGGAGAAAGAGAAAGAGTAGGGGAGAGAGAAAGAGGAGAAGAAACAGCAGCCAAGCTTCCTGTATGCACCACCTGTTAAATGTTTCATTACCTCCCAACAGTGCCACCCTGTAGATCATATCAAAAAGTAGAATTTGTAGAGGACACTCAACACTGAAAAAATGTAACAGGGGAAAAGGCAGTAAGAAGGGCTGTTTTGATTGTCATTTGTTTTGTTTTGCTTTGTTGGTCCTGGGATTTGAACTTAGGGCCTGGGTGCTGTCCCTGAGTTTTTTTGCTCAAGGATAGTGCTCTGCCACTTGATCCATAGATCTGCTTCCAAGGGACTTTCCTGCCCAGGCCAGCTTCTCAGTCTCCTGAGTGGCTAGGATTACAAGTGTGAGTCACCATGGAAGTGGCGCTGTAGCTCAAGTGGTAGAGCGCTCGCCTTGAGCTGAAGAGCTGAGGGACAGCGCCCAGGCCCAGAGTTTAAGCCCCACGACCGACAAAAAAAAAAAAAAAAAAAAAAAACAAGTGTGAGTCACCAGGACCCAGCAGGAAAGAGGTTTTAAAGAAAGAAAACATTGAGATACGAAAAGCTCTCTGTTAACAAAGAACAAATTGCTCCTCTTCAAATATCCAAATATCTTTGAGGTTTGAACATCTGTAATGAAAATAACCATTTCACAGGCCCTTAATTTAGTCTGAAGATAATTATCTTCATAGCCAAAAAAAGAGTTAAGAAAGTGTTATTATGAAATGATTACTGCTGCCCAGGGTTTGGCATGAGCACCAGTCAGCAATCTTGGGGCTGAGTGACCCTATTTCTATAGTACAGTCAGTCAGTACTGCCTACATCACACCTACCTAGAGAGAAGGAGAAATTTCTACAGGCCTTAGATTTAGATTTTTTAGATTTTTTTTTCCTCCCTAATGAATAAGAGAAAGATTGAATGATTGCTAACAAAAAGCTAAGTGTCCCATTGTTTTTATCATGAGCTACCTAAAAACGAGAAAGGAAGCCCAATCACAATTGCCAACATTCGCTTCCCATGTGCAGGACCCCCACTGAATCTGCACAGCAAACCCGTGAAGTCATACACAATCAATCTGCCCATTTTACCTGTGAGAATACTGAGGCTCACAGAGGTCATCCAAGGTCAAACAAGGCTGTGTTCACCTCTACTGCTCCATGCTAACAAATCAGTAAAGGGCAACAGTTGACATTGCAATTTAATGAGCGAGCCAAAAAGTTTTATATTCAAATTGAATTTCTCCTACCTACAAGGGTTTTGAAAGTTTGCTTTCTCAGTTCAATGAGATGCATTTTGAAATCTGCCCATCTGGGTTCTGTCAAGTAAAATTCATTATCTGAGTAATTTTTTTTGTCGGTCCTGGGGCTTGAACTCAAGGCAGGGGTGCTGTCCCTGAGCTTTTTTTTTCTTTTAATTGTGAAAATACCGTACAGCGGGGTTACAAATACATGGGCAAGGTAATGAGCCCATTTATTATCAAGCATTGTTGCCTCCTCCTTTGTTTCCCCTTCCCATCCCTTCCCATCCACCCCACCCACCCACCCACCCCCCACACCCCCCACACCCACCCCCTCCCGGTCCCTGAGCTTTTTTGCTGAAGGCTAGCATTCTACCACTTTGAACCACAACACTACTTCCATCTTCCTGGTGACTAATTGGAGATAAGAGTCTCACAGCTTTTCCTGCAGGGTTTGGCTTTGAACTGTGATCTTCAGATCTCAGCCTCCTGAGAAGCTAGAATTACAGGCATGAGCCTGTAATTTTTTTTTTAACTATAGTTTTCACCAGTAAATACACTCCTCCTCCTTCTCAGAGGGTATAGAGAACCACTTACATTTTCAGAAAATCAAATTAATCCAAATTGCGTAAACTAGGTGCTTTAATAGATTTTTAAACATCTCCAACCAAAGGCTGGAGCTATCATCTACCAGCCTGACAAGGAAAACATTGACGTCTGAGCCTTTCATTGTAAGCAATATTGACACAGCCCAGTGTTTCTCAAAAGGAGCTTCAAGGTCCATACATGAACCCCTCATCACCATAGCAACTAGAAATGGCAATGATTACAGTTATTCATCACATATTGTCAGGAACAGAGCAACAACTCAAGAGTCAAGCTTCATGGGAAAGGAACTCAGTTAAAGAGTAACCTGGGGTCATGGTTGTTTTTCAGTGTTTACATCCAATATTTTAGAATTTTGTTCTAGGACACCTCTCTTAATATTAACCCCAGTCCAGGGGGGTAATTTGTGTTTCCTCAAGAAATACTGATTTAATGATCCGTTCACTCATTCAAGAAGTGGGGCTGAGTAGGTGTCCTGTCGGCTGCTGCAGGCGCTCTGTGAGGAACAGGGCAGAGCACTATGAAGGAGACAGGCAGGGGTTCCGCCCTGCTGAGCTTCCAATATGACAAATAGCAAATGAGCAACAAAAGATGGTATGTCACACAGTCCTTGACTGACATATGAGGAGGACACAAAACATTAGAAAGAGCCCATCTCAACCATCAAGCCAAGCCTGTAATCCCAGTTATATTGAAGGAGAATAGCAATCTGAGACTTCTCCAATCAGTAACTAAAACAAAAAAGGGCTAGAGGCATGGTTCAAGTGATATACCAAGTGCCTAGCAAGCACAAGGCCCTAAGTTCAAACCCCAGTACCACCTCAAATAAAAAAAGAGTAAAATAGGGCTGGGAAGGTGACTCAGTGATAGAGCACCTGCCTTGCATGCTCGAGGCCCTGGGTTCGATTCCTCAGCACCACATAAGAAAAAAGCCAGAAGTGGCGCTGTGGCTCAAGTGGTAGAGTACTAGCCTTGAGCTGAAGAGCTGAGGGACAGCGCCCAGGTCCAGAGTTCAGGCCCCACGACCGGACCCCCCCCCCCAAAAAAAGAGTAAAATAAAAAAATCATATATATACACTGACTAGCAACCAATAGCCAATATAATAAACATAAGATGTCAAAGTAAGGCAGAAGGCTCTGAGTTAGATCTCCAGCAACATACACACTAAAAAAAAATTTTGTCAGGTGCTGGTGGCTCACACATGTAATCCTAGCTACCCAGGAGGCTGAGATCTGAGGATCAATGGTTCAAAGCCAGCCCGAGCAGGAAAGTCTATGAGATGCTTATCTCCAATAAACCACCAGAAAACCAGAAGTGGCTTTGTGGCTCAAGCAGTAGAGCACTAGCCTTGAGCTGAAGAGCACAGAAACAGCACCCAAGCCCAGAATTCAAGCCCCATGACAGACCAAACAAAAAAATTTTTTTAATAAGCTCTGAGGGTGAAGTTCCAGTACCAAAGTGTTTGTATAGGATGTACTTAGTTCTGGGTTCAATCCCTAGTGCTGCATAAAAGATTAACAAACAGAAAATAAATTTTAAAAATAGGATAAATGATATAATTAAAAGTTTTAATTTAAAAATAAAAATCACCAAGAAACCTCAAGTGCATTGATGATGTTTAAGTTGGGTGGGAATCTGTTCTAATCTTCTTGTTTCCTTTATACATACTTCTTTCCCCATAATTAAAAGGAAAAATCACCATCTGCAAAGTGAAGCATTTAAAGGACTGTCTGTAGGTGTCTAGGCATGAAATGGCAGTGGGCTGCCTGTGGTACTGGCAGTGAGGATGGAGGGAAGAAAACACAGAAGAGAGATATGGGAAGGAAATCAACAGCTTTTGGTCATTGACCACATATGGACATGAGAGAGTGGAAAGAGACAAGGGCAGGATGAAATTTCTACTTGGCCAACTGAATGGATGGAGGTATCATGCATCTAGTTTTTGACGCAGTAACTTTGAAGTGTTTCAAAACAAAAATTTCCAAGAAGCCGTTACAACCACTATCTATAAAGAACAAGAAGCTGGATGTTGATGGCTCAGGCTTTCTACTTAGGCTGAGATCTGAAGATACCGTTTGCCAGCCTGGGCAGGAAAGTTCATGAGACCCTTATCTCCAATTAACCACCAGAAAACTGGAAGTGGAGCTGTGACTCAAATTAGTAGAGCTCTAGCCTTGAGCAGAAGAGCTCAGGGACAGGACCCAAGCCCTGAGTTCAAGCCCCACAACTGAAAAAAAAAAAAAAAAAAGAATTGGGTTAAAGGCAGATTTGGAGGCCCTCACCAGAGAGCTGGTTAGTTACTTGAAGCCTCAGACAAGACAAGGCTCCATAGAGAAAAGAGAAGTAAAATGAGAAGAAAGCTTAGAAGGGAATCTTAGGGCAACAGAGAAGAATCCACGAAAAAGAAAGTAGCAGAGTCTGGAAGAAAACCATGAATGTGTGTTATTCTGGAAGCTAGGAGAAAAAAATTCTAAGAAAGGTATTGTCAACACTGATGAAGTCTAATATAAGCCATGAAATACAAGGACTCAACTTCTAATGTCACCATTAATGTCACCATTTGCTAACAAGTCTTTGATTCATTTCTGAGAAAGATGGGGAGGAAGTCAAAGTGATGTGAAGGGAAAGCTAGGAAGAGAAGAAGTAGAGACATCAG
The DNA here is from genome assembly GCF_024711535.1 of Dipodomys merriami. Classification (NCBI taxonomy): domain Eukaryota; kingdom Metazoa; phylum Chordata; class Mammalia; order Rodentia; family Heteromyidae; genus Dipodomys; species Dipodomys merriami. The sequence continues at coordinate 20,742,237 of NW_027202715.1, read as the reverse complement.
CTGTGGGCTTCTTCAGGAAGTTTGGCTCAGAAGAGAAGGAATAATGAATCTTAACTCCCATTTCCTGCATGCAATGGTGCTGCATGCCTACAACATCAGCTCTGGAGAGGCTAAAGGATGAGGGTCATGAGTTCAAGGTCAGCAGGAGCTATACAGTGAGAGTCTGTCAAAAAAAAGGGGAAAGAGAGAGAAAAACAGAAAGAGAGAGAGAGGAAAGAAGGAAAGAAGGGAGGGAGAAAAAACAAAATAAACTGAAGTAGGAATATATCAACATAGTCAAGTCTCATGAAATGAAGGAAACAGCAAAGTAGCAAAATTCTCATCGGAACTACAGCCCATTACAAACATACTTAAGCCATGTTAACACTCATTAACTGGTTAAATAAAGCATGCACTGGTCACATTTATTATTATTATTATAAAGAGGATATACAGAGGGTTTCCATTTCATAAGTGAGTTAATGAGTTCATTTCTTTGGGTACAACATCACTGCTTCACTCTCTCTCAATTTTTCCCTCCTGCCCCTACCTACAGATTGTAGAGTTCATTTTCCACATAATGCTAGTGAGTACCGCTTCCACATTTGTTCACCTTTTGTCCTACCATTTCTGTGTCCCCCCTCACCATCCCCAAAGACAGATAAATTAACAAATAAGACCAAAACAAATGAGCCAAGACACCAAAAAAGCAAAAAATAGCCAACACCATCTTTACCAACAATGCAGAAAGAAAAAAAAAACCCTGTTTCCATTTTCTGGAGTTTATTTCAATAAATATTATTCTATATGTTTGGAGGCACAGAGACATTATGCCCTTGAGTTCCTCCCCTATGAATATCTTCCTTTAGTCTTACTCTGTGGTGAATGCCCAGAGTCCTGTGTAATTTATCATGAAACTGTACAAATTCTAAATCACAAAGTAGCACACTGTAGCAGAAAGAAAAATGGATTGTCAACAACTATTAGAAGAGATCCTTCTCAATTGTCTCCCCGACCATCCAATGGCAAAACCAACATTTGGCACTAAATAGAATACCTTTGAGGACCATAGATAAAAGGAAGTTACTATTGCCTGTGGGTTCTCCGTATAGCCACTGTTAAATTCTTACCAGCTTTGGGATTTTCAGGATGCTTATCAGGATGACATTCCAGAGCTCTGATCTTAAATTCTGCCAGGATTTGTTCGACCTAAAACAAAAAGTGTTTAAAATAAGGAGACAGTTTAAATGAGACCCCACTTTTGTGGGGTCTCAGTACTCCCTAAAACAGCCATATGATCTCCCTTGTAATTTTTATTCTTTTTTTCTTCCTTCCTTCCTTTTCTTCTTTCTTTCCTTCTTTCCTTCCTTCCTTGCTTCCCTCCGTTCTTTCTTTCTTCCTTTCTCTCTTTCTTTCTTTCCTTCTTTCTTTCTTTCTTTCTTTCTTCCTTTCTTTCTTTCTTTCTTTCTGAATGGGGAGAAGGGGGCTCCTGGGGCTTGAACTCAGGGGCAGGGAGCTGTCCCTAAGCTTCTTTGCTCAAGGACTAGTGCTCTGCCATTTGAGCCACAGCTCCACTTCCTGTTTTTTGGTAGTTAATTGGAGATGAGTCTCACTTTTCTGCCCAAGCTGGCTTCAATCTGCTTCTCAGTTTGAGGTTCATTCATGATTTGATTTACCCATTCAATTTCTTTATTGTGAATTATTCAGACTTGGTTTTAGATGGGTGTGGTAGCACATGCTAGCACTTGGGAGGCTGAGGTACAAGGGTCCAGAGTTTGAGGCCAGCCTGAACTATATAGTGAAACCCTGGCTCAAAAGGAGAAGAAAAGACAAGACAACTTTCTTAAATAACAACTTTAATATCATCAATGAGGGACAACAGGTTATGTGGCTCTGAAATTTGATTGCTTAGTTTTCAGTCCCAGTTCCTCCAAGAAACTTTAGGGAAAAGTTGTATAACTTTCACAAATAAATAGGTCTCTTTTTACATTAGATGCATAATAAATGTAGAATTACTGTTACAAAGCTTGACCACAATTAGACTTTGATAATAGTATCTATAATTAAATACCAGTGGTTATATATAACCTGCCATTCAGGAGGGTGGTTTTTGCTTTGTTTTTGGTCAGTCATGGGGCTTGAACTTTGGTTCTCAGGGTGCTATCCCTGAGATCTTCAGCTCAAGGCTAGTGTTCTACCACTGGAGTCACAGTGCCACTTCTGGCTTTCTGGTGGTTAATTGGAGATAAGAGTCTCATGGACTTTCCTGCCCAGGCTGCTTTGAGCCACGATCCTCAGATCTCAGCTTTCTGAGTAGCTTGGATTACAGGCATGAGTCACTGGCACCTAGCTCCCAGTTTATTTAAAAAGCTGAATTTTGAGCTGGGGAGGCCAAGATCTGAGGATTGAGGTTTAGAGTCAGTCCAGATAGACAATAACCAACAAAACAATTAACCAGCTAAAAACCAGAACTGGAGGCATGGTTCAAGTGTTTAGAACACCAGCTTGAGTAAAGAAGCTGAGTAAGAGTGTGAAACTCTAAGTTCAAGCCCCAATACCAGCACAAAGAGAAAAAGAAACAGAGAGGAAGGAGGAGGAGAAGGAAGAGATGGAGGGAGGAAGAAGAGGACAGGGACGAGGACGGGGAAAGGAAAGAAAGCAAGGAAGGAAGGATTCTAAACAATTTAGAAATACAAACTCTGAAAATTTCCTATCAATATAGAATAGAAAGTAAACACCCTCTTATCCTTTCCCTTTCAAAATTGATGTTTTGCCCATATTTATGTTTATGTTGGGAATTTTTTTTTGGGGGGGGGGGTCCAGTCGTGGGGCCTGAACTCTGGGTCTGGGCGCTGTCCCTCAGCTCTTCAGCTCAAGGCTAGTGCTCTACCACTTGAGCCACAGCGCCACTTCCGGCTTTTTTCTTTTTTGCTTATGTGGTGCTGAGGAATCCAACCCAGGGCCTCATGCATGCAAGGCAAGCACTCTACCACTGAGCCACCTTCCCAGCCCATGTTGGGAATTTTTTAAAGCATGAACATGTGTGTGTATATGTATGGGTTTAAAGCTGAGACCTCACACAAGTTAAGCACATACACTACTACTGAGCTCTACCCCATCCCTAATAGTAGAATTTCAATATCAGTATTATTAAAAAAAAAAAAAAAAGCTGTGTGTGTGTGTGTGTGTGTGTGTGTGTGTGTGTACGCGCACACACGCGTATGCACGCCATTCCTGGGGCTTGAATTTAGGGCCTCAAACTCTTAGGAATTTTTTTCTTTCTTTTTTTTTTTTTTTTTTTTGCTTAGGGTTGGTGGTGTTCTACCACTTGAGTCATACCTCCACTCCCAGTTTTTTGCTGGTTAAACTGAGATAAGAGTCTCAGATTTGTCTTTCCAGACTGGCTTCAAACTTTGATCCTCAGATTTCAGCATTCTGAGTAGCTAGGATTACATGTGTGAGGCACTTTTACACAGTAGAAAATCAGAAAGATTCTTTTGCTCAAGACTAGCACTGTACCACTTGAGCCACAGCTCCACTTTCAGCTTTTTTTCCCTTTAGCAGTTTGTTGGAAATAAGAATCTCGATAATTTTCCTGCCCAGGCTGGCTACAAACTATGATCCTCAGATCTCAGCTTCCAAAGTAGCTAGGATTACAGGAGTGAGCCATTAGCTCCTCTCTAATTCTCTTCTTTTAGCTATTCTCTTTGACTATCAGGAAAATAAATAAAGCTATCCTCACCTGAAAAAAATAGCATGAAGAGATAAAAATGACACTCATCTATCAACCAAAAATATAAAGTTTAAGGGTTTCTTGCTACTTTTTTATTTTTTTAATTGCTATGCCATCAGGAAACATTCTGGTATTGGTCTAAGCGAGCACATAGTAAACTCTCAGTAGTACTATCCTGTGACTGCTCTTTCCCTACTTATAAGTTCCTGGATTTTGCTAACTTAATATTTTAAAATGAAGAACAGCCCCCATCTGTCTGTCTTTCTTTACCTCACTCTTTTACTGTCACAAAGTTCATCTTAAACCTTCTGCAGGGAAAGCTGATCAAGTAACTTAGTTTGTTTTTGACACAGTCTACTTATCTCCTGGACTCCCACCCGGGGCCAAATGCAGTCCACAGGCAGTGAAGCCTCTAGTCAAGATCCCCAGCACCCTGCCCTCCCGCTCCGACAGCCAACCGTCTAGAAAGCTGAGAAAGCTTTTTGGCCAGTAAGCAGTTAAAAAAAAAAAAAGACCAAATCTTCTCATAATTAAATAAATCAAATAAACATCCCAAGGGTGATAAAGTTTTACTCTGGTATAAAGAAATGAATGAATATTAGAGTGTGAATAGTACAAATTTCTGGAAAGCAGATGGGACACACACACACACATAATTATTTATATATATATATATATATATATATATATATATACACACACACATATATATATATGCCAAAACGCATCCTCTTTCTCAGGAAAGATAATAGGTGAACTATTAAAGACCAAGGAAACATGCTAAGATTTATTATGGGAATATAATGACCTTTACTTTATAACCAGGCACATATTTTTAAAAATACAAGTTATGAAACTTATCAGTTAACCTATCTTCTTTTAATTGTGATTCTCTCAAAAATTAACACATTTGTTGGTAGCATATCTAAAAGGATGAGGAAACCATTTGGCAAAACATTAATAAACTTTTTCAATTGTTACAAGCAAATTGTTACTAGCAATGTTAACAATAGGAGCATATTATTCTTAAGGAAAAATACTTCACTAAAAGAGTATTACCATGAGACAGTGAACTGGATATGATAGCATAGACTTGTAAATCCCAGCATTTGGGAGACAGAGGATTACAAATTAGAAGCCAGCCTGGATCGTGCAAGGAGCCCTGATTCTAAATAAATTAAATTAAATTTCACTTATTTAAAGTAAGAACAATTTGTTCTGTGTGTGTGTAAAATATTAGGGAACAAAATGTCAAAATATTCAATATTCCCCTTGGAGATACATTTATGATTTCTCCAGCATTAAATGGCATCTACAACCTTCAAAACTGCTTATGGGGAAGTTTTTAAAGCATTATTCCTTTGTAGATTCATGGACCACAGAGTTTTTCACATATTTGGTTCAGAAGTTACTCTCTGAGGAAGTAATCCCTGTTACACAATTTGTGGTCCTAACACAAAACAATGATTCTTAGTTTATAAATCACATAAAAGTACATTTTTATAACATATTTTGAAATCACTGATTTCTAGAAGATTACATTCACTTCAATAGAGCATTATTGCCATAACAAAGGTGCATCTTGTGCACATTATAAAGCACTGGCATCAGAAATTACATTAAATTTTCAATATGATTTAGTATACTTAGTATATTGTAAGATAGAATGCATGAACATTCGAGTTTTCAACCAGAAGCTTCCATACAATTGCCAGAGTACACTTAGTCAAGTAAAGACCTAACGTACATTTCAATCCTTAACTTTCTTTGAACCAAAACTGTTTTACAATGACACAAGATTAGGGTTCCATGCAATATGACTAGATGTTCAAAGTGAATGTCTGAAATAAAAATCTTGAAATATTGATGTGAAACAGGATGGCATTACCCACTGTCTTACCGAAGAAAGTTCATCACATCCCAGTAAGGTGTAGAAATCTTCACTGTCTTCTAACCTGTAATCCAGTATTGAATCCATTGACATCAGTGAAAATCAACTGCTCTCAGCTACAGAAAACACAGAAGGCTTTGATTTACACAGGCACGAAAGCTCTTTAAATACAAATCAGAGCCACCGTACTTTCCCGAAGACAAAGGCTAGCTTTCAGAATCCACCAGATGTCAGTCTACACCTTTGTAAACACTACCTTTCATTGGCCCGGACAGAAGACAGAAGAATAGACCACGTGCAAACCTTGCAGAGTTGCCTGGGAAATGTAGTTTGTTTATGAAGCCACCTCATCCTATGCGTTAATAGACTGTTTATAAACTCCCCCAAATTAATTATTTCTCCATTCCTTGTAGGTTTTATCTTTTTCTCTTTGTTTTAAAAGAAAAGAAATTCTGAAGAAATGCAGTAAAATCTGAAGATGTGTTCAATATGAATAGTGGTGACTTTCTTTTAAAATACTCCTTTAAAATATTCTATAATTTAGGGGATGGAGTGTAGGTCTTTGGTAGAGCACGTATCTACTTTGTGCCAATCCTTGGTTCACTTTACCAAACAGTTACAATAATAAGAAATTGAAAACAATAACTGTCCAGTGGTCATAAATAACAGCCTATATACTTTGTACACAAAGTAGTCATTTTAAAGGATTAGAAACATTTTCAGCCTGGCATCGGTGGTTCATGCCTGTAATCCTAGCTACTCAGGAGGCTGAGATCTGAGGATTATGTTTTGAAGCCAGACCAGGTAAGAAAGTCTAGGAGACTCTTTTTTTTTTTTTTTTTGGGGGGGGGGGTCTGGTCATGGGGCCTGAACTCTGGGCCAGACCAGGTAAGAAAGTCTAGGAGACTCTTTTTTTTTTTTTTTTTTGGGGGGGGGGTCTGGTCATGGGGCCTGAACTCTGGGCCTGGGCACTGTCCCTCAGCTCTTCAGCTCAAGGCTAGTGCTCTACCACTTGAGCCACAGCTCCACTTCCGGCTTTTTTCTTTTTGCTTATGTGGTGCTGAGGAATTGAATCCAGGGCCTCATGCATGCAAGGCAAGCGCTCTACCACTAAGCCACCTTCCCAGCCTTATGAGACTCCTATCTCCAGTAAACTACTCAGAAAAAGCCAGAAATGGTGCTGTGATTCAAGTGGTAGAATGGCAGCCTTGAGCAAAAGCTCAGGGACAACAGCTAGGCCCAGAGTTCAAACCCCAGGACCAGAAAGGAAAAAAAAGAACATTTTCAATGTCTAAGATGTTCACATTCTTCTATTTGTTAGTTGAATAAAAAAGGCTATCCGTCTATATTGGGGAAAATTTACTAAGTACTAAAATACTTTACCAAATATAAGTTTTATCCCGATTTTTTAAGTAAAAACAAAGCCAGAAGCTGGGTGCCAGAGGAATGAGCCACCGATGTGAAACCAACTTGGGGCAGAAATGTCTGAGATGCTGTCTCCAAAATAATCACTAAAAAAACAGGTTAAAAGCAAGGTTCAAGTAGTAGTATACAAGCTAAACAAGACTAAGAAGTTCTAAACTAAATCCACACTAGTGGTACATAAAAAGCCAATAACAAAATTAAACCAGGGACTGTGATACAGACCTGTAATCCAGCACTGGGGAAGCAGAGGCCAGCTGGAAGATCCTGAATTTGAGGCCAGTCTAGACTACATAGCAAGTTCCAGACCAGCCTGACCTACCCAGTCTAGACCTTGCCTCAACGAATGAGTGAATACATGAATGAATGATTTTTATGTTTTATGTTGGGTGATAAGGGTTGGATTCTTGGTCTTACAACAAGCAAACATACATTCTACAACTGAGCTACATCACAGCCTTGTATAAATTGAAAAGTATGTGTAATTACTCAGGAGGCTGAGATCTGAGGATTGCTATTGCTATTTGAAACCATGTAAAGAAGGAAAGTTCCATGAGACTCTTATCTCCAATAAACCACCAGAAAACTAGAAGGGGCATTGTAGCTCAAGTGATAAGAGTGTTAGCTTTGAGCACAAAGCTTGGGACAGTCCAGGCCCTGAAATGAAGCCCTAGGACAGGCCTACACACACAAAAGTACATGTGGTATGATTATAATGTTATGAATATATATCTACATAAAATATGAGAAAGTATATATAAAAGATGTCAAATTATTACTAAAGGTTATAGCTTTCTGTGTGGTTATAGGTTTTTTTTTTTTTTCTCTTTTTCTTTTTGCTGGTCCTCCAGCTTGAACTCAGGGCCTGGGCTTTGTCCCTGAGCCTCTTTGTGCTCAAAGCTAGTGCTCTGCCACTTGAGCCACAGTGCCACTTCTGGCTTTTTCTGAGTAGTTTAATGAAGATGAGAGTCTCACAGATGTTTCTGCCTGGGCTGGCTTTGAACCATGATCCTCAGATCTCAGCCTTCTGAGTAGCTAGGATTACAGGTGTGAGCTGCTAGTGCCCACCTGGGTAATTTATATTTCTTTCAACTTAAGTACATTTGTTAAGATTCACACACACACACACACACACACACACACACACACACACACTGGGGCTGTAACTTAGGGCCTCACATTCTCACTCAAATTTTTGCTTCATACTGTCAATGTCTAAGGCGTTGGGGTCCCTGGGTAAGGGTTGCAAAATCACCGGGACACAGGGGATGCAGAGTGCAAACAGCAATTGCCACTGCATGCTGTGCTATATTGCTAGTGGATATTTAAAGACAAGCAAGCATTATCTTTGCCAAGATTTAGTCAGGAGACATTCACACAAAGAATTTCAACAGATACAATTTTGCTTAAACTAGCCGGGCACCGGTGGCTCACGCCTGTAATCCTAGCTTAGTCAGGAGGCTGAGATCTGAGGATCGCGGTTCAAAGCCAGCCCGGGCAGGAAAGTCCATGAAACTCATATCTCCAAAAAACCACCAGAAAACCGGAAGTGGTGCTGTGGCTCAAGTGGTAGAGCACTTGCCTTGAGCTGAAGAGTGCAGGGTCAGTGCACAAGCCAAGAGTTCAAGCCCCACGACCGATTAAAAAAAAAAAATTGCTTAAACTGTGAGACAATGTCTTTGTATATTTTTATCTAAACTATTGTAGAGCAAGCTCAAACCACTTCCCCATACTAGGAAAATGCTTGACTAACTGTTCATCTATGTTTAAGCAAGCAGAAGAGCTACTTCCTCAGCTCTCAGGAGTCTGTGACTTGTGCTTTGAGATAGGCAGAGAGAACATGTTCCCTCTCTAGCCTGGCATGCCGAGCTTTCCACATACACACACACAGTCCTCAGATAATCCTGAGGCCGGAGCCTGCATCATTCTGCCCCTGCAACACAGACCCTGAGTCTTCACAATTTTCTTCTTTTTTCTTTTGTTCTAAAAGTAAAGCTTGGGCCTGGGAAGGTGGCTCAGTGGTAGAGCGCTTGCCTTGCATGCATGAGGCCCTGGGTTCGATTCCTCAGCACCACATAAGCAAAAAGCTGGAAGTGGCGCTGTGGCTCAAGTGGTAGAGCGCTAGCCTTGAGCTGAAGAGCTCAGGGACAGCACCCAGGCCCAGAGTTCAGACCAGACCCAAAAAAAAAAAAAAAAAAAAAAAGTAAAGCTTTCCACAGGGTCATCATAGAAGCTTGCATTGCTTTCATAAAAATCAAATATAACAGTACAAGTACAAACAAAATAATAATCATAATTCCCATACCACTAGCAGTATGTGAAATGCTTTGTAGTATTCCTTTCGGATCCAACCCTTCCAACTGTTTAATAAATGCATCAGCAATATTAGAAGCATCATCATTTGCAAATTGTTTACCAAAAATATCATGTACATTAAATTGTAACTGAGCAATCAATTGAGCAGCAGTAGAATTTCCAAATAAATACATTTCAATCATGTATAGATTCATTATATTTTACCTTAGTAATGCAAAAGGTAGTAGAATTCCAATCACATTTCAATAATAACTGTTTTTCCACAACCAATAACTTTTTTCCTAACCATCCCACCGTCTGTTTAAGAACATTAATCTGTGTTTGTAACCAAGCATCAATTTCTACCTGTGAGACCCACAATTCATGTGAATCCCGGTGCCAATATTTTACAAAGTGTTTAGTTTGTAAGGAAGTGTATAGGGCAATTTCAGACACCGCAGCAACAGTGGTAATAGCAATTAAGCTTAAAATCACAGCTACAATGGCTCCAATCATATGCTTTGTACGTTTTAGCAGTTTGGTAAAAAGTGTAATAACAACACTATCCAGGGGATTTTGGGACCATTCTCTTCCTAATTTAACAGGCAGCCAAATATGAGTTCTTTGTTGTAAAATCATAATATTATCACTGTCATTAAAATCAAGAGAGGAATTAACGCAAGAATACAGGTGACAATTAAAACAAGAAATAGTAGGAGAAAATGTAAAATTTCCTACTAAAAATACAAAAGGCAGAGGTACACAAGCAGTTACATCGTAAGATTTGTACAAAGTAAAATTATAAGTGGACACAGAGTTTGCTGTCCCCGAAAACGATCCATTTGATAGCATCACGGGTTTCAGCGCTGCTGTGACCTTCCAAAGATGAGTCTGAACAGCAGTGGGTGCAGCCATGAAAGCCCATGGAGCATCTGCAATGCCTCCATCTCCCCAGGCCATCAATCAAGCTCCAGCAAGCGATCCATTAATGGCATCCGGCATCCTAGTAACATTAGATAAATCACATCTGGTAATATTCCATTCTGAACATGTGTTAATAAACTGTCCAAAAGGTCCCCCATCAATAAAATTATTGAACATTTTTCCAAATGTTCCTCTACACTCTTGCCACACAAAAGGCTGATATTTTAAATCAATATAAGTAAAATTAGGGCACGTAGGTAAGGATAACTTGCCATCAAAGGTGACGCTTTCCCAGCTGCTATTAATGGACCAAGTAGTTAATCACTGCAGCTGTGTTCTAGAAGTGGAAGTGCCTTTCCCAGGTAAATCAATTCATAACTAAACATGGAGGAGGCCCCAGACAAACAGGCAAGGAATGAGTATAGTAAGTAAAATTTAAAAAGCTACCATCATCCTTATTGTTAAATGTCAAATTATTCCAAGGAGGAGATAAAACAGCAGGAATGGTGTAGACGGTTATATCCATGTCTCCCCAAACAACGGGTTCCAATAAAGGAGGGTTAAGAACAAAGGCCCAATAACTTACATTGGCATAGGCAGAGTTTACAGTAAGCAGGGCACAATGGCCAGGAACAAGTGCTCAAGTGGTAGAGCGCTAGCCTTGGGCTGAAGAACTGAGGGACAGCGCCCAGGCCCAGAGTTCAGGCCCCACGACTGGACCCCCAAAAAAAAAAAAAAATTCTGATATTTGTTCCAAATGGCGCTCAGCTCTAGTTAAAATATCTCCTTGTGGTAAGTTTAAAAAGTTAAGAACAAAAAGAGCCTGATGTAAAATTATTTAAGGATTTTGCATGGAAAACCACAAAATATCCATACCTTCGTCCAACCTTTTCCTCCTTTTTAATTTTTTAATTTGTTGTTTTAGTGTGCCATGAACTCGTTTAATAATGGCTTGTTCTTGGGGCTGGGAAGGTGGCTCAGTGGTAGAGCGCTTGCCTTGCATGCATGAGGCCCTGGGTTCGATTCCTCAGTACCACATAAGCAGAAAAAAAAAGCTGGAAGTGGCGCTGTGGCTCAAATGGTAGAGCGCTAGCCTTGAGCTGAAGAGCTGAAGGACAGTGCCCAGGCCTAGAGTTCAGGCCCATGACCGGATTAAAAAAAATAAAAAAAATAAAAAAATAATGGCTTGTTCTTGGGGGTTATATTTTATTTTTCTAATATGTACCACATCATAAAGTTCACAAAATCTTTTAAATTTGATACTTTTTTTTTTTTGGGTCCGGTCGTGGGGCCTGAACTCTGGGCCTGGGCGCTGTCCCTCAGCTCTTCAGCTCAAGGCTAGCGCTCTACCACTTGAGCCACAGCGCCACTTCCAGCTTTTTTTTTTTTGCTTATGTGGTGCTGAGGAATCCAACCCAGGGCCTCATGCATGCAAAGCAAGCACTCTACCACTCTACCACTGAGCCACCTTCCCAGCCCCAAAACTTTTTATTCTCTGCTCTACAAATTGTAATTTTCTTTTAGCCTCCTTAGCTAAAGTTCTTTTGTTATGTTAATCAGGCTCCCCTTATAACAATGAAAACAAATTATGTAATTGATAAGTAGGAATTTTTAAGGCCGGTCGCATCCAATTAATATCTCCTAGTAACTTTTGAAAATCATTTAACGTATGTAATGGATCACATCCTAAAGATATTTTTTTAGCCCGGCGCTGGTGGCTCATGCCTGTAATCCTAGCTACTCAGGAGGCTGAGATCTGAGGATCACGTTCAAAGCCAGCCCAGGCAGGAGAGACCGTGAGACTTAGGAGTCTCCAATAAACCACCAGAAAACCGGAAGTGGTGCTGTAGCTCAAGTGGTAGAGTGTTTGCCTTGAGCTGAAGAGTTGAGGGACAGCGCCCAGGCCTAGAGTTCAAGCCCCATGACCAACCAAAAAAAAAAGAACATATTTTTTGAGGTGCCACTGTTTGTCTAGAAACAACATATCCTAAATATTTTACCACCGTATCTTTTTGTATTTTTTCAGGTGCTATTATTAATCCAAAATCTTTACATATAGAGGGTAAGCACTGTAACACCATTTTTAATTCTGCCATATGTGGTCCTGCAAATAAAATGTCATCTATATAGTGAGAAATATAAATGTGAGGCCATTTTTGTCTAACAGGTTTTAAGGCCTTATCAACATATATCTGACACATGGTTGGAGAGTTCATCATTCCTTGGGGCAACACCTTCCATTGGAAGCGCTGATGAGGGGCTTGATGATTTATTTGTGGTAAAGAAAAGGCAAATCTTTTACAATCTTTTACATGTACAGGAATGGCAAACAAAATCTTGTAAATCTATTACTATTATTGGCCAATTCTTAGGAAGCATGACAGGTGACGGTATATCAGGTTGTAAAGCCCCCATAGAGTACATGGATGCATTAACTCCTCGTAAATCAGTCAGCAATCTCCATTTCCCTGACTTCTTTTTAATAACAAATATTAGAGAATTTCATGGTGACATAGACGGCTCAATATGTCCTTTGGTTAACTGTTCTTCAACTAATTGATGAGCTGCTTCTAATTTCTCTTTTGATAAAGGCCATTGTTTAATCCAAGGAGGTTCCTCAGATTTCCATAATATCTTTATGGGCTCCATCTAAAAATGTTAAAATTGAATATGAGCTCCCCATTGTTCCAGTACATCTCTACCAATTATGTTAACTGGAACTTCCATAATATAAGGCTTAAGGACAGCTGTCTGTCCGTCTTCTGAGGTTATAGTAACATACGACACCGCTTGTCATATAGAATTTACGGGAATATTGCTAACTCCTTTAATATTACAGGGGATTATTTCATATAATAAATAATTAGGCCATTCATGATAATTGTAATATCTTAGCCGGTATCTATTAGTCCTGTCAATATCTTTCCCTGAATATTAAATTTAATCTTAGGCTGCGTTTTAGTAATATGAGTAGTCCAAAACACATTTTGTTGGTTAGTTCTTCCAAATCCCCCAATGCTGGGTGTACATGACTTTCCAATAGATATATATGGTAATAACAAAATTTGAGCAATTTGTTCTCCCTTTTTAAAGGAAATATCTGCAGCAGCTGACGTTAAAATTTTTATTTCCCCAATATAGTCAGCATCGATAATTCCTAAATGTACTAAAACTCCTTTTGCATTAAGACTGGATCTACCGGTCAATAGGCCAAATGTTCCTTCAGGTAAAGGCCCATAAATTCCAGTAGGAATTTTTTGTGGTTTATCACCACCTTTCAAAGAAAAATCTTCTAAGGCTGGTATGTCCACTGCGGCGCTGTGGGCTGTGGCTGGGACGAGGGAGAAATTGGTTGGCTGCCCTCGGTTATTAATCCTGGGCCCCGTGGCTGGCCCGATGGAGAGTTTCCCTGCATAGGGTAAGCATTTTTTATAGGAATTCCTTTATTGCCTATTTTTGATCTACACTCTCTTGCCCATTGCTTTCCTTTTTTACATTTAGGGCAAATTCCTGCTCCTTTCTTGTTAACATCAGTAGCCATTTTACAATTCTTCTTTATATGCCCCATTTGATCACATCCAAAACATTTTAGATGAGAGGGTTTGGTTTGTAAAGCATGCCAGGTAGTGGCCATAGTTTCAGCAAACAACTGCATACTCCGGGATTCGGATGTAATGTCTTTACACGCCCTTAAATATGTATTTACATCCCCAGATTCTTTAATAGGCAATAGGGCTCATCTACAGTCCTCATTAGCATTCTCATAAGCCAACATGCACAGCAGCCTCTCCCACAACAGTATGCTCCAAGGTCAATTTCAATCGTGATAAAAATTCAACATAGGGTTCATTAGGTTTTTTAATTACTTTAGTCCAGGAGCCATAATGCTCTCCTATCAGCCGAATCCTCTCCCATGCCTCAATACCTATGTGTCGTAACTGCTCATGGATCTCTTCAGGAGAGTTCACTTGCATATGAGCATCTGGATATTGTTCTGTTCCACTCAACATGGGAAAGGTTATGACCTGCAGGTGTGGATTACTGCTCTGTGCATTTTGTCTAGCCCTTTCTGTACATAACTCAGTAAACCACATTTGCCATTGTAGGTATTCAGGTTCCTTAAGCAAAGCTCTACAGAGCATCTTCCAATCCTTGGGAGCAAAATTAGTGTAATGTTGGGCAAGCCCATTAAGCAATTCCTTAACATAATGAGACTGAGGACCATACAATGTCACTGCCTTCTTAAGCTTACCAATATCATTGACAGCAACATCCTTATATCTGGCTGGTTGATCTATACCATTCATAGGGGGTGGTTGAATTACAGGATAAGAAAAAGTAGGCATTTCATCATCAGACTCACTGTCTGAGCCCTCTGGTTTTTTTTGTTTTCTTTTTTTAATATTTTTTTTATTTTTTATTGTAAAGATACTATACAGAGGGTTACAGTTACATGAGTAAGGTAATGAGTACACTTCCTATTGAGCATTATTACCCCCTCCATTGTTTTCCCCCTACCATCCCTTCCCTCCCTACCTTCCCCGAGGTTCTTTTTTTTTTTAATTGTGATTAAGTGATTACATAATTTCCCGAATTTCACAGTATTGTGGAATAATGGTGCTCATTTAAAGTCACAAGTTCATTCTAACTTTCCTGGAGCAAATTGTCTATCACAGTCTATAACATATAACGGTGTACACATATACACCATACATGTGATCAGCAGCATGGGGATATTTAGTAGTAGCTCGACCAGATGAGTGGGAGTTCTTTGTTTCTTAAGTCCTGTTAGTTTTGTCATATCACCTAACATTTTGGATTTAGCATCCACTTATCAGGGAGACCATGTACTGCTTGTCTCTTTGCTCTTGGCTTACCTCACTCAACATGATTCCTTCTAGCTCCATCCATTTCCCTGCAAATGCCATTATTTTGTCATTTCTAATGACTGCATAATATTCCATTGTGTATAGATACCACAATTTTTGAATCCATTCATCTGTGGTGGGCATCTGGGTTGTTTCCATATCCTAGCTATTGTGAACAGTGCTGCAATAAACATGGAGGTGCACGTGTCCTTGTATATTGGTTCCTGTTGTTCAGGGTAGATGCCTAGAAGTGGTATGACTGGGTCGTAAGGGAGGTCAATCTTTAGCTTTCTAAGGACCCTCCAGACTGCTTTCCAAAGTGGTTGTATAAGTGTACATTCCCACCAGCAGTGTAATAGGGTTCCTCTTTCTCCACATCCCCTTCAGCATTTGTCATTGGCTGATTTGTGGATGTGGGACATTCTAACTGGGGTAAGGTGGTAGCTGAGGGTTGTCTTTATTTGCATTTCCTTCACCATCAGGGATGATGAACATTTCCTCATGTGTTTCTTTGCCATTTTTATTTCTTCATTTGAGAAGTCCCTCTTTAATTCTCTTGCCCATTTAGTAATTGGTTTGAGCCCTCTGTTTTGTGAGGGAGTGACGCTGTAAAGATTGCTTTGGCCAGCGGAGGAGCCGAAGGCTGCTTTACTTTCCCTTTCTCAGATTCTCCTTTCACTCTGCTAATTTCTAACTCTAGATGCTGTAATCTTGATACAATCAATTCCATTTGCTCACACATTCTATTTACGCTTTCAGTTTGTTCCTTTTCATCATTCTTAACCTCTTGTTTTTTCTCTGTTAATTGTGATGCATCCTTATCTATTGCGTCCTTAACCTCAGAGTCCAATTGTAAATCTACAGTAGAAGGGGCAGTCTCTTTAAGTCTGCTATTAATCTTTCCTCATTTAAAGCTTTAAATGTAAAATAGCCCAAATGGACCAAAATCTAATAGGAATCCTTTCCCCTTCTGGAACAGCTCTTTCTACATTATACTTTACTCGTTTCCAATTATCAGCATCGAACATCCCTTCATCGGGGAACCAAGGATTCCATTCCCTAACAATATTAATACACATTTCTATGTCTGAAGAAGAAATAGTTACACCATAAGCAGCAAGTAAATGTTTTAGCATATGCAAGTGCGGAATAGACTTAACTTGTCCCATCACCCTTTAATAAAAGTACTTACCTGAATATCCTTCCTGAATTCAACACTGCAGGGTTGCTGTTCGGGCACCAATTGTCAACATCTAAGGCGTTGGGATCCCTGGGTAAGGGTCACGAAATCACCAGGACACGGGATGCAGAGTGCAAACGGCAATTGCCACTGTATGCTGTGCTTTATTGCTAGTGGGTATTTAAAGAAAAGAAAAGCAAGCATTATCTTTGCCAATATTTAGTCAGGAGACATTCACACAAAACAATTTCTTTCTTTTTTTTTTTTTTTTTTTTTGGTCCGGTCGTGGGGACTGAACTCTGGGCCTGGACACTGTCCCTCAGCTTTTTCAGCTCAAGGCTAGCGCTCTACCACCTGAGCCACAGCACCACTTCCGGCTTTTTACTTTTTGCTTATGTGGGGCTGAGGAATCGAACCCAGGGCCTCATGTATGCAAGGCAAGCGCTCTACCACTGAGCCACCTTCCCAGCCCCATCACACAAACAATTTCAACAGATACAATTTTGCTTAAACTATGAGACAATGTCTTTGTATATTTTTATCTAAACTATTGTAGAGCAAGCTCAAACCACTTCCCCGTACTAGGAAAATGCTTGACTAGCTGTTCCGTCTAGGCTTAAGCAAGCAGAAGAGGCAGAAGAGCTACTTCCTCAGCTCTCAGGAGTCTGTGACTTGTGCTTTGAGATAGGCAGAGAGAACATGTTCCCTCTGTAGCCCGGCATGCCAAGAGCTTTCCACATACACACACACAGTCCTCAGATAATCCTGAGGCCGGAGCCTGCATCATTCTGCCCCTGCAACATAGACCCTGAGTCTTTACACTTTACCACTTGGTCCACATGTCCACCTCCAGTAAACATATTTTCCAATAAACATATATTCCAATAACACGTATTAGTTGCACAAGGGGGGGTTCACTGTAACATTTCCACATAAGTACGCAGTGTATCTCAATCAACCACACTCCCTCTATTACTCTCTCTCATACCACTCCCCTTTCTAAGGACTTTTTTTTTTTTTTTTTGATCTGTCATGGGGCTTGAACTCTGGGCCTGGGCTCTGTCCCTGAGCTCTTCAGCTCAAGGGGAGCGCTCTACCACTTGAGCCACAGCACTACTTCCAGTTTTCTGGTGGTTTATTGAAGATAAGACTCTCACAGACTTTCCTGCCTGAGCTGGCTTTAAACTGCTATGAACTGCGATCCTCAGATCTCATTCTCCTGAATAGCTAGGATTACAGGCGTGAGCCACCAACACCCATCTCTAAGAACAATTTTAACAGATTTCATTGTTCTGTTTTCATACATGAAAATAAGCTACTTTCACATGTTCATCTTCATTCATATTCTCTTCACTAGCCCTCTTTCCTCATATATTCTCTTAAGAGGAAGAAAGGGAAGAAGAGAGGAAGGGAGGGAGGAAAGAAGAAAGGAAGAAGAGAGAAAGGAAAAGAAGAAAGAAAATGAATAAATTAGTAACACACACACACACACACACACACACACACACACACACACACACACACACACACACATTGCCAAATATCACCTTATCAACTGTAAGGTCTGCACAGGGACACCTCCCTCCCTCTTGGCTAAGTTTCCGCCCAGTATCTGTTACCTAGGTAACTGGCCGGACCTGGAAGCAGTCACCTTCCCCCTCCTGCTAGGTCACACCCCCCCCCACTCTGGTCACATGCTCCCATCTGACCTTAGGAGGGTCCCAGACCCTGGGGTCACATCCAGATCCAGTGTGGCCACACCTTTCCCCCACCAGGCCACAATCCTATCCCTGGCCTAGATAAGTCCTGGCCCAGAGGTGGGTGACCCCTCTTCCTCCCCCACCCCCACCCCTTGTCTTTTCAGCCCTGCTTCTCCACCTTGCTTGGCGGTGGCAGCAGTTCTGTAAATAAACTTCTTTTCCTGCCTGAATAGGGCATGGTGTTCTCATCAGCTACCTAATGAAACCTATTTAATATACCTTACATCAACATACTTAGTAGAAATGGAACTGAGAAAGCTTGTTTCAAGAATTTATTCTTAGGTGGGTTTGGTTTGGCTGCACATTCCACCTTGGCTGTCATTAATCATCTTTTGAAAGTAACAGTAACAGACAAAATAAAGTAGGGTCTGGAGGTGTGGCTTAGGAGTAGAGGGCTTACCTAGCATGCCTTTGATCTTCCAGCTAAGAGAAAAGAAATGAATGGTCCCAGTGCTTGCTACAAAGAAATAATGAGAAACTCTGCTCCATCCTGGAATGGTACCTGGAATGGTACAATGTCTTAACAACATCTCCTCCTCCTCCTCCCCCTCCCCCTCCCTCTCCTCCTTCTCCTCCCCCTCTCCCTCCTCCTCCTCCCCCTCCCCCTCCCTCTCCCCTCCCCTCCCCCTCCTCCTCCCTCTCCCCCTCTTCCTTCTCCCCCTCCTCCTCCTCCTCCTCCTCCTCCTCCTTCTCCTCCTCCTCCTCCTCCTCCTCCTCCTCCTCCTCCTCTTCTTTTTTGTCAGTCATGGGGCTTGAACTCTGGGCTTGGGCACTGTCCCTCAGCTCTTCAGCTCAAGGCTAGCACTCTACCGCTTGAGCCACAGCTCCATTTCCAGTTCTCTAGCAGTTTATTGGAGATAAGAGTCCCATGGACTTTCCTGCCTGGGCTGGCTTTGAACCACGATCCTCAGATCTCAGCGTCCTGAGTAGCTAGGAAGGATTACAGGCATGAGCCACCAGCGCCTGGCTACATATCTCTTAAATTAATTGAAAACATAAAATTAACCTACATAAAACTTTTAGCACATCACATAGTGAAATGTTAGATCATGTGGTCTTGAGGAAAATATTAACAAGAATTCATGGCAGTATTATTGGAGGAAAGAAGGGGGGAAATGCACAAGCTGTAATATAAAGATGGCAATGCCCACTGTATGTTCAAAGGTGAGGAAGGTAATTATATGCTAAGGTATGTTGGAGACAACACAGCATTGTTTCCAACAGAAAAGAAAAATTGGAAACAACTAAAAAGTCATGAGATGGAGAAAACAGTGCATAAATTATGTCATGGGTAGGGTGAACTACCGTAATTAAAAAGAGATGAGGAGGAGCTGGATGCTGGAAGTTCACACCTGTAATCCTAAATACTCAGGAGGCTGAGATGTGAGAATCACAGTTCAAAGCCAGCCTGGGCAGGGAAGTCTGTGAGACTCTTCTCAAATTAACCACCACTTGCTGTGACACTCGCTTTGAGCAAAAAAAGCTCAAAGACAGCGCCCATGCCCTGAGTTCAAGCCCCACAACTGTGTGTGTGTGTGTGTGTGTGTGTGTGAGGGTGTGGGTGTGGAGACAAGACATCTTTATATTTATGTATTTAAAGATCTCTAAGATGAATTATCAAATGAAAAGGTGAGTCTGAGGAAAGTTTTATAGTATTATATCTTGTGTCATTTTAAATAATATGTACACTTGTACTTTTTCTTAAGGTATACAACTCAGCTCAAGGTGAGTGCTCTACCACTTGAGCGACAGCACCACTTCCGGTTTTCTAGTGGTTTATTGGAGATAGGAGTCTCAGGGTCTTTCCTGCCCGGGCTAGCTTTGAACCGAGAGCCTCAGATCTCATCCTCCTGAGTAGCTAGGATTACAAGCGTGAGCCACCGGTGCCCGGCTAAGGTATACAACTTTTAAAAGCAGACAGCAGTATTCTTGATCGTAGAAGAAGTTGAATACAGAAAGGAGGATTTCCAGCTGGAGGCATGACTCAAGTAATAAGCAACTGTCTAGAATGTGTGAAGCCCTCATCTCAAATCACAGTCCTGCACCCAAATAATAGAAATCCCAGTAGTGAACCCAAAATAATAGAATTATTTGAGTTATATTCTTTTTTTTTAAATTTATTCTCTTTTTAACTGTATTCTATCAATGTAGTCACTCAATTTTTTTCTCCCCTATGCTTTTTGTTTAAGCAAATATCATATGTTCAAGGAGTAAAATCTAACAATGTATATTTAGCGAGGCACAGTAGCTCATGCACGTAATCCCAGCTACCCCAGGGGCAGAAGTCTGCAGGATCATAGTTGGACGACACAGCCAGGGCAAAAAGTTGGGGAGACCCACCCCTCATTTCAACCAATATCTGGGCGTGGTGGTGCTGGTCTGTTATCCCAGTTTTGAGCTGGGACTGGACTGTAAATTCAGGCCTACCATAAAGACGAGACGCTTTCCCCAAAATCACTAACTCCCGAATGGCTATGGGTATGGCTCAGCCTGGGCCTTGCAAGCACAAGGCGCTGGGATCAAACTCCAGCACCACCCAAAGCAACCACATTTAAAAGGAGAAGAAAAACAAACAAACGCCTAACGTAGATTTCAAAGTCTTCACGTAAAACAGCTAAAAACCCCTTGGCCTTCAAAATGCAGAAGCCTTCAGCCCAGGAAGCGGGCTCACCTCGGACTTCAACTCCCACAAAGCATTGCGGGAATGGCGTCAAAGAGCGACGGAAACGTGCCTACAACTCCCATAAGGCACAGCAGAAATATGCCTACAACTCCCATAAGGCGTAGCAGAAATGGCGCCAAACGAGCGTAGGAGCCGGGTGCCGGTTGTTTTTCTCTCCCTGGTGGTCTATCCCTACGGATGTGCCATCCGCTGCAGTTCCTATTGGAAGTAAAGAGGAAGACAACTAGAAAGAAAGACCGAAAGGCCTAGAGACTGAAGCCGAGAGCGAGGACGGAATGTTAGGCCGCCCCTCGGAGCGTCCTGCGGCCCGGGGTTTCCTGGAACACGGCCCCAGGCCTCTGTGTTCCTGGCGTGGGGCCGCCGTGCCGAATCCACCAGCGCCTTCCCGTCCAGGCTTCCAGAGCGCCCACCCCGAGTTCCAGACCTGCTTCCCCCAGCTCAGGCGCCCACACCCGCTCGGGCCAGGATCCGGGACGCAGCCGAGTAAGCCCTGTGATTCCCTGGTGGGCTTCAGAGGACTGACTCCCACGGCCCCAGGCCCATGGCTCTGCCGTCCGGACCTACTTTGCAATCACTTAGGTTTTGTAAGCAAGTCACACAGAACGTTGCCACAAAGAGTTTTCTTCTTTCAACGATGTTTGAAGAAGGGGAGAGTACGATCTTGAGTTTACGTGTTTGGCTTTTTAAAAATTATTCTGTGTCTGTCTGGGCTTGAACCCAGGGTCTTTGAGCTGTCTTTTAGTTTTTTCCCTAAAGGCTAGCACTCTGTCACTTGAGCCACACCCCTACTTCAGGCTTTCCTCGGTGCCCTTGTGGCCCCTTTCCTAGAAGTCCCCGCCCAGCACGTGAGGACAGTGGGCAGTCCCCCAGGCTCTGAGGTCATCGCTGTGGCCACACCTCCTCCCTCTCCCCTTACAGTCTATCTCCATCATTAATTCTGCCCCGTGCCCCTTTTCCCCCCTTTCCCTACCTTTTTCCTTCCCTTTCCCTTTTCCTGCATCCCTTGCACCCTCCATCTTTGCAGACCGACAGTATGTTCTCCCCGCAACTAACTCTTCTTCCTGAACCATGTGGCATCTCCTTTCAGTGAACCTTGAACTGAGTAGCTAGGATTACAGGCATGAGGCGTCAGAGCCTGGCAAAAATGAGAATTTTTAGTGCATTTCTAGTCCTAGGCCTCCTCCGTCTGGTACTTCAGAGAATCTATTTAAGTGGTAAAGTTTACAGACACTATAGGAAGTGAAATATAAATGTAGAATCATATTCAAGAGCACATTGATGGTTCAACAAAAGTTGCTTGAGGGCATAGTCTGCAGTGGGACGCATTAAGAGAAATCTATTGTAGTGGTTCCTTCCATAAGAAACTTGCATTGCAAGAGACAAGACTCAATCTATGACCCTCAGGTCAAATCAAGCATACCAAACTACATCCCTAAAAAGACTGTAATTGTTACCAACACTTTGAAATGCTGGACTTTTACATTGAATTCAAGACTTCAAGGGACCAGTGGTAGACTTCATGGGCAGGCTCAGGCACATTGGTTTAATTCCTACTGCCACAGAAAAGAAAATGTACATAGTCTGAAGTCAGACAAGAGATTCAGATCCCAACTACAACCTACCAGCCCTGGGATTCTGCTTAAGACTACCCTCCTTGGCTGGGAATGTGACTTAGTGGAGATGTGCTTGCCTCACATGCATAAAGCCCTGGGTTCAATTCCTCAGTACCACATACACAGAAAAAGCCGTAAGTGGTGCTGTGGCTCAAGTGGTAGGGTGCTAAGCCTTCAGCAAAAGGTTAGGGACAGTCCCCAGGCCCTGAATTCAAGCCCCAGGACTGGCAAACAAATAACAACAGCAAAAAACTACCCTCCTGTACAAGGTGGCAGGAGAGGAGGGGGGAAGATGGTGGCATCTAACTCACAGGGGTGATTTGAGGATTGAACACGATAACATGAATTAATGAAGTGTCATAATCAAGAACAGATCCCTAAATGCTATCTTCTTCCATCCTGGTCAGGAGGTTCTAAGGGAGGGGTTAGGGAGTCAGAAACTGAGCTTCTAGGGAAGCTGTGTAGAAAGAGTGAGCTAAGAAGACAGGGAGCAGTGACTGACTGTCCAGATGCAAGGAAGACAAGACCTGTGCTAAAGCTCAGAAGACATACCTATGGCCAGCTGCTTAAAAGCCATATGGTTTCAAAATAATCACACTTGGGGAGCTTTCCTGGTTTGTTTTTTGTCGGTCATGGGGCCTGAACTCTGGACCTGGGCACTGTCCCTCAGCTCTTCAGCTCAAGGCTAGCACCCTACCACTTGAGCCACAGTGGCACTTCCAGGTTTTTCTGCTTATGTGGTGCTGAGGAATCGAACCCAGGCCCTCATGCATGCAAGTCAAGCACTGTACCACTGAGCCACCTTCCCAGCCCTTGTGTTTGAGTTTTGAAAACTAAAGACTGCTGGTACCAGACTCGTGGTGCACACTAGGAGTCCATACTAGTTATTGATTTTGGAACTAAAAAAAAAAAAAAAAAAAAAAACTACCTGACAAGAATTAAATGATTTCATGAATTCAAACTGCTGTTTGTTTGAGAACTAGTGATGCTTTCTTGTTTTATTTATGTGTTTGTGTTGGTGCTAGGCTTGTTCTCTCCCCCTCAGCTACACACCTAAACCCTACTAAAGATATTTTAGATCTCAGGATGCTTGAGCTTGCACACAATCACCAGCACTACCTCATGATTACCACTAGAGGGAGTAGAAGCAAAGGAATCATTAAGCCTCCAGGTACAGTACTGGGGATTTGTGGTCATTTTTTATTTTTGGATGGCTCAGAGCCACAGTACTGTTTTTTCTTTGAAACATGTTTCTTTTATGAATTTTTTTGCCAGTCTTGGGGCTTGAATTCAGGGCCTGGGCACTGTCCCTGAGTTGCTTTTACTCAAGGCTAGAAATCTACCACTTGAGCCACAGTGCCACTTCCAGCTTTTTCTGTATATGTGGTACTGAAGAATTGAACCCAGGGCTTCATGCATGGTAGGCAAACCCTCTACCAATAAGCCACATTCCCTGCCCCTCTTTTATGATTTTTCAAGTTCAAATCCTATGCTAAGATGGTAAATAAAAGAATCCTACTGACCTTCATCTCCAGTTCCCACTCACACAAATAGCCACTGCTTTTATCCTTTAAAATAGTTTCAATTTATATACAAATATATGTTTTAAAATTTAAAATCACGATTTGTCCCCTGACTGTGACTCTGATTTCATCTATCACGCTGCCTGCTCTACAGACTATATCCTAGATCTTCAAACTTGCTAAGCTTATTCAGCCTAAGCACCTTTGCACTTACCCCATTGTCTTACTGGCCAACTCTATTCTCCCAGGTTTTCCTTACTTAGGAGTCAGCTCGTATGTCTGCCATCTGTCCATCTGTGTCACTCACCATTGTTATATTTAAGATTGTTGTGTAACTGTGTTCTTAAGCATTTATTCATCACTTAAGTGCAGTCTCTCAAAGAATGAGAGCCTTGTTCCTAGTTCCAGGTCCCTGGTGTCTAGAATGCCCATCAGGAACTCAATGAAAAAGTGAATGAATGAATGAATGCTGTGTGCACTGTCCTGTGACCTCTTTCCACTTAATATAGCTTATACAAGCTGTGTTTATGTGAATGAGCTTCAGTGTTTTAATTTTAGTCAAATTCTTATTTTTTTAAATTTAATTTTCATAGAAATTCACATGATTCAAAAATAAAACGTACTGGGGCTGGGAAGGTGGCTCAGTGGTAGAGCGCTTGCCCTGCATGCATGAGGCCCTGGGTTCGATTCCTCAGCACCACATAAGCAGAAAAAAAGCCGGAAGTGGCGCTGTGGCTCAATTGGTAGAGCGCTAGCCTTGAGCTAAAGAGTTGAGGGACAGCGCCCAGGCCCAGAGTTCAGGCCCCACGACCAGACCCAAAAAAATAAAAATAAAAAATCGTACTGGGCACTCACTGGTGCCTGTAATCCTATCTACTCAGGAGGCTAAGGTCTAAGGATTACAGTTCAAAGCCAACTTGGGCAGGAAAGTTCATGACTCTTTATCTTCATTTTTAAACTACTCAGCAAAAGTTGGAAGTGGTGCTGTGGGTCAAGTGGTAGAGCACTAGCTTTGAGCACAAAGAGGCTCAGGGACAACGCCCAGGCCCTGAATTCAAGCACCAGGACTGGCAAAAAATAAATAAATAAATGAGTATAAGACAATGTTAATAGTGCAGTAAAGCTTTGACATTCACTACTGTCTCCCACCTATCTCATTCCCATTCAATAGACATTTATTAGCTTAATTTAAGTGTGTGGGAGGTGCACACACACATGTGCACGCTTGCACATACCAGTGCTGAAACGTGGAGGAACTCCAACTTTTACTTGGCTTTTCGGTGCTCTACTACTTGATCCAGGCCTCCAGTTATGGCTTTTTGCATATTAACTGGAGGTAAGAGTCTCATGGATTTGTCTGCATGGGATGACTGCAAACTTTATCACTCAGATTTCAGACTGTATGTGTGAGCCATAACACCCGCGCTAATTGCATATGTTCTTATTCTTACAGCAACATTTATTTACATTGTCTGCACATTCATTCTTTTAATAGCTGCATCGTCTTAATAAGTTAGATTTATAATTTATTTCATTCAGTTTTCTATGACTTGAACCACACCTCTACACTGTGTTCACTGCACATGGAAATAAGCTGAGGCCCTTTAAAAATGCTGACACATGGCTCCCACTCCGAGAGACTTCCATAGTTACTCAAAGCTGCAGCCTCAATGAGAGGATTTTACAAGACACAGAAGGAACTGAGCATGGCTGTCTACACTTGGAATCTTAGTAATCCCGAAGGCAGATTAGAAGGAAATTTGCCAATTCAAACCAGGGCAGGAGCAGGAAAAACAAACAAAAACAAAACAATGAGCAGCATCTGTTCTTTTGTTTTTACCATGCCCCCCTTCAAATAGTCACTGAGTACTTCTGCATAATAAACTTCTGGGCACTGAAGGCTCTGCATGGTAAACCTTGCTATTCAGGAGGCTGAGACTTGAGGATAATGTTTTGAAGCCTTGAGACTCTTATCTGCAATTAATCAGCAAAAAAACAGAAATGAAGCTGTGGTTCAATTGGTAGAGTGCTGGTCCTGAGTGAATAAAGCGAGTATGATTTTGGTTCTGAATTCAGATCTGGTTTGAGCCGGGTACACCCCATAATACCACGCGACCGTTGTTGCTGTGTCATTGTCTTGTTGTACTGTCTTTGTGTCTGGTTCTGAGTATAACCTACTGGTTTGAAATGGGACAAAAACCCTCTAGGGGCTGGGAAGGTGGCTCAGTGGTAGAATGCTTGCCTTGCATGCCTGAGGCCCTGGGGTCGATTCCTCAGCACTACATAAGCAAAAAGAAAAAAGCCAGAAGTGGCACTGTGGCTCAAGTGGTAGAGCGCTAGCCTTGAGCTGAAGAGCTGAGGGACAGCACCCAGGCCCAGAGTTCAGACCCCATGACTGGACCTCCCCCCCCAAAAAAAAACACCCTCTAAAAGCAGTAGCCCCCTAGAATTGCTTGGGGCCCATTTTAAAGATTTTCCAAAAAAAAGGCTTCTGAGTCCGGAGACAAAGTTTAAGCCCAGCACCAGCACAAAAGAAAAGAAAGAAAGACAGGAAGGAAGGGAGGGAGGGAGGTGGGGTGAGAGGGGAGAGAGAGAAAAATATTTAAAATAAACTTTAAGATCCTACATTTGTGCTTAATTTTGGTACCTTTTCAATCTGCAGATGAGCCTGAGCTCTGACCTGGCTCTCTGTAAGCCTTGATTTCAGAGGCTGTAAGGAAGAGATCTGCGGTGGAGAGGGGATACCCTTCCCCACACACCTCTCTACTTCCAACCTCTACCCCCAGTTCAGTGCTCCCCTTCCCCTCTCTGCATAGTGCCCTGGGCTTGCTAGAGTGGCCTCACACTGACCCTTTTTTTTTGACGGGGGTCCAGTCGTGGGGCCTGAACTCTGGGCCTGGGCGCTGTCCCTCAGCAATTCAGCTCAAGGCTAGCGCTCCACCACTTGAGCCACAACACCACTCCCGGCTTTTTTCCTTTTGCTTATGTGGTGCTGAGGAATCGAACCCAGGGCCTCACGCATGCAAGGCAAGCACTCTACCACTGAGCCAACTTCCCAGCCCCCACACTGACCCTTTTGCAACTAGGTAAGATTCTGTGTCTCTCAAACCCAACTCACATGGATCTGTGAGGGGAGGGAGAATGAGGGGGAGAGGTGTCCCTCTCACCCCAATGCGCTGCAGGCTAAACTGAAAAGTGGGGGAAGTGAAAATTCCAATTCCCTGATGGCTGTGCTGAGCATATTCTAGCCTCCAGCAAAGCAAAGCGGCCTTGTTCCCTTCTGTTTCCTTAGTCCCTTCTTTTTAGAGGAATACCTAGGTTTCGCGCGCGCGTGTGCGTGCGTGCGTGCGTGCGTGTGTGTGTGTGTGTGTGTGTGTGTGTGTATCCCTCCCTCAAAAATTCTCCCCATGGGCTGGGAATGTAGCTTAGTGGTGGAGTACTTGCCTCGCATGCATGAAGCCCTGGGTTCAACTCCTCAGAACCACATATAGAAAGAGCTGGAAGTAGCATTGTGGCTCAAGTAGTAGAGCACAGTGAGGCTCAGGACAGTGCCCAGGCCCTGAGTCTAAGCCCCAGGAGTGAGGGGGAAAAAAAAGTGCTGGGTGCCAGTAGCTCATGTCTGTGTTCCTAGCTACATAGAAAGCTAAGATCTGAGGATCATGGTCAAAGCCAGTCCCCGCAAGAAAGTCCATGAGACTCTTATCTCCAATTAACCACCAGAAAACCAGAAGTGGTGCTGTAACTCAAGTGATAGCACACTTGCCTTGAGCTGAAGGGCTCAGGGACAGTGCCCAGGCCCAGAGTTCAAGCCCCACAAGCAACAGAAAAAAAAAAAAGTCTCCCCTGACTTGCTCAGGATTTTCCATTATTTTTCTAACTCTACTAATGCTAGTAAGAACTCAAAATGCAGGCATATAAGAATATTAATATAAAGCCGAGCGTTGGTGGCTCACCCTGTATCCTGGCTACTCAGGAGGCTGAGATCTGAGGATCATGGTTCAAAGCCCGCCTGGGCAGGAAAGTCCCAATTAACTATCTTATCTCCAATTAACTACCAGAAAACCAGAAGTGGTAACTGTGACTCAAGGGGTAGAGTACTCACCTTGAGCTGAAGAGCTCAGGGAAGTGGCCAGACCCAGAGTTCAAGCACCATGACCGACTAAAATAACTAACTAAATAAATGAATATTAATATATATTCATTGAGTTTGTCAATTTTGAAATAATACAAATTTTCTGGTTTTTTTTTAAAGGGACTGAGGATATTACTCAGTGATAGAATATTTGTCTAGAATGCTTGAGACCCTAGGTTCAGTCCCTAGCAACCATCACCAAAATCAGCAGCAGCAGCAAGAATTCCATGATTTACTGGGCGCTGGTGACTCTACCCTGTAATAACAGGTACTCCAGGGGCCAAAATATGATAATCCAGGTTTGACAGTGGGGGTGGGGATGGGTGTTAAATCTCCAATTAACCATCAAAAGCCAGAAGTGGAGGTCCTAAATTTTAGCCCTAAAACCAACAACAACAACAACAACAAAAAAAAAAAAAAAGAAAGAAAGAAAGAAAGAAAGCAAGAAAAAAGGAAAAGAAAAGAATGGGGCTGGGAAGGTGGCTTAGTGGTAGAGCGCTTGCCTTGTATGCATGAGGCCCTGGGTTCGATTCCTCAGCACCACATAAGCAAAAAAGAAGCCGGAAGTGGCGCTGTGGCTCAAGTGGTAGAGTGCTAGCCTTGAGCTGAAGAGCTGAGGGACAGCGCCCAGGCCCAGAGTTCAGGCCCCACGACCATACCAAAAAAAAAAAGGAAAAATAATTATATTATTTAAGTTGGAAGTCCTTTATGAAAATAAAGCAATGTAACCTGTTGAAGTTGTTTTAATAAGGCAAGGAGGAGAGAGTCATAGAGCAGATGAAGCTGATGAGATACATTGTATACATACATGGAAAAGTCACAATAAAATCTCCCTTGTAAAACAAGCACTGGTAGCTCACACCTGTAATCCTAGCTACTCAGGAGGCTGAGATCTGAGGATCATAGTTCAAAGCTAGCCCAGCGCTGAGAAGGTGGCTCAGTGGTAGAGTGCTTGCCTCACATACATAAGGCCCTGGGTTTGATTCCTCAGCACCACATAAGCAGAAAAGTCCGGAAGTAGCGCTGTGGCTCAAGTGGCAGGGTGCTAGCCTTGAGCTGAAGAGCTGAGGGACAGTGCCCAGGCCCAGAGTTCAGCCCCATGACCAACCAAAAAAAAAAAAAAAAAAAAAAAAGCCAGCCCAGGCAGGAAAGTCTGGTGCGACTCTTGTCTCCAATTAACCACCAGAAAACCAGAAGTAGCATTGTGACTCAAAGTAGTAAAGCACTAGCCTTGAGCAAAAGAGCTCAGGGAATTCAAACCCCTGGGGAGGAGTCTATGGGGGGGGGGGGGGGGGGAGGAAACCTTCCCTTGTACAACTAATACATTTTTTTGTTTGTTTTTTGTTGGTCTTGAGACTCAAACTCTGGACCTGGCCACTGTCCCTCAGCTCTTCAGTTCAAGGCTCTACCACTTGAGCCACAGTGCCACTTCCAGTTTTCTGGTGGTTAACTAGAGATAAGAGTCTCAAGGGGACTTTCCTGCCCGGGCTGGCTTTGAACCATGATCCTCAGATCTCAGCCTCCTGAGTAGCTAGGATTAGAGGCGTGAACCACTGGCACCTGGCTGAACTAATACATTTTTTAGAAAACAAAGCAAACAGCAATCCTTGCTGATATGGATGCTACTTTAGCTGCTGAACAGTAATCACTTTGCCACAATCCTTTGTCCAAAATAATCTTGAAAAATGTGAAGTTTGAACCATGAGATTTTTTTTTTTTTTTTTTATTGAGGGTGAGTGTGAGGGTTAGGATTAGGGTTAGGGTTAGGCTTAGGGTTAGAGTGAGTGTTAGGGTTAGGGTTTGGTTTAGGGTGAGGGTGAGGTTTAGGGTTAGGGTTAATGTGAGGGTGAGGGTGAGGGTTAGGGTTTGGGTTCACCATGAGATTTTTGAGACCTTTGTTTAAAATGAATAGGCCTATGTCCATGGTTTCTGTACATGATACTATTTTTCTTCCTTAACCTAAGGAACATGTTCCTTCTCACTTCCTAGTACACATACCAAAGAAATACAACTTTTATGTGTTTCAAGCAAATTATGTTTAACGTTTAATTTAGAGATTTTTTTTTTACAGGAGAACATTTCATTTTCTCATTCCAACATCTCTAACCTCCCTCCTTCATTTTCCTCCTCCTCTTCCTTCTTTCTTCTTTCTTTCTTTCTTTCTTTTTCTTTCTTTCTTTTTCTTTTTCTTTTGCCATCTGAGGTTTGAACTCAGAACTTGTGCTTCCTAGGCAGATGCTCCAGCCTGACAATCTGCCTTTCTGAAGTAAATAAATACAATGGAGAATTAGCAAGTTAAAAAAAAAAGTGGGGATGATGGAAGGCAAAGAGAAGGGAAGGGAAAAGCAAGAAGGAAAGGAAGGAAGAAGGGAGGAGGGGAGGAAGAGATGGAGGAGAAGAGGGAGAGAAGGCAGGAAAAAAAGTAATACAGGTATCAGTGGCTCACACCTGTAACCCCAAGAGGGTGAAATCTGAGAATCAAAGTTCAAATTCAGCCTGGCCAAAGAAGTTTGTGAGGGCTGGGAAGTTGGCTCAGTGGTAGAGGCTTGCCTTGCATGCCTGAGGCCCTGAGTTCAATTCCTCAGCACCACATAAGGAAAAAGAAAAAAGCCAGAAGTGGCACTGTGGCTCAAGTGGTAGAGTGCTAGCCTTGAGCTGAAGAGCTGAGGGACAGCGCCCAGGCCCAGAGTTCAGGCCTCACGACTGGACCCCCCCAAAAAAAAAACAAAAAACAGAAGTTTGTGAAACTCCATCCCAATTAACCAGTAAAAAGCCACATTGGACACGTGGCTCAGGTAGAAGGACCTGATTTCTGGCAGTCTCCCTGTGCCTATCAGAAGAACAGTATCTACTTAGTCTATTATCTACCGTGTCTGGTGTGAATGGAATAAAGATAACAAGATGTGTCATTGAGCTGGAAGAATACATATTTTAGGCCAACATCTTCAAATGGAGAATGGAAGACTTCCAGGAGATGTGTAGGTGGACAGAATTTCAAGAAATTCTTCTATACCTTCAGTTTCCTTCTGTGCCCTTTCACAGTGTGACTCAGCTAGCCTTCCCCAGCTCTGCTCACAGCAGCACTTGTCCACCGTACAAAGAAAAGTCAGGCCCACCTCCATCCCAAAGATGGCTTCAGTGTGACCATGTCCCAAGTGTAAGAATGTCTGTGCTACCAAACAAATAACAATTGGAAATGGCCCCTTTAGTGTTCATGATGCCACAATCCTCTTTAAAACCTCTGCCTCTCAGACACAATTCTGTTTAGAATGAGCCATTGAGTATAGATGGAGAGCACTAGGGACGGGGACTTGTGAAGTTAGCGTGGTGGTTCTTGCTGGGCCGCCTCCCTTCTTCTACCCCCAGGTGGGTGTACAAGATGCTCTGTTCACAAAGGAAAGTTTGAAGAGGCAAAGCACTTCAGTAAGAAATGCCAAAAAGCTTTGTGTGAATTCTGCTGTGAATTTCAGTCTGAAAATTCTTTAGTGACAAAACTAAGTCCCAAAATATGCCTTTGTCTGTAAAAACAACTAAATAGCTGCAACAGTTAGAGCAAGCAGATTTTTTTTTTTTTGTCAGTGTGGGGTCTGAACTCTGGGCCTGGGCACTCAGCTCTTCAGCTCAAGGTTAGCTCCCTACCACTTGAGCCACAGTGCCACTTCCCGCTTTTTCTGCTTATGTGGTGCTGAGGAGTAGAACCCAGGGCCTTATGCATGCAAGGCAAGCGCTCTACCACTGAGTCATCTTCCCGGCCCGATTCTTTTTTTTTTTTTTTTTTTTTTTTTTTTTTTACCAGTCATGGGGCTTAAACTCTGGGCCTTGGCACTGTCCCTCAGCTCTTTAGCTCAAGGCTAGTGCTCTACCACGTGAGTCACAGTGCCACTTCTGTTTTTCTGGTGATTAATTGGAGATGAGGTTCATGGGCTTTCCTGCCCAGGCTGGCTTTGAACCTCAATCCTCAGATCTCAGCCTCCTAAGTAGCTAGGATTACAGGCATGAGCCACAGGCGCCTGGCTGAGCAGATTCTTTTAACTGGAACATGATGGTGTTGTATTGAAATGTTCAAAGGTTTTTTACATTGGCTCAAAGTTATACACAGGGTTGTGGCAAAGCGCTTGCTTAGCAAGTAATATCTTGGGTTCAATCCTCAATACCAAAAAAGAAAAGAAAAAAAATGCAGTTCAAAAACAACACATAAACATTTACCTAACGGACTGCTTTCTGGTACCAGAGCTTGAACTCAGATCCTCATGCTCTGACTTGGCCTTTTCTGCTCACAGCAGGTACTCTACTATCTGACCACATGTCCAGTGTGGCTTTTTGCTGGTTAATTAGGATTGTGTTTCACAAACTTTTTTTTTTTTTTTTTTTTTTTTGTCAGTACTGGGGTTGGGATTGGAATTAAAGGCAGCACAATTGTTCAGTTACTTGGTTGTCACTGAATCCCATGAGTCACATCTCTCTGGCTTTTTGCTGGTTATTTTGGAGATAAAGTCTCTTAGATCTTTCTGCATGGGCTAGCTTTGAGTTTTGATCCTCTGGATCTCAGGTTCCTGAATAGCTAGAATTAAAGGCAGCTTCTAAAATGTTGTTTGTTGGTTTGAACTCAGTGACTTGTGTTGCAAGACAAATGTTCTATCACTTGAGTCATGATCTTGGTCCCTTAAAAAATGTTTTAGTTATCAAAGTGTACACTAACACAGCGTGTGTATGTGTGTGTGTGTGTTAACATGCATGCACACGTGTATGCACAATAATCCTGGGACTTGAACTCAGGGCCTGAGCTCTGTCCCTGAGATTTCTTGCTTAAGGCTAGCACTCTACCACTCCATGTTGGGCTTTTTTTTTTTTTTTGGTGGTTAACAGGGGAGATATGAGATTTATGGACTTTCCTGCCTGCTTGGCTGGAACTATAATCCTCAGATCTCATCCTCCTGAGTACTAGGATTATGACAATGAGCCATTGGTACCTGGCATCACTGTCTTTTAAACACTGGTGAAAAGCAGGCTGCATTACCAGTCTGTTTGCTATATAGTTTAGAATCCCTACATAACTGTCAAATGATGTTTGATAAGTTACAGAAGACTAAGCTCTGTAGAGAAGTCTACCTATCTTATAACCTAATCAAAATGACAAAATAACACACCTTAAACCATGAAAATACTGCATCAGATAAGTTTGTGAATGTAGCTAGTGTGTGTGTGTGTGTGTGTGTGTGTGTGTGTGTGTGTGTGTGTGTGTGTTGCTAGGGATCAACCCAGGATTTTGCAGATACAAGGCAAGCACAATCCCACTGAGCTACATACACCCCCAATTTCAACCTAAGCAGGCACCCTACTTCTTGAGGCTTTTTTGGGGGGCCCTTCCCCTTCCCTTTTCCTCCTCCCTCCTTCCCCCCCTTTTCTTTCTTTTTCTTTCAGGGTGTTTGTCAGTAGTGGAGCTTGGACTCGGGGCCTAGGTGCTGTCCCTTAGCTTTTTAACTAAGGGATGGTGTTCTACCATTTTAGCCACAGCCTTATTTCAAGCTGTTGATGAGTCTCACATGGGCTAGAAAGGTGGCTCAGTGGTAGAGTGTTTGCCTTGCATGCATGAGGCCCTGGATTCAATTCCTCAGTACTACATAAGCAGAAAAAGCTGGAACTGTCGCTGTGGCTCAAGCAATAGAGCGTAAGCCTTGAGCTGAAGAGTTGAGGGACACCGCCTAGGCCCAGAGTTCAGGCCCAAAGACCAACACACACACACACACACACACACACACACACACACACAGAGTCTCACAAACATTCCTGCACGCACGCACACACACACACACACACACACACACACACACACACACACACACACAGAGTCTCACAAACATTCCTGCCCAGGTGGCTTCAGCGATCCTCAGATCTCAGTCTCCTGAGTAGCTAGTATTACAGGCATGAGGGAGATGTTGGTTACTTTCAAGATAGGGTCTTTTCATGTCCATGAAGGTCTGGATGGAGATCCTATTTGTACCTCCCTTTTCTGCTAGGATGACAGATGCGCACAATGGATGACAAGTGTGGGTGAGTGTGCTCAGCCATTGGTGAAGTTTTGTTTTTGCAGAATTTTCCCTTAAACTGTGTTCTCATCACCTTCTAGGTATCTAGGATTACAATCTTGAGCCACTGAGCCTGGACAAGTAAGAGCTTTTTGTTACTGTGGTTTTTAATGCAACTTGTCTCTCATTTATTTTACCTGCACACATATTCCATTTCTAATCTTTCTGCGAGGAAAGAACCATATTGGCCACAGCACTACTCTTAATTCATAAACTTGTGATGTTACTGTATGATAAATATAGATGAATAAATAATAGGATGTTCATAGCTCAGAAACTTAATTTTTTCCCCCAAGAAAACTAGGAATGTTGTTTCTGTCTTGATGGTACACAGACTCTCAACTAGTCCACCTATGTGAGAAGCCATTTATGAAAAAATTTTGTAAAACAGACAAAATAGAGAACAGGGCCAAATATGTCAGGAAGAAGTGAGATGGCTCTATAGCCAGGCATGTGCAAGCAGCAAGGAAGGACATTGATTATTTAGAGGAGATCATGTTGAAGAATAACTTTTACAATTTTGACATGAGATACTTCTAGCAACAAACATTGACCAGACAAAGGGGTAAAGAGTGTCATGGGGGGGGGGAGAAATGGGGGTGCTGGTCCTGGGGCTAGAACTCTGGGTCTGGTCACTGTCCCTGAGCTTTTGTGTTCAAGCTAGTGCTCTATCACAGATTCAGCTCTACTTCCAGCTCTTTTGGTGGTGTTTTTTGTTTGTTTTTAAGTGGTGGTCAGGGTGTCATGGACTTTCCCACCTGGGCTGGCTTCAAACTGTGATCCTCAGATCTTAGCCTCCTGAGTAGCTAGGAATTATAGGCACAAGCCACCAGTGCCTGACTGTTTATTTTGAGATACAACAACTTGGATGTAGATGGAATTTAAGAGACAATTTCTAGCATTCTAATTTTATATTTAGAGATGGAGAAATATGAATTAGACTGCCTAAGGTAACACAGGTAGACAGCTGGGGTGCAACCAGGACCTCTGTTAAGTTTAGAGGATGGTGTATGATAAACTTGGAGGAGTTCTGTAAGTGAATAGAAATGCTACACTCCAGGAAGGCACCATGCCAAATCCAAGTTCTGGAGCGCTCATATTGTGTGGGTCCTTAATTAAGACTGCATGTGCTGTGACAGAGGCCCAGAATTTCAGGGTAAATGTAAAGTGAATGACTTCAACCTCGGACTTTTTTTTTTGGTCATGGGGCTTTAACTCTGGGTCTGGGCACTGTCCCTCAGCTCTTCAGCTCAAGGCTAGCTAGCATTCTACCACTTGAGCCACAGTGCCACTTTCCTGTTTTCTGGTTTATTGGAGATAAGAGTCTCACGGACTTTTCTTGCCTGGGCTGCTTTTGAACCTCGATCCTCAGATCTCAGCCTCCTGAGTGGCTAGGATTACAGGGGTGAACTGTCAGCACCTGGCTCACCTCTTTTTTTTTTTTTATTTGGCTGTCTCAATTTTCACAATAACCCAGTCCTCCACCTCCCCCATGTATTATTTTAGAGATGAGAAAAATTAGACCCCCCCCCTCCCAAAAAAAGAAGGTTGTCACTTGGTCAGGTGACAAAGGATAGAGTCAAATTTGAACCCAGCCAAGATGGGTATTCTCTCTCAGCGCCCCTGGCTGCCTCACATAACCCGATATACTAATTCTACACGTGAGAGAACTGGGTCCCAGTGGTGGGAATCAACCCACATTTGAGGCCAGAAAGCAGGTCTTTGCCAGGCGCTGGTGTGGCTCATGCCTGTAAATCAATCCTAGCTACTCAGACGGTCGAGATGTGAGGATCACTGTTCAAAGCCTGCCTGGGCAAGGAAAGCCCGTGAGATTCTTTATCTCCGTCGAACCAGCAAAAAAACTGGAAGTGGAGCCGTGGCTCAAGTGGTAGAGGTAGCCTTGCGCCCCAGACAGCTTAGGGACAGCGCGCCCAGGCCCTGAGTTCAAGCCCAGTGCCCCCACCAAAAACAAAAAAGCAGACCTAGGAGTCCGACCCCTAGGCCAAAGGCCTCGGCAGGCGCGTGCGCGTGGGTGCACCTCCCGGCCCGGGTTTGACAGTTCGCACGCAGCGCTTTGCAGGTGATGGCGGGAAGGACGAGCGCGGGCTGGGGGAGGCAGGCGCCGGAGGAGCTGTCACCGGGGCGGGGAGGCCGCGGAGCGCGGGGCCCTTCGCCGCCGCCTCCCGGTCCTTCCGCGCCGTCACCGGCGTCGCCCGCCAGGCGCACCCCTTCCTCGGCCCTCCGGAACCAACTCCCCGCCCCGCGTCCCCCAATCTGAATGCCGAGGGGTGCAAGCCCGCGCCGGGAAGGAGCTGGGCGCGCGGCGGGGGAGGCGACGCCGCGGCGGCGAGCGGCGAGCCCCGCAGCACCACCACGACGCCGCCGCCGCGGGGGTGGGGCGCGCTTCCGCCCGCCCGCGCGCCCGCCTCGCCACGTGACCCGCCGTGTTGTGGTCCGGCCCGCGTGGGCGGCGGCGGCGGCGGCGTGGGGGGCGGGTCACGTGACGGGGTTTAAATCTCCCGCAGCCGGAGCCGCGGGGGCGCCAGTGCCTCGCGTCGAGCGGGAGCGGAGGAGGCGAGGCGGGCGGGCCAGAGAGGCAGTTGGAAGATGGCGGACGAGGCGGCGCTCGCCCTTCAGCCCGGCGGCTCCCCCTCCGTGGCGGCCGAGAGGGAGGCCGCGTCGCCGCCCGCCGGGGAGCCGCTCCGCAAGAGGCCGCGCAGGGACAGCCCCGGCCTCGGGCGGAGCCCGGGCGAGCCCGGTGGGGCGGCCCCGGAGCGGGAGGCAGCGGCGGCCGGGGACGGCCTGGCGGCGGAGGCGGCGGCGGGAGGGGAGCGGGAGGCCCCGGCGACGGCCGCGGCCGGAGAAGGAGACAATGGGCCGGGCCTGCAAGGCCTAGCCCGGGAGCCGCCGCCGGCCGAGGACTTCGACGACGACGACGACGACGACGAGGGCGACGAGGAGGAAGAGGCGGCCGCGGAGGCGCTGGAGTACCGAGGTGCGCGGGGCGCGGGCGGCCGGCACTGCGCGGGCTAGCCTCCCTTCCCGGTGCGGGGCCCCTCCTAGGGCAGAGGAGTGTGTGCGGGGACCCGGCGGCGGGCCGGGAGCTCGGGACGGGCTCCGCGCGGCCCTCGGCCCCGCCGCGCGCCTCGGCCGCCCGGCGCTGTGCGCAGTCTCGGGAGCTCTCGCCGTCGCCTTGAAGTTTTCCCTCCCTTCCTCCCCCCCCCCCCGCCTCCTCCCCCTCCCCCTCCGCCTTCTCCTCCTCCTCCTCCTCCTCCTCCAGTAGTGCTCTGCTTTAAGACTTCTAAAGATTTCTTTTAAACAGAATCCGGCCTCCCCCCCCCCCCCCAACCTTTAAGCCTGAAACTTTTGGCCCTCGCATTGATCAACCTTTTGTAACTACATTTTGCAAACTGACACCTGTGCAATTTCTTCTTCCTCCTCCTCTTCTTCCTCCCTCTCCTCCTCCTCCTTTTTGGTGAGTCATGTTTTCTTAAAACTCTTAAGTTTATATATATATTAGAATACCCAACTTAATAGGCATTGCCTTCAAAATAAAAAAAAAAACCCACACAACTTCTACTTTTCTGTGATACAGTTAACATTGGGTGTCAACTGGAAAGTTTCAGAACTTTAGTTAGGACTACTTTTTTTGGGGGTGGGGGGTCCGGTCGTGGGGCCTGAACTCTGGGCCTGGGCGCTGTCCCTCAGCTCTTCAGCTCAAGGCTAGCACTCTACCACTTGAGCCACAGTGCCACTTCCGGCTTTTTTCTTTTTGCTTATGTGGTGCTGAGGAATCGAACCCAGGGCCTCATGCATGCAAGGCAAGCGCTCTATCACTGAGCCCCCTTCCCAGTCCAAGTTAGGACTACTTTTATGAATAGTTTTTCTGTTAATCACGCTTGAAATGGTTTAAGTATATGTTCATGTATGTATGTGTGTACATATTTGCATCCATTTAATTCTGGGACAACTGACAACTTTGTCAAACTGAAGCCAAAGGTGAATGTGTTAGAACATCCTTGAGAATTTATTTTTATTGTACCAGTTTTTGTTCTGAGTAGATGGCAGTCTTTGTCAATATTTGTATCAGACCCATTTATTGGACCCTTTGGCCATGTATAAAAGTTAACTTGTGCACTAGGGTCTGGATGAATAAAACTGCCTTTGAAACACACAGCCAAAGATTAATGCAAAGATGCCTTAGTATGTTTATGCTTTTATGACCTTTATTTGTAATTGACAATTTTGGTCTTGAGTGCTACATTCCCCTCCCCTGTTTTTGAGGTGCTGGGGACCCAATCTAGAGCTTGGCAAGCCTCACAAGCTCTTGACCACTGAGCCCAAACCGCCTCTCTGTTTTGACTTTTTAAAAGTTGCTTTCCATGCCGGGCACCAGTGGCTCATGCCTGTAATCCTAGCTACTCAGGAGACAGATCTGAGGATCGTGGTTCAAAGCCAGCCCGCGCAGGACTCATCTCCAATAAACCACTAGAAAACTGGAAGTGGCTCTGTGGCTCAAACGGTAGAGCTGGCGCTTTGAGCTGAAGAGCCCAAGGACAGCGCCCAAGCCCAGAGTTCAAGCCCCATGATAGACAAAAAAAAAAAAAAAAAAAAGTTGCTCTCCAGTTTTGGGGAGCTGGTTTTTATAGTCCATGTTGACTTCGAGCTTCCTACATAGGCCAGGTTAGCCGTGAGTTGTTCACTGTCCTGCTTTTGCCTCCTGAATGCTGGCTCTTTATTTATTTATTTTTGGCCTGGGCGCTGTCCCTCAGCTCTTCAGCTCAAGGCGAGCCCTCTACTGCTTGAGCCACAGTGCCACTTCCAGTTTTCTAGTGGTTTATTGGAGATAAGAGTCTCACAGGCTTTTTTCTTTCTGCTTATGTGGTGCTGAGGAATCGAACCCAGGGCCTCATGCATGCAAGGCAAGTGCTCTACCACTGAGCCACCTTCCCAGCCCCTTATTTTTATCTTTTGAGTGTGTATTTCAAGTCAGGGTCTCGAATTCTCCTTTTTTCTGCTCACAGCTAGTGCTCTACCACTTGCAGCAACCTTCTCTGTCATCTTTAATTTTTTTTTTGTTAGTGGGATTTAAATTCAGGATCTTCTGGTTGCCACAACCATATCCTTTTTTTTTGGACAGATCTTTTGTTATTGCCTAACATTGGCCTCTAACCAGCATCCTCTTATGCCTCCCTGTACCTGTAATTACAGTCCTTCTCCACCATTCCTGATTTATATGTTTAAGGTGGTATCTCATGAACATTTTACTCAGGTTGGCCTATAACCAGGATTCTCCCAGCCTGTCTAGGGAGTAGCTTTGATTACAAGTGTGAGCCACTACTGCCCAGCCTGTTTTAGTGGTTTGTTTTTCCCTCCCTCCCTCCCTCCCTCCCTCCCTCCCTCCCTCCCTCCCTCCCTCCCTCTCTCTCTCTCTCCCTCCCTCTCCCTCCCTCCCTCTCTCTCTCTCTCTTTCTTTCTTTCTTGGTTGTGGGGCTTGAACCCTGGGCTTGGGCGCTGTCCCTGCGCTCTTTAGCTCAAGGTGAGCACTCTACTGCTTGAGCCACAGCGCCACTTCCAGTTTTCTAGTGGTTTATTGAAGATAAGAGTCTCACAGACTTTCCTGCCCGGGCTGGCTTTGAACCATGATGCTCAGATCTCAGCCTCCTGAGTAGCTAGGATTACAGGCATTAGCCACTGGTGCCCGGCTGGTTTGTTTTGTTTTGTTGTGTTTTGGGTCCGGTCATGGGGCCTGAACTCTGGGCTTGGGCTGTACCTCAGCTCTTCAGCTCAAGGCTAGCGTTCTACCAATTGAGCCACAGCGCCACTTCTGGCTTTTTTCTTTTTGCTTATGTGGTGCTGAGGAATGGAATCCAGGGCCTCATGCATGCAAGGCAAGTTCTACCACTGAGCCACCTTCCCAGCCCCTCTTTTGGTTTTTTGGTCAGTCATAGGGCTTGAACTTTGGGCCTGGGCGCTGTCCCTGAGCTCTTTAGCTCAAAGCAAGCGATCTACCACTTGAGCCACAGCTCCACTTCGGCCTTCTGGTGGTTAACTGGAGATAGAGTCTCATGAGCTTTCATGCCCAGGCTGGCTTGGAACTGTGATCCTCCTATCTCACCTCCCTGAGTAACTGTTTTAAAGATTTATAAATTATTATTAATTTTTGGAGGTACTAGGATTTGAACTCTGAGCCTTGTGCTTGCTAAACAGGCAATCTGTTGCTTGAGCCAGGACCTAACCTTTATAGCTTTTGATTTACTGAAATTCAGATTCTGTGCAGAATCTGTGGTGAATGGTGCATTCACTGTGTATGCATTCTATACATATGCAATATGAATGTTAACTTTTTAAAAATTTCGTCGGTTATGGGGCCGAGCTCCCTCAGCACAAGGTGAGGGCTCTACCATTTGAGCCACAGCACCTCTTCTGGTTTTGTGGTGGTTAATTGGAGATGAGTCTCACGGCCTTTCCTGTCTGGGCTGGCTTTGAACCATGATCCTCAGATCCCAGCCTCCTGAGTAGCTAGGATTAAGGCGTGAGCCACCAGACCCTGGCTGAAAGTTAACTCTTTTAGTCAGTGAAAATGGTTGCTTTGTACCATTATAGGTTTTCATTTTAAAGATGCAAATGTTTCAGCATCCCTGAGTTACTTTTGATCTCTTTTGCAGATAACTTTCTGTTCAGTGATGAAATTATCACTAATGGTTTTCATTCTTGTGAAAGTGATGAGGATGACAGAGCTTCACATGCAAGCTCCAGTGACTGGACCCCAAGGCCACGGATAGGTATGGTTCAGAGTTGTGCAGCTTTGGAATGAATGCCTTTTTCTTTTGTACCAACTTTAATTTTTTTCTGTTCTTTTAGCCTGGGTTTAGGTTTTTAGCTATGTGTGGTGGTTTTATGGTGGTATTTTTTTTTTTGGAGGGGGGTGGTATTCAGGGCTTGGGATTGAATTTATGACCTTGCATATGCTAGGCAAACTTTACCACTGTTCCCAGTTCTATTTTTGTTTTTAACAGGTCAGACCATAAAGAATAGCCAGGTAGGGGTTGGGAAGGTGGCTCTGGTAGAGCGCTTGCCTTGCATGCCTGAGGCCCTGGGTTCGATTCCTCAGCACCACATGAGCAAAAAGAAAAAAAACCGGAAGTGGTGCTGTGGCTCAAGTGGTGGAGCGCTAGCCTTGAGCTGAAGAGCTGAGGGACAGTGCCCAGGCCCGAGTTCAGGCCCCACGACCAAAAAAAAAAAAAAATAGCCAGGGTACACCTCAGAAAGTTCTTATTCCAGTTCTCTAGCTAGAATGTCTTCTCTCTTCATTTGACATCTTTTTTTTTTTTTTTAAATTATTTTTAGCTAGCACTGGGACTTGAAATCCAGGCCTCAGGCTTGCTTGACTTTTTTGCCTCATTTTTTAAGCTTCATTTCCAGTTGAGCACTTGGTGATTAATTGGAAATGGAGTTTTGCAGAATTTTCTGCCCATGCTATCTCGACAAACTTGCTTGGTCTCAGCTTCCTGATTATCAGGATTACAAGTATAATTACAAGGATTAAAAGCCACTATCATTTAGCTTGATATCCCCACCCCCACCCTTTTTTTTTTTTTTTTTTTGGTCAGTCATGGGGCTTGAACTCTGGGCCTGGGCACTGTCCCTGAGCTCTTCAGCTCAAGGCAAGTACTCTACCACTAGACCCACAGAGCCACTTCTGGTTTTTTGGTGTTTTATTGGAGATAAGAGTCTCAAGGGACTTTCCTGCCTAGGGTGGCTTTGAACCATGATCCTCAGATCTCAGCCTCCTGAGTAACTAGGATTACAGGCATGAGCCACTGGTGCCCGACCCTTTTTCTTAATATCTGACACTTAACAGTCTTTTTTTCAGTTGTATTTAATGTGCTCATATACTACTTCTGTTTTACATTGTCAAAGTAAGATGTCTCACATGTAGTTTGCTCAGTATTACATACATGAATGAGTTGGGAAAGGTTTTTTTCTTTCCTTTCGGTGTTGTGTATCAAACCCTGGACCTTTCTGATACTAACCACAGCCCCTTGGTAAAGAATTTTGAAATAGAGTACATTATCATTTTTTTTTATACTTGTTGGGGATCAAACTCAGGGCTTCAAACATTCTAGGCAATACTCTATCTTTGAATTATACACATGGCCCTACATTATCAGAGTTTTATACCAAGAGATCAAGCCTCAGGGCTTTGTATGTTCTAGGTACGCAGTGTTCTACCAATGAGCTATATCCTAGTTCTGTGATGTAACTATATTGATAGTGATATTTTTTCCTGTGTTCTTACTTTTCCAAATGGATTAGCCATTTAAACATGATAACATACACTTTTAATTTTTTCAAGTTAGATAGCTGATCTAAGCAGCCTCAGGGCAAATAATTATTAATGCTTGAGACAGCATTGTTTGTAGCATGAAACTGAAGGTTATTGCTGAAAAAATAGAAAAGATTTACTTATGAATATTTTTCCTGTCTCTTCTGTCTCCCTGATGTTATTTAACCAGTCTCTCATGTTATTTAACATGGAATTTCAGGACTTTTAAAATGTTTTCCGTAGTTTACTGAACCATTAAAAAATAACTTGTTACTATGTTCTGTAATTCTTGATTTTAACCACAAAAACTTACATTGGTAATTAGCTGCACTTTTTTCTTTTGGTGGCGGGGAGGTGCAGAGGTTTAAACCCTGGGCTTATGAATGTTAAGCATGTGTTTTACCACTGAGATATTCCCTTCACATCCCTTTATTTTGACTGTTTAAAGCATAAGGAGTCCCTTCAAGTATTGATTAGATCTCTGTAACCTTGGGATATAGCATTAACTGTGAGGGTATACTGAGAATGAAGTGCCTTTAAAGTTGCATTTTCTTACTTTGCATAAAACCTTATAGATAGCTAACTCATTACTTCAGAAAATAAATGCGATTTTTCTGATTACTTGGAAGAAAACTTATCTAAGTCTTTTTTTCTTAATATAGGTCCATATACTTTTGTTCAGCAACATCTCATGATTGGCACAGATCCTCGAACAATTCTTAAAGATTTACTGCCAGAAACAATTCCTCCACCTGAATTGGATGATATGACACTGTGGCAGATTGTAATTAATATCCTTTCAGAACCACCAAAAAGGAAAAAAAGAAAAGATATTAATACAATTGAAGATGCTGTGAAATTACTCCAAGAGTGCAAAAAAATAATTGTTCTAACTGGAGCTGGGGTATGTAAGATGTAGAAAACACTAGCAAAGGGAGAAGTGGTGTATAGATTTTCTTACTCTTTTTCCATTTTCTTCTTTTTCTGCTGTAGAAAAGTAATCCTTGTGGTGATAATGGGTGAAATGGCCCTACACTAAGGGTAACAGTATTGCTAAATGGTTCAGATTTAGAAAAACTCCAATAGCATTAAAAAATACATACTTTTGGCCAGGTGCCAGTAGCTCACACCTACCTATTATAAGCCTAGTTGCTCAGGAGACTGAATAACATGGATGGAGGTTTGAAGGTATCCTAGACAGATAAATTTGAAAAACTTGTCTCCAATTAACACACACACACACACACACACACCACACACACACACACACACATCTCTTATCTGCTCCTAGCACAGTAGGTAAGTGAGGTTAAGGCAGAATTTTTACCTACATTCTGCTTGTGTGTTAAGGTATGTCAGAGTCTGGTGGAGCTGTTGGTATTTGGTCAATTTTCATTGAGAAAACCTAATTGATAATCAAAGAACTTACCTGATGATAAGTGAAGAACTTAGTGTTGCGAAGTGATAGGACATTGACAAAAAAATTGACATTTTTTGACTCATCTTAGGCTATTGATACTGTGTGTTGAGTGTGTAGAACATTAGCAACTAGAGCAATTGGAGTAATATTCAGTCCTGCTTTCTACTATTTAGTTTTAAAAGAGTATTAAATAGGCTGGGAAGGTAGCTCAGTGGGAGAGTGCTTGCCTTGCATGCATGAGGGCCTGGGTTCGATTCCTCAGCACCACATAAGCACAAAAAGGCCAGAAGTGATGCTGTGGCTCAAGTGGTAGAGCGTTTGCCTTGAGCTGAAGAGCAGAGGGACAGTGCCCAGGCCCAGAGTTTAAGCCCTATGACCAACCAAAAAAAAAGTATTAAATAATCATCAAGAGCAGTTTTGTTTTCTTTTTTGGTGCTGAGGATCAGATCCAGAACCTAATAAGTATGCTAAATAAGCATAAGGTTGGTGTTTGATGCACCTGCAGCCTCAGTATGGATTTTGCTCACAGATGTGATATTAGTTTGATTTACACTGAGGTCAAGGTGGCGCCAACTCTGTTAAATTTGTGACTTTATCTTGAACTAACCAGAATAATGCCAGACTGGAGGTGTGGCTCAATTGGTAGAGTGCCAGCCATGAACTAAAAAAACTGAGAGTTCAAGGCCCT
The DNA here is from genome assembly GCF_024711535.1 of Dipodomys merriami. Classification (NCBI taxonomy): domain Eukaryota; kingdom Metazoa; phylum Chordata; class Mammalia; order Rodentia; family Heteromyidae; genus Dipodomys; species Dipodomys merriami. Next base: position 20,697,711 of record NW_027202715.1, on the reverse strand, counting down.
GAAATCAAGCCCTGGAATTGGCATGAAACAAATAATAACTTCTCAATTCCCTACTTGAAATGTCAGGATTTGTTAGTAGAAAAAGTATCTAAAATCTACTTTTAAAAAATTGAAATACTGTGCATTGCAATTTGTATTTTCTTACGGTTTTATGTCATTTTTTTGTGATAGTCATACACATACCACATGCACAAAAATATACCCTAGCTGGCCTAGAACTTAGAACCCTGCTTCTTCCTCTCAAGTGCTGGAAATAATTGGTGTGTACCACCATGCCTAGCTTGCTTGCTTACTTCATTATTGACTTAAGTTGGTACTGGGGCTTGAACTTAAGGCCTAGTGCTGCTCCTTAGTTTTTTCTCTCAAGGCTGGTGCTCTATGAATTGAGTCACAGCTCTATTTCTGGGTGCTGGTGGCTCATGCCTGTAATCCTAGCTACTCAGGATGCTGAGGATCGTGGTTCAAAGCCATCAGGGGCAGGAAAGACCGAAAGACTCCTATCTCCAATAATCCACAAGAAAAACGGAAGTGGCGCTGGAGCTCAAGTGGTAGAGCACTCACCTTGAGCTGAAATGCTGAGGGACAGTGCCCAAGCCCAGAGTTCAAGCCCCATGACCGACCCAAAAAAAAAAAGTCTTATGAATTTGTCTGCATGGGCTGATTTTGAACTGTGATCCTTAGATTTCAGCCTCCTGAGTAGGACTGCAAGCATGAACCACCAGTGTTCAGCGTTGTTTTTTTGAAACTGTTTCCCTAGTTGGCCTCAACCTTCAACGCTCGGGAAATCATCCTGTCTTGTCCTCCTGAGTTGCTGGCACTACGGGCATCCCTACCTTACAAACACACACATAGTATTTTTAGGGTGTTGTTATGTACTCCAGGCTGACATTAAACTCCTGATCCTTCTGGCTGTTTTATTTTTCTGTCAGTTGTGGGGCTTGAACTCAGCCTGGGCACAGTCCCTGAGCCTCTCTGAGCTCAAGGCTAGCACTCTGCCACTTGAGCCATAGCGACACTTCCTATTTTAAGTGCTTGGATTATAGGTTTGGCACCATGGCCATCTATGATGAAGTATTTAAAAAAAATACAAGACTGAGGGTAAGTCTCAAGTGGTAGAGCATCTGCCTAGCAAGAGCAAGGCCCTGAGGTCAAACTCTAGTGCCACCAAAAAAAGAGAATATACAAGCTTAGTATTTTTTTCTTTCTTTCTTTTTTGGGTCTGGTCGTGGGGCCTGAACTCTGGGCCTGGGCGCTGTCCCTCAGCTCTTCAGCTCAAGGCTAGCGCTCTACCACTTGAGCCACAATGCCACTTCCGGCTTTTTTCTTTTTGCTTATGTGGTGCTGAGGAATCGAACCCAGGGCCTCAGGCATGCAAGGCAAGCGCTCTACCACTGAGCTACCTTCCCAGCCCCAAGCTTAGTATTTTTATTTATTTATTTTTTTTGGCCGGTCCTGGGCTCTGGTTCCTAAGCTTCTTTTGCTCAAGTCTAGCGCTCTACCACTTGAGCCACAGTGCCACTTCCGGCCTTTTCTGTGTATATGGCATTGAGGAATGGAACCCAGGGCTTTGCACTTTCTAGGCAAGCCCTTTTACCACTAAGCCACATTCCTAGTCCACAAACTTATTTCTTTGGAAATCATTTGTAATAGAAATTCTTGCTTGATTTCTAACGTAAAATAAATTGGTTGAATTGATTTAATTTTGTTTTCAATTACATTGTGGTCATTTTTGCTAGTTAAGTGTTAGAAGGTTTCAAATTAGCCCAACTTCCTTATGTCCATTAAAAATAAATTATGTGATAGGTTAGAGATACTTATTTGGCTTTGTTACTTCTGTTTGTTACTTCTATAGTAGTTCCATTCCCCCAAGGAAGTTTAAAAATAAAACTATTTCTTCCCTAAATGGTGTAGTAAGGGAGCTCATTATTACTCAGGTAGGAGTAAAAGTTGTATGTCATGCATATTTTCAGGTATCTGTTTCATGTGGAATACCTGACTTCAGATCAAGAGATGGTATTTATGCTCGCCTTGCAGTAGACTTCCCAGATCTTCCAGATCCTCAATCTATGTTTGATATTGATTATTTCAGAAAAGATCCAAGACCATTCTTCAAGTTTGCGAAGGTACCACTAATTTTCTAGTTGCTTGATTTATGAAAAAGTACTTTGTTAATATATAGATTTTTTTTGTATGTGTGTGAGTTTTTTTTTTTTGTTTTTTTTTTTGTGGTGCTAGTGATAGAATCTAGAACCTTCTGCATGTTTGGTATGTGCTTTTATCAACCGAACAACATCCCCAACTCTATTTTATTGCCTGGTAAATGGAGTGCTGCTAATGTGGTGTATGATCCACTCACCAATCATCAGAATCTTTCTTCATTTTAAACTTTATTTTCAAAGAGTTGGATTTTGTTTTTGTTTTTAAGATACATAGACCTTGAATTATTTTTTTCTAAATCACACCTAATTTGGTATACTTTGTAGTAGGCAGACTTTAACATGATGATGTGACTAAAAACTCATTTGTAATTAGGGGTGAAGAAGATTCTTAGCTTGGATTTTTGTCAACAGATTGCACAGTTTAACCTCATTCTCTAGAATTGTACTGTTCAGTAGCATGTAGCTGTATTTGATGTGTGTTGATGTGAACAACACTAGAGTTTTAGGGACCATACTACAGCAAAAAAATTAAACATTTTGCTGATTTTATTTATTAACTACTAACAAGTGATTATTCATTACTTACAGAAATAATACCTTCAAGCGCCAGATGTGTTTGCACACAGATGTAATCTTAGTACATAGGAAGCAGACAGGAGAATGAGTCCAGCTTGGGTTTCATAGTGAGACCCTGCTTCAAAAAAAAAAAGGCATTTTATTTTGGGTTAAATGATTGAAATGTTCACTTTTAATATGTGGTTAATAGAGAATTTAAAATTACATGCATAGCTTACATATATCTATTGTATTCTAAAGATTTTAGTCATTAGAAAACATGGATTTTTTTATTTCTTTAGTCTTGTGGAAAGGTTTGAGAAAACCTTTTGTACTAGAACTGTTAATGAATATAGGAATAATATTGATGAACCTGAACTTGGTTTCAGCTTGGGTCCTCAGTTTGCTAGGCTGGAGCTCCTGCCACTTGAGCTATATGTACCTCCAGCCCCCATAAACCTGAATTTTACAGGCTGAAAAATAACTAGAACATGGGCTGGGGATGTGGCTTAGTGGTAGAGTGCTTTCCTAGCATGCTTGAAGCCCTGGGTTTGATTACTCAATAACACATGAACAGAAAAAGCCAGAAGTGGCACTGTGGTAGAGTGCTATCCTTAAGCAGAAAGAAGCAGCTCAGGGGCAGTGTCCAGGCCCTGAGATCAAGCCCCAGGACTGACAATAATAACTAGAACAAAAAAGGGTTTGGAGGCATGGCTCAAACAGTATAGTGCGTATCTAGCAGAGTTCAATCCCCAGTACCAGTAAAAACAAAACAAGAGGAAAAAAAAATGTGGCAACTGAGAATAGAAAATAGCAAAATGAGAAAGATTATAAATTTATCCAGTACAAATTTATCTATCAGCTTACATTACCTTTGTGTGTGTGTGTGTGTGTGTGTGTGTGTGTGTGTGTGTGTGTGTGTGTGTGTGTGTGTGTGTGTGTGTGTGTGTGTGTGTGTGCGCGCGCGCGCGCGCGCGCGCCAGTCCTGGGGCTTGAGCTCAGGGATGGGGATGGGGCAATGTCCCTGATTTTTTTTTTTTTTTTTTGCCGGTCGTGGACCTGAACTCTGGGACTGGGCGCTCTTCAGCTCTTCAGCTCAAAGCGAGCATTCTACCACTTGAAACACAGTGCCACTTCCAGCTTTTTCTGTTTATGTGGTGCTGAGGAATCCAACCCAGGGCCTCATGCATGCAAGGCAAGCACTCTACCACTGAGCCACCTTCCCAGCCCCTGTCCCTGAGCTTTTTGTTATTTATTTTTATTTATTTAGTTTTTGGTGGTTGTGGGGCTTGAACTCTGGGCCTAATCGCTTTTTGCTCAAGGCTAGTGCTCTACCATTTTTAGCCACTGCTTCTAGTATTAGGTGATTAATTGGAGGCTAGAGTTTCATGAATTTTTCCTGTCCAGACTGGCTTTGAACCACAATCCTCAGCCTCCTAGTAGCTAGGATTATAGGCATGAGCCACCAGCACCCAGCATCCCTGAGCTTTTTCTACCACTTGAGCTAAAGCTCAAGAGTCTCATGGACTTTCCTACCCTAGTTGGCTTTGAACCATGATCCTCAGATCTCAGCCTCCTGAGTAGTTAGGATTACAGGCATGAGCCACAGGTACCTGGCTATATTAACTTTGATGTGTAAAAACCTATCGATATAATTACAGTTATACCGACAAAGGCAAATCTTAGGAATTTTAAACAGAAATCAAGACTAGCTAAAACTGGCAATGTGTTGTAATCACTTTAAGCACTAAAAATAGATTTTATAATGCTTAGGAGGAAAAATGGATTAATCACTTGTCTACAAAATTGAAAATATGTATGAAGTACAACTTCTAATTTTGTTTATATAAATTAGTTTTTGCTTGTTTTTTAAGTTCACTTAATGTGAAAAGATAATTTGTACTTATCACTTTGGGACCTGCCTAAAAGCCTTTAGTTACTGTTATATAATAACATACTATTTTATAGTAGCTCAGTATAACTTTTAGTACTCTAAAAAATGATTACCCTTGGGCTATAATCCCAGCTATTTAGGAGGCTGAGATGGTAAGATTGCTTGAGTACAAGAATTCTGGGCTTGAGTGTGCTATGCCAGTCAGGTGTCCTGACTGACTTTGGCACAAACTTGATGACTTCCAAGGAGCAGAGGACCACCAGATTGCCTAAGGAAGGGTAAACTAGCCCAAGTCCAAAACAGAGCTGGTCAAAAGTTCTATATTGTTCAGTAGTGGATGATGCCTACAAAGACTCACTCCAGCCACACAGCAAGACCCTTCTTTGCACACTTCATACACACACACCGAAAACCACCAAAAATGATTACCAGCAGTGCCAAACACTTTGTTCCCTAGCTTATTTTTCCCCCACTTTAATACTCTTGGAAGTAGTTTCATAATGGCACTTAATAGGACTAACTATTGTTATATAGTTGTAGCCAAATCTTTTTTTTTTAACTATGGTTGTTTGGTAATTTTGAAATTATCAATGTAACAGGCAAAAAAATTAACGTTCTAGCTGTCATGCATGTATGTGTGTATGATAGGTGCATGTGTGTGTATGCTGGGTATTGAACTCAACTCTGCATATGTTCTACCATTGAGCTAGACCATCTGTTACCAGCCCCAGGTGTTGTGGTATTTATTTGTTTACTTATGGCAAACACTTGGGGTTGAGGTGAAGGTCTCACACTTAAATCATTTTTGCTACTTTGTAGATAGGGTCTTGTATTTATGCCTAGGCTGATCTAGACCTATTTATGATCCTCCTACTTAGGTTCCCTGTGTAGCTGGGGGACAATGTCTAACTAGGGCTTGGTTGAGATGGCATTTCACTTTTTCCTGGGTTGTCCTCAAACACCAATGCTCCCATTCTCTTGACTCCTCTGAGTAGTTGGGATTATAGGTGTGAGCCACAATGCTTGGCCCAGTATTCTGCTTTAACTGGAGTAGAGGACTGCATTTTTGTTTTTGGATGTTACCAGGGTTTGAATGCAGGGCTCACTTGCCTAATTTACTGAGCTGGCACTCCTCCAGCTCATTGTTTTTTTTTTTTTTTCTGTTTTTTGGGGGGAGATGGGGTTGCTGAGGATTTTTCTTTGGGCTGGCTTTGAATCTTGATCCTCTGCATCTCAGCCTCTATGAGCTACTAGCACTCAGGGCTGTTTTTTTTTGTGTGTGTGTGTATTTTTTTTTAAACTATATGTTTATCTTTTGAATTGCTTGTCTTGTTTTTCACCTTTTTTGCTTGTTTCTTTTCTTTTGTGCTGGTCCTAGGACTTGAATCTGGGCCTGTGAGCTGTCCCTGAGCTTTTTCACTCAGGGCTAGCACTTTACCACTTGAGCTGCAGCTACACTTCAGATTTGGTGGTTTAGCGGAGATAAGAGTAACAACAGACTTCCTTGGCAAGGTTGGCTTCAAGCTGTGATTCTATCTCAGCCTCCTGAGTAGCTAGGATTACAGGCATGAGCCACCAGCACCTAGCTTGTTTTTCACCATTGGGTTTTTTTTTTCTTTCTTTCCTTTTTTTTTTTTTTGTCACTTTGAGTGCTTTTCCATACTGATTTGTAGAAACGTTATAGCACTTTAGAGTGCTTTTACTGGAATTCCAACCTCCATTAATGCTAGGAAATATTATAGTCTTTTCTCAGTTACACTCATTCTAATACCTAAAAGAAAATTGTGCTAGGCCTTAAAACTAGAAAATTTAAACTGAGAAATCAAAACTTGGGAAGTTACTAAGAACTGATCTTGCACTCAGAACTAGGTATAAATGATAGTTGTGCTTGTTACCGACTTTTGTAGCCAAATGATGAGTTATTTCTATACTTCGGTTGTTTTAGTCTAGGTCTATGTATATCTGGAGCAGGGTTTACATCACCAACTTGGTCTAAGGGTCATCTAGTAGAACGTGGCCTGCACAAGGTCTCTGTCATATGTTCTGTTTTTCTTTACAGCCCTTAAAAAAATGTGAAAACGCAGCCTTTTGCCTTATCTCTGACATAATAAAGATGAAATATAAGTGCTTGTTAACGTTATGCCTAGTACATACTAAAGGTATATTAAGTAGTAACTGATAGCATCACTAATCACAATTCTCTCAGGTAAGTAAGGGTTGGCTGGCATACTATAAAAAAGGCTGCTGCTTCCTTTCTGATGTTTTAAAGTCATGCATAATCTTTCCAAATGTGGACCATTCTTAATTTGATTGTGAGTCATTATTTACTTAGATAAATAATTATATATAAATGGTGCAAATCATTGTCTCTTTTGGTGTTCTTGGGGTTTGAACTTGGGGCCTCATGCATTCTAGGCATATGCTTTACCACTTAAGCCATTTTCCCTGTTCTTTTTGCTTTAGTGTTTATTTGTTTTTGTTTTTTGTTGGTCGTGGGGCTTGAACTCTGGGCCTGGGCACTATCCCTGAGCTATTCAGCTCAAGGCAAGCTTTGTCCTATAATGCTAGAGCTGAGAGAAGACAGAAACCATGTGACAGACTGTATAGACCCTGAAGCCTAAAATATTTACTATATTGTAGCCCTATATGGAAAAACCCACAGATTAAATAAAGTTGGATTTGTCAAGTAGCTAACCTTAAGTATTGATAAGTCAAGATACTGAAGTCTAGTCAGTATCTGTTTAGTGTGGTTTTGTGAAATGGATGAAACACTACAAGAATTCATAACATTCCTCTGTTTCCTTTTTTCCCCGGGGCAGGGGCAGTGCTGTGGATAGTTCTTCCTGCATGTATGGCAAGTGCTGTACCACTGAGCTCTATCTCTGTCTCTCACTTCTTTTAATAGCATAAAGAATCTAAGTGCTAGGTTGTTTTTTGTTGTTGTTTTGGTCAACTCTTTTACTACCTTCTTCTGTTCTATAAACTCTAAAACCTTGATGAATCATTTTAGTTCTTAGTGGCTGTAATTACACCCATTTTCAGATTGCTAGGGATTTGAGGAACGAAATAGGCAGCACCATTGTTTTTGGATGGAAATTATACTAGATAATTTTGAGTTCTGAGCTTTGACTGTATTGGTCACTTATGGCCAAATACCTGATTATTCCCAGGTTTTCAGACACAGATGTGTGGAATTAGGCTTTTTTGTTTTGAAGCTTTGTTCTCAGCAGAATGGTTGCTTGCTTTAAAAAACTGTATTGAAATCTGAAATAGCCTGTCTTAAGTACAGGTAGCACATCACAATTAAACCATACTCTGAATGTGAACTGTATCCCATACCTTTGGTTTTCAGCAACTTCTCAGATTAAGAGTCTGTTTTAAGAGTAGTGTGTATTAAAACAGTCCTTTGGCTGGGAATGTAGCTTAGTGGTAGAGTGCTTGTCCTGCATGCATAAGGCCCTGGGGTTGGATTCCTCAGTACAATATAGAAAAAAAGCTGGAAGTGGCACTGTGGCTCAAGTGGTAGAGTGCTAGCATTGAGCAAAATAAGCTTAGGTACAGCACCCAGACCCTTAGTTCAAGCCCAAGGACTGGCCAAAAAAAAAACAAAACCCCAAAACCTTTCAGATAATAAATTCCTTAGCTTGAATATATTTAAATATAGCAATTCAGACACACCTACTTCATCTGAAAGAAAATGGACAGAGTTAAGATTCAAATCATTTAGCTTCCCAAATATAACATGAAGGTTTATAAAATAAGAATTCTTCAAAAATATCCTTAGTATCATGAATTATAAAGATCCTATTTATCTGTTGTACCTCTTTTTAACAGTGTTTAAAATGTTCTATAGCTAAGTGTCCTGGGTAGGAGACATTCAGTATAGTATGGTATAAACTATACTATATTACAACTCAGTAGCATTTCAAAACCTAAATGTTGACTTCATTAAGCTTTTTTGCTGCTTGCTATACACATTGTTCTGTTTCTTAATATGCAGAGAGGAGTTTGTTTTATTTTTTTTTTTGGGGGGGGGGGAGTCCAGTTGTGGGGCCTGAACTCTGGGCCTGGGTGCTGTCCCTCCGCTCTTCAGCTCAAGGCTAGCTCTCTACCACTTGAGCCACAGCGCCACTTCTGGCTTTTTTTTTTTTTTTTGCTTATGTGGTGCTGAGGAATCGAACCCAGGGCCTCAGGCATCCAAGCGCTCTACCATTGAGCCACCTTCCCAGCCCAGGAGTTTGTTTTTAATACACCTTTGAATGTAAGGCAACACTTTTGGGTTTTTGTGTAATAAATTTTAAGGATCATATGGATATGTACATGTAATTGTAATTAGCCAAGTAAGTTTTGCCAAGAAAGTGTCTATTTGGATAGCAAAAGTACTTTTTAAATTTAAGGTATTAAATTGACTAAAAGCAAGCTCAAAAATATTTTTGTGTAAAAAAGTGAACATTGCCCCATCTCTATGTAGTTCATATATATTCTTCCTGACTTGTTTATATGGACATACCTTTATGTATATGCACATAGTTTTCATTTTTCTTTAGTAACAGAAACAAACTACACATGTTGGTGACTAAGATTTTTTTCATTTAGGTCATGGACCGTTTTCAGAACATCTAGCTTTCATTTTAATGGCTGCGTATTTAATATTATTGATGTACAACCTGTTCCCTACTGAGGGCCATATGGTTGTATCTAGTTTTTTTTCTAGTATTTTGATGGGTTAGAGCCTGTAATAAATGGTAAGGAAGTAAGTAGATGATAAAGAAAAAGTAAGAAGAAACTTCCTTTGCCAGTCACTTACTAAATGAAATTAAATAAAAACACTTGTCAAAAGTTGGGAGGACCAAAATTGATACATTTTCTCTGATCTTTTTGCCATGTGTATATCTGAATTCTTTGTTTTTAAAGAAGAAACAGCATTGAAGCATTATTTGGGGGGAAAAACACACACACAAAATCCAGCAACTCAGCATTCATGAGCAACTCTATACTATCCCAGTATGTGCCTGTGCAGTGGAAGGAAAACAATTTTGGTAAGGAATTAAAACTTTAGCTTTAAACTTCCAACAGGTTGATATTTATAATGAATGATGAATCAAAAAAAATTTTTAATCTTACGTTGACAGCCTTTTTTTCCTTTTTAGTTTAAAAAGTCACCATTCTTTTGATACTTGTAAATTTAGTGTAAAGTTTTCTTTTTTCCTTAAAGAAAAATCTGAAATTGCAGCCAACAAAAATTAGATATCCTAGGTATTGCTTCTGTTAAAACGTTAACATTTACTAGATAAATTTATGGGTCACTTTCATCCTTTTCTTAAAGGAGCCAAGTTCACTAATTGCTGAGTTTTGTAGATGTTGTAGAAACAATCCTTAGGTGTGTGGTGTCTCTATCTCTAGAGGCTTTAAGGTGGTGTTCATGCATTTTGTTTATTACATGGGGGTTGTTATTGGAAACTTTGTTAAACCTAAGCAGGATGTATGTTATATCATTAATATAATTTTTTTTCTACCTTTTACATTATGTAGGAAATATATCCTGGACAATTCCAACCATCTCTCTGTCACAAATTCATAGCCTTGTCAGATAAGGAAGGAAAACTACTTCGCAACTATACACAGAATATAGATACCTTGGAACAGGTTGCAGGAATCCAAAGGATAATTCAGTGTCATGGTTAGTAAATTTCAAAATGGCTTTCTGTATTTTTTTTTTTTTTTTTGGTCTGGTTGTGGGGCCTAAACTCTGGGCCTGGGCACTGTCCCTCAGCTTTTCAGCTCAAGGCTAGTACTCTACCACTTAAGCCACAGCGCCACTTCCGGCTTTTTTTTCTTTCTGCTTATGTGGTACTGAGGAATCGAATCCAGGGCCTCATGCATGCAAGGCAAGTGCTCTACCACTGAGCTACCTTCCCAGCCCTGTAATTTATTTTTATAGGATTATTAGAAAGCAGGCTATCCGTTAATAATGAGATGGCATTATTATCAAATATTAATCTTAACCTGTATAGCCCAAAAGAATGCAAAAACAAAATAAAAATGACCTTGATGCTTGAATTATACAAAACATCAAATATTAATGTACTTTTGGGCTGGGAAGATGGCTCAGTGGTAGAGTGCTTGCTTTGTATGCATGAGTCCCTGGGTTCTATTCCTCAGCACCACATAACTAGAAAAAGCTGGAAGTGGCTCAAAGCCAGCCCTAGCAGGAAACTTCGTGAGACTCTTATCTCCAGTTAACCACTAGAAAACTGAAAGTGGCGCTGTGGCTCAAGTGGTAGAGTGCACACCATGAGCTGAAGAGCTCAGGGACAGTGCCCAGGCCCAGAATTCAAGCCCCAGAGCTGACCAAAAAAGAAAAAAAGGGTTTTAATTCTGTCAAGTTTCCTAAAATTCTCTAATCTCTCTTGTGTCAAACTAATCTTTATGTTCAAGAAACAGATCGTCTTTTAATAAAACATTTTGGTTGCTTTTAGGTTCCTTTGCAACAGCATCTTGCCTGATTTGTAAATACAAAGTTGACTGTGAAGCTGTACGAGGAGATATTTTTAATCAGGTGATTTATGTATTTATATTTTAGGATTTGTCTCTGGTCTGTCTCTTCTTTTGTCTCTAAATCCTTTTAAAAAAGAATCCACAAGACTCTTAACAGTATCACTGGAAATTCTGGTGAAATAGAAGAACCTTTGATACTCTTAATCAAACTTGAGTGGTGATCCATACTTGTAATCACAACCTTTTGGATTTGAAACAATCAAGTCTGAAGCTGTGGACAGTGCATTTACTAACACTGTATAAAGAATACAGAGCCATTTATTATGTAGAAAATCAACTCATGCCAGGCCCTGGTGGCTCATACCTGTAATCCTAGGTACTCAGGAGGCTGAGGTCTGAGGGTCACTATTCAAAGCCAGCTCAAGGCAGAATATTCCATGAGACTCATCTCTTAACCATCAAAAAGCTGGAAGTGTAATTGGCAGATCACTGGCCTTGACTAAGAAAGCTCAGAGACAGTGCCCACGACCAGCAGCAAAAAAAAAAAAAAAAAAAAAGTTCTTGGTAAAGGTCTTTCTTGTTTGTTACTCCTGAAAACTTGTGCCTTTAGGAACTGAGCAGCATGATAGTTTTTTTTTTCAATTTTTTATTGTAAAGATACTATACAGAGGGTTACAGTTACATGATAATGAGTACACTTCCTATTGAGCATTGTTACTCCCTCCATTGTTTTCCCCCTACTATCCCTTCCCTCCCTACCTTCCCCGAGGTTCTTTTTTTGTGTGTGTGATTAAGTGATTACATAATTTCCCAAATTTCACAGTATTGTGGAATAATGATGCTCATTTAGTCACAAGTTCATTCTAACTTTCTTGGAGCAAATTGTCTATCACGGTCTATAACATATAACGGTGTACACATATACACCATACATGTGATCAGCAGCATGGGGATATTTAGTAGTGGTTCGACCAGATGAGTGGAAGTTCTTTGTTTCTTAAGTCCTGTTAATTTTGTCATATCACCTAACATTTTGGATTTAACATCTACTTATCAGGGAGACCATGTACCGTTTGTCTCTTTGCTCTTAGCTTACCTCACTCAACATGATTTCTTCTAGCTCCATCCATTTCCCTGCAAATGCCATTATTTTGTCATTTCTAATGGCTGCATAATACTCCATTGTGTATAGATACCACAGTTTTTGGATCCATTCATCTGTGGTGGGGCATCTGAGTTGTTTCCATATCCTAGCTATTGTGAACAGTGCAGCATAATAGTTTAAAAGTCTAATTGTTAAGTCTCATGGACTTGCATGATAGACTTGCTTTGAACCATGTTTATCAGTTTCAGCCTCCTGAGTAGCTAAGATTACAGGCATGAGCCACTAGCACCTGGCTTTTGAGTATTTTGAAGTAAAAAAAGTAAAAAAAAAAATGGAAGTATTTTGTATATATGGTCAAAAAATGCAGTAATAGAACATAGAAGGTATTTTGGTATTTTGCTGCATAGTTAATAAGACATAATTAGATGATGGACTCTTGACTGTCAATCTACTTCTACATCTATAAACAATATCATAGTATTTCATTGAATGTTATGTCAGTAAATTTGAAATGTTATTGACTTTTAGGTTGTGTTGTTTCCCTGTTTACAGTTTTTGTTTTCTGTGGTAATTCTGAAATGCATTCTTCAGCTGTATGAAAATGATTACTTCTAACATGGGCTTCCCTTTATGTCCAACGAATATCTGCAACATGTAGGTAGTTCCTCGATGTCCTAGGTGTCCAGCTGATGAACCACTTGCTATCATGAAACCGGAGATTGTCTTTTTTGGTGAAAATTTACCAGAACAGTTTCACAGAGCTATGAAGTATGACAAAGATGAAGTTGATCTCCTCATTGTTATTGGGTCTTCCCTAAAAGTAAGACCAGTAGCACTAATTCCAAGTAAGTTGGTAATGGTTTTGGGGGAGCACTTCTGCATATAATGCCATAGGTTGTTACTGATCTTAATGTTTGTAGTGAAGAACTAAACTTTATTTTTTCAGTGGTTTTTTATTTGAAAAAAGGACATTTTTGTCAAGATGGAGTCAAAGATAACTAATTTTATTAGAATGAAATTCATGAGGGTTTTATTGTGACAATTATAATATACATATATGTACTTTATCAAACTCAGCCTTATTATCCATATATTTTTGGTAGGTTTCATTATATGTGTATTTTATAATATTACCTTCCCATCATCCTCAACTAAAGCTTTTTAATGTATGATGATTTAATGTGGCAGAGATTAGCTCTGATTAATTTACATAAACTTAATGTACTTTTGATCTTAATATGTTTATAGTGGTGTTGGATTTTTTTTGTTTTTGTCAGTTTAAATGTGTATAGCTTGTTAGCTGGGCACTGGTGCCTCATGCCTGTAATCCTAGGTAAAAAGTGGAGCTGTGGTTCAAGTGGTAGTGCCAGCCTTGAGTGAAAAAGCCAAGCAAGAGCAGAGCGTGAGGCCTTAAGTTTGAAGCCCTAGTGATGGCACCAAAAAGAAAAGTTATAACCTATCAGAAGTGTAATCCACTTGTACAAGATAGTAATGTAGTAATCATTTATTCTGTTATAGAAAATTGTATTTGGATCTACCTCACCAAGCACATTTGTGCGTGAAAATGCTTATGTGGCTGGGCACTGGGTGTGTCTCATAACTGTAATCCTAGCTACTCAGGAGGCTGAAGTCTGTGAGGATCAGTTTGATGCAACCCCAGGCAGGCTTGGGCAGTAAGTCTGTAGGATTTTACCAATAAACTACCCACAAAAATCCAGAAGTGGAGCTGTGGCTCAAGTAGTAGAGTGCTAGCATTGAGCAAAAAGGATTAGGAATAAGTGCCCAGGCCATAAATTCAAGCCCCAGGTCCAGCCCGCAAGCATACACATGCTTATGTGTAATTTGAAGCCAGAATAATTTTGGCATGTTTTCATACTACCTTCTTCCTCATTATTTCAGGTGTGTCCTTTGAGAGAAACACCATCAATCAAATAGCCAGCTGAAATAGTTGGGAGAAACATAATCAAAGTCTCCAGGCTACCTTTGGTAGCCTTTTAGCAATTAATTTGGTAATCCCTAAATAATTGCGAAATCCTATTTTACAAAATTAGAAATTAAAAACTGGGAGTGAAGGGGTAATATTTTCTAAAAAGAAATGTAGTCATATCTGACTTACGTAAATGTAACCTCATGTTATATATCATGATCCTTTATGATACATTTTTTAAAAAAGACAAGAAATTATTTGTAATTATCTGAAGCATGAAAATCTAGTATGCAAGCCTATTTATTATTCCAGTGCTGAGGATTAAATTCAGAACCTCATACATGCTGAGCTACACCACATGAACCGTGTACTTAAGCCATTTTGTGTTTTGTTTTTGAGACAGTGTCTCAAATTCCTGATCAGGACTCCTGCTTTAATTCCCAAGTAGTTGAGATTATAAGCTCACACCACTGGGTAATATGTTAGCATGATAGGCAAAAATCATTTTGAAAATCTAAATCTCTGTGTACTAGTACTGACACTTGCACTCCAGTTCCTTGTTATTTTTTTCTCTATCATTTTCAGCCACATCTCCACTTTTGACTTTTTGCTGGTTATAAGTCTCAAATATTTGACCAGGCTGGCTTTAAACATTGGTCTTCAGATCTCAGCCCCCTGATTAACTAGGATTACAGGTGCATAAGTCTCAAATATTTGACCAGGCTGGCTTTAAACATTGGTCTTCAGATCTCAGCCCCCTGATTAACTAGGATTACAGGTGTGAGCTACTAGCGCCTGGTTGAAATGTAAGGTGATGGTATAGATTTATAGGACTGTTAATCACAGACTGCAATAGTACTGAATGGTAACTTAACATTAATGTTCTATCCTCAACTCAAATCTTGTGGGAAATTTTCTTCTCTCTAGAGAAGAAAACGGTTAATTCTGAGGGGTTAGGTTTTAAACAAACTTACTGGAGGGTGTCTTTATTGGCATAGTGCATTTGTTGTGGTCTTATTAGCATTTTCTTTTTCTAACATTTGCTTTTCACCCTGTTTTTAGGTTCCATACCCCATGAAGTGCCTCAGATATTAATTAATAGGGAACCATTGCCTCATCTGCATTTTGATGTAGAGCTTCTTGGAGACTGTGATGTCATAATTAATGAATTGTGTCATAGGTTAGGTGGTGAATATGCCAAACTTTGCTGTAACCCTGTAAAACTTTCAGAAATTACTGAAAAACCTCCACGAACACAAAAAGAGTTGGTTGATTTCTTAGAGTTACCACCAACACCACTTCATATTTCAGAAGAGTCGAGCTCACCTGAAAGAACTTCACCAGTTTCTAAAGTAATTGTTACAGCAACTAAGAGTAAAGTTGATGATTTAGTCATATCTGAATCAAAAAGTTGTATGGAAGAAAAACCACAATTAGTACAGACTTCTATTAGGAACAATGAGAGTATTACTGTGGAAAATTCGGATTTAAAGGATGTCGGTTCTAGTACTGAAGAGAAAAATGATATAACTTCAGTTGCTGAAACAGTGAGAAAGTGTTGGCCCAATAGACTCCCAAAGGAACAGATCAGTAAGCGGCTTGATGGTAAGAAATTCTATTGATCCATTTGACAGTACAGTTATTTTAACAAAACTAAGTAAGTATTTTGGGGCGATTAGCTGACTTAAGAGGGAGAGTGCACACGCATCAACCCCAGGGCTTCATGCATATAAACTAGACAAGGGTTGTAACCATTAACTATTGCTGCCCCCACCCCCAGGTTGTCAACTGGTAAGTAGTAGTAAAGAGATTTAAGGGCTGGGAAGGTGGCTCAGTGGTAGAGCGCTTGCCTTGCATGCTCAAGGCCCTGGGTTCGATTCCTCAGCACCACATAAGCAAAAAGAAAAAAGCCGGAAGTGGAGCTGTGGCTCAAGTGGTAGAGTGCTAGCCTTGAGCTGAAGAGCTGAGGGACAGCGCTCAGGCCCAGAGTTCAGGCCCCACAACCGGACCCAAAAAAAAAAAAAAAAAAAAAAAAAAGAGATTTAAATCTGATTTATCTTAAATAATAGAGAAGTATTTACTTCTATTGGTTAGCTATGTTGTCTTTCTCCTAGAGTATGGGAAGATAAATATTAAGTTGAGACTACGTTTTATATTGCATGTTGTGCCATTGTCTGATGAGAATTATGGCTAAGATTTGGGTGCTATAAGCTACCTCTCATGAGATACAAACATAGCTCTCTGAGAACAGGCCCAGAGAGGTTAAACTCTGTAAGGTAACAATTAGGAAGTGGAAGAACCAAATTAATTTCCTCAGAGGCTTAACCATTATGCAATTTTTCCCTGATAATAAGACTGACATGGGGCTGGGAAGGTGGCTCAGTGGCAGAGCGCTTGCCTTGCATGCCTGAGGCCCTGGGTTCGATTCCTCAGCACCACATAAGCAAAAAGAAAAAAGCCGGAAGTAGCGCTGTGGCTCAGGTGGTAGAGCGCTAGCCTTGAGCTGAAGAGCTGAGGGACAGCGCCCAGGCCCAGAGTTCAGGCCCCACGACCGGACCCAAAAACAAAAACAAAAAAAAACAAAACTGACATATGTACTGTTTGGACATATGCAGAAGTCTTTGTCAGGCTGGGTGCTGGTAGCTCAGGTCACCTGCTACTGTGGGGAAGAGAAGTGTGAGACTCCATATCCAAAATAACTAGCAAAGCAGGGGTCAAGTGTTAGAGGGCCAGCCACGAGCCAAGCAATGGTGCAAGTCCCTAAGTTAAATCAGTCCCCTACACTGGCACCAAAAAACAAAAGTCTGTCAGTATTAAAAAAGGTGAAATAGCCTTTTGCTTTTTGGAAATTGATGTTTTAAGTCAAAGTAGTATATGTGGGCAGAATCCTAATTTTGTCAATGGAAAGAAAATGTCCTGTTTAACTGTTTTGGATAATTTAAAACATTGTGTCATTCTACTTAACCATACTTGGTATAAAACGGTCAGACTTTAGATGAATGTGTACAAAGTGTTCCATTCATTTGCTGTAAAGACATTTTAGTTCAGTTGATTTTTTTCCTACAAAGGTACTATTCTAAATTTTGGAGACAAAATGATCTACTCATGTTTGCATAACATAAAAATAAGCTGATAAACTCATTATTTTAGTAGATGCTGTTGAAACAGATCAAAGTACTGTGTTTTAAACAGAACACCCGAATAGGTTCTACTCATAAGATTGGGCTTAGAAAGCTTTCTAAAAACCTAACTTTCTAAACAATATTGAGTTTTAAATAGATGATATTGCTAGGGAAATTAGGGTAATGTAGCATTCTTATATTTGCAGATGTAGTTTTGTTCAATATCTTTAACAAGCATTATCACTGTCTCTGGAAACAGAGCAAACCTAGAGTTAGTCTGTTCTATATCATCCATAGGTTTATTCTACTATGAGTAGAATTTTTACCTTAGGTATGTTGTGCCTCTGCTCTGAAACAAGCAACAAATGGTCACTGCCTCAAGTACTTTAACCCTTCAGGTACAGGCACCATAATCAGATGTCTCAACTTCTTCTGGGTCAAAATTATTTAATCTGTAAATTGGGAATAAAATCACATACCTGATACAATTGTGCAGATTTTTAAAAATACGTAAGCTAGGAGTTACATACTGGCAAATCCCAGAACTCAGGAAGTGGAGATAGGATTACAAATTTCAGGCCAGCGTGGGCTGCATACATCTCAAAAAGCCAGTATAACATTTACAGAGAATAAAATTGTTAAAACCTTGTGATCACATTTCATTAGCCACTTAACATCTCTGCTTGTACTTTCTATGACATTGTGCAAAAAGGAAGAAATGGAAACATAAATTTTACCCCTCCTCCCCCCCCAATCCTAGGGCTTGAACTCAAGGCCTGGACACTGTCCCCGAGCTTTTGCTTAAGACTAGTTACTCTACACCACTTGAGCCAAGCCCTTCTGGCCTTTTCTGTTTATGTGGAGAAGCAAACCCAGAGCTTCATGAATGCTGGGCAAGCACTCTACTACTAAGCAACTTATTCAATTCTGGAGAGGAAGGCAGAGCCAATTACAACATTTTTTAGTAGTAGAGGCCAGAATAATAGAAAAGTGTAAGACAAATCATATGCTGAGACCCCTTAAAAAAACTGGGTACACATAATATGGGCTGGGAAGGTGGCTCAGTGATAGAGCGCTTGCCTTGCATGCCTGAGGCCCTGGGTTCGATTCCTCAGCACCACGTAAGCAAAAAAAAAAAAAAAAAGCCAGAAGTGGCGCTGTGGCTCAAGTGGTAGAGTGCTAGCCTTGAGCTGAAGAGCTGAGGGACAGGGCCTGGGCCCAGAGTTCAGGCCCCATGACTGGACCCCCCCCCCCAAAAAAAAATCACATAGTATTTTCTATTAGAAATGGATTTCAAGCATTTAACTCCCTGTTGCAACTGTGCAAATTAATACTGGTGTCTTAGGAAACAATTTTTTTTTTTGGGTCCATCATGGGGCTTGAACTCTGGACCTGGGCGCTGTCTCAGCTCTTCAGCTGAAGGCTAGCACTCTACCACTTGAGCCACAGCGCCACTTCCATGAAAACAGAATACTCAATACTCTTTTCTTAGAAAACTAAGTGGCTTTTAGTGCAATAGATTGTGAACTCAGTTTTATGGATTCAGGTCAGAATTGTCACATGGAGGGTTTCACTGAGAACTTGGGTAATGGTACAGTCTAAAAAACTTTACTAAGTAGCTGGGCAGTGGTAGCTTATGCCTATAATCCTAGCTACTCAAGAGGCTGGGCAGCAAAGTCCAGTTAAATTACAGAAAAAGCCAGAAGTGGTGATGTGGCTCAAGTGGTAGAGTGCTTGCCTTGGCAAAAGTAGCTCAGGGACAGTGCCCAGGCCCAAAGTTCAAGCCTCAGGACACCGCCCCCCTCCAAAAAAAAAAAACTGCTAAGTGGTAATATGTGCCAAAACAAGCTTTTCTGATCTGAGCCTAATAAATTCTAAGTGTAATTTTTTTTTTTTGGGGGGGGGGTTGGTGAGTTTAGGTAGATACTACCACTTAAATACATTTATGTATGTGTCAAAACAGACTTAAATTATGAATTCAAGGACAGGAAACTTAGGGATCCTACTCTTGTGTAAAAAAAAGTTAGTGCTTATGGATTCAAGTCATGATGCTTTATTACGACCTCAAAGGTAGACGACCATGGCTTAAAGGGAGATAGATCAGGAAATTGTCATGTATCAAATCTTACAAGGTTAAAGGCCAATGCTAGATTAGTGCTGCTTTAAACTTCTCAAAAGGTTCTGTAAATCTGAATTTCTCACGTGCTCATGACATTCCCCCCCTTGACATCCATTGACAGTTTATATTTGTAATAGGGAGAAAAAGTTAATGAAAAGTTTATTTATAAAAGCATGTGATCAAAGTATATGCCATCCTAGCACTTAGGCTTTTGAGGCAGGGGGATGGTCGAGTTGAAGGCCAGTTTGAGGTGCATAAGACCCTGTCTAAAGAGGGCTGGGGGAGCAGTTATGTGTTTTCAGTTGTACTTAATATGAACTGGGTATCTAACATAGGCTAGACTGAATACTACACTTAACCATAAACATTTTTTTTTTTTTAAATTAGCTGGGTGCTGATAGTCCAGGCCTATACCTAGTTATTTGGGAGACATAGACTCCATTTCCAGTTAGCCAGCAAAAACTAAAGGAGAATCTCAAGTGGTAGAGTGCCAGCTGTGAGCAAGGAGCTGAGTCAAAAACCTAAGGTCCTGAGCTCAAACCCACTTTTAACATTTAAATATGAACCTCTACATTTTTTTTGGGGGGGGGGGAGTCGGTCGTGGGGCTTGAACTCTGGGCCTGAGCACTGTCCCTGTGCTCTTCAGCTCAAGGTGAACGCTCTACCGCTTGAGCCACAGCGCCACTTCCAGTTTTCTAGTGGTTTATTGGAGATAAGAGTCTCATAGACTTTCCTGCCCAGGCTGGCTTTGAACTGCAATCCTCAGATCTCAGCCTCCTGAGTAGCTAGGATTACAGGCGTGAGCCACTGGCACCCAGCTGAACTTCTACATTTTTTCCTGGACTTTATAACTTAGAGAGTTGTGTAATTTTCTAGATGGGAAAACAGACTTGGAGATACTTGTTCACAAAACTCGAAAGGGGTAGAACTAAGATTTGCCTAACAGTCTACTGAAAAACAAAACCCAGGGCTGGAAGGTGGCTCAGAGGTAGAGTGCTTGCCTTGCATGCCTGAGGCCCTGGGTTCTATTCCTCAGCACCACATAAACAAAAAGAAAAAAGCCAATAGTGGCACTGTGGCTCAAGTGGTAGAGCGCTAGCCTTAAGCTGAAGAGCTGAGGGACAGCGCCCAGGCCCAGAGTTCAGGCCCCACGATCGTCGGACCTCCCCCCCCCCCAAAAAAAAAAAAAAAAACCCAAACTTATAAAAGCAATAGCTTCCAGTAGTGGTAGTTAAAAAATCAAGACCTTTAGTTGACTCTAATCAGTGTTCAGTTCAGTATCAGGAAACTGAAAGTAACTAGTGTTTATTGCTGTTTCAGGTAATCAGTATTTGTTTTTACCACCAAATCGCTACATTTTCCATGGGGCTGAGGTGTATTCAGACTCTGAAGATGATATCCTGTCCTCTAGTTCATGTGGCAGTAACAGTGATAGTGGTACATGCCAGAGTCCAAGTTTAGAAGAACATATGGAAGATGAAAGTGAGATTGAAGAATTCTACAATGGCTTGGAAGATGATGCTGATATCCCAGAGCAAGATGGAGGAGCTGGATTCGGGGTTGATGGAAATGACCAAGAGCCAGTTAATGAAGCTGTATCAATGAAACAGGAAGCACCAGATACAAGCTACCCATCAAACAAATCATAATGTAATTGGTCCAGGTACAGGAATTGCTCCACCAGCATTAGGAATTTCAGCATGTCAAAAATGAATGTTTACTTGTGAACTCAGTAGAGCAAGGAAACCAGAAAGGTGTAATATGTATAGACTGATAAAATAGACCTTTTTCCCATGGGTAATTTTTTAACCATTATTTCTGTTCTTGTACACTCAACACTAACACTTTTTAAAGAAAAGGTACTAAGTATCTTTAATCAGCTGTTGGTCAAAACTTTCTTTTAAAGGTTTGTATGATACATCTGTATGTATATATAGTTTTTGGTTTTGCCTAGTGAGTTTAAACATTTAAAAGTTTTCAAAAAGCCATTGGAATGCTAATGTAAAGGGAACAGCTTATCTAGACCAAAGAATGGTATTTTCACTTTTCTTTGTAACATTGAATGGTTTGGAGTCCTTGAACTTTTTGATTTACACACTGGCATCTTCCAAAACTTGTGGCAGCTAACTTTTTTAAGACAAAAAAAAATGATACGAAATGTGATGAGAACGAAGTCAGCAGCAATGTGTGGGAAAGCACCTGGTGTAATACTTGGTGCTCAAAAGTATTGTATTTATTATTCAAATGAAAATGGCTTTTGTACTTCCTAAGGACATGTAGTAATGTCTATATTGGCTCATAAAACTAACTTGATAAGCAAATAAATGCTTTGGAAATGTTTCAGTTGCTTTAGAAACAATAGTGCCTGCATTGATCCCCTTAGTTCTGAGTGTTTGCCATTGTTGTTTAAATACCTATCACTGTGGTAGAGCTTGCATTGATCCTTTTTCAGAGTATTAAACCGCCAAGGTGTGAATATGCAAAGCCTTTTTGAATCTATAATGGTACTTCTACTGGGGGAGTGTGTAATATTTTGGACTGCTGTTTTTCCATTAACGAGGAGAGCAACAGTTCCCTGATTACAGTTCCAAAGTAATAAGTTATAACTCAGCCAGAAAGTACATGTCTCCTATTGGGAGGACTTGGTGAAATGGAATGAATACCAAACAGCTAGCCTAGTATTATGAAGATGAACATTGATTGTAATAGCAGAATAGTTTATGAAACTAGCTAGCTCTTATAAGGTATCTTTATTTAAAAGCTTAGCCTGCCTTAAATAGAGATAATTTTTCTCAACTGCACAAGCTTCTAGCCTTTTGAAGTTCATACCTGCAAACTTACATAGTAAGTGCTTACAGACCCATTTTTTTGAGCATCACTCCCAAATTATGAAGTATTCCTATGTTGGTTTAGTATTTATTAAAAAGGGGGTTGAAATTCAGCTGTTCTTTTTGCTTACTACCCAAATAGGACCATTATTGCCAGAGAAAAAACTCTTACTGAATGGTCATTTCCATACCTAAAAGACATCTCAAACTGAGTTTATTTGGCTACACTAAAGAATGCAGTATATTTAGTTTTCCATTTGCATGGTGTGTTTGTGCTATAGATGATATTTTAAATTGAAAAATTTGTTTTAAATTATTTTTACAGTGAAGACTGTTTTCAGCTCTTTTATATTGTACATAGTCTTTTATGTAATCTACTGGCATATGTTTTGTAGACTGTTTAATGACTGGATATACTTCCTCCAACTTTTGAAATACAAAACCAGTGTTTTATACTTGTACACTGTTTTAAAGTCTATTAAAACTGTTATTTGACTTTTTTTCTGTTAACTTGTATAAATTTGTCCAGCTTTTGGGTTTCATCATTCCACATTCAAGTTAAAACAAACAGCCAAACCAGGCCCAGTACCTGCAAGCCGATAGCAAGCTCAAATCAAATTACGGTATCAGCAGAGACAAGGAGTAACAGTCCTCTCCCTTGGGAGTGCCTGTCAAATGACTATTAATAATAACTTAAAGTACATACAGCCCGAGCCTCACCTAAGTGACACAGGGGATGACTTGTACAAAAATAAAAAGCAACAGAAAACATTCAAGAGTCAGGTGTTGGTGATTCATGACTCAGAAGGCTGAGATCTGAGGATCATGATTCCAAGCCAGTCCAGGCAGAAAAGTCCATGAGACTCTTCAATAAACTACTCAGAAAAAAGCCAAAAGTGGTGCTGTGGCCTAAGTGGTAGTGCACTAGCCTTTAACACAAATAGGCTCAGGGATAATATCCAGGCCCAAAGTTCAAGCCCCAGGATTGGAAGGGGGCGGAGAGGTAATACAGGTGATTTGCTCAGATTTGAGCAAAAGCTTATAATGGAATTGTGGGAGAGCCCAACATTGTTGTACTAAGCCTGGCTAAAGGAAGCAGATAAAACTACCACTACCACAAGTAGTTTTCAATTGCTAAAGTACATAAGAACTATAGATGAGCTGGCCAAGAACAAGGATATACTATCCTTGTGAAAATTGCTACTTTGTGCTACACATACTACTACACAGACATTCCTAACTAGTACAAAAATTCATTTTGATTAATTCTTAGATAGTCTTGTTAAAAATAGCCCATGCTAACCTTTGAACTGCCAGTCATCCTTTGCCTCTGGCCCTAGGATTACATGCCTGTGTGACAACAAAAATCTGTAATCCTAGAAAAAAATTTACCCCTTTGCTATTACTCAGCTGGGCACAGGTGGCGGAGATCTGAAGACTGGGGTGGTTTGAAGCCAGCCAGGGCTGTAGTCTGTGAGCCTCTTCCAATTAACCAGTAAAAAGCCACGTAAAAAGCCAGAAAGTGGCGGAATGCTAATCGAGCCAAAAAGCTCAGGAACAGCAATCAGGACCCAAGTTCAAGCGCCAGGACTGCCCCCCCCCCCACACACAAAAAAATCACTGGGATGCTTAATTTGCCTCAAAGTTCTGGAGGTTCAAGTTTAGCCAACCCAATAACCATAGTTTCTATAATAGCAGACTCAGTATTTTTTCACTTGCTACTCTGATCCACAAAGCAGGAGGGTCTTCTTAAATGGCAAGCCAGGAAATGGTGGCTCATGCCTATAATCCTAGCTATTTAGGAGGCTAAAACCTGGAGGATCACAATTTGAAGCCAATTCAGGCAGACAAAAACTGGTGAGATTCTATTTATATCCAGCAAAAATGTGGACCAAAGGCATGAATTACCACCTGAATTATCAACCTACAAATCAACTGAAAACAATGAGACCGTGAATTCAAACCTTGGTACCAGCACAACACACACACACACACAGTTGAAATATTTTCACTGGTATTTTTTTGCTGCCATATAGTCTTGTCATTAATGCTACAATGTTAGTCTATAGTAACCGGGGGAAGAAGTATCACTTACCTCAATAATTAAGCCTTGTATGGTAAGCTATTATGTCCTCATTAAAATACCTGGTCATGGAATTCTCATTTCAAAGTGGCTGCTGTTTCACAGATCAACTTCATACATAACAAAGATTACTAATGAAAAAAAGTCCCTGACACATATAGGTGTTTTTATTGTCATCTGAAGTATCACCACCCACAAAGCATAGACAGAAATAGTATAACTATATGCATGGAAGAATGCTCCTACAAGGAAAATTACCTTAAATGAAAATGCTATTTTAATGGATTTCTGTAAAATACAACCATGATTCAATAGTTGCTTTAAAAACTACTGAAAAGTATAGGTCAACAATCGCCATCTCCAAGCCCTTGGACCTTTCTGCATTTTGGAAGTAAGCGTTTGAGAATATCCTAAAACATTAGTATCACACCAGATGGGTCATAAGTCCATTTAGTGAATATCAGCAATGTCTTCAATAATTCATATTTTGCTACAAAATAAAAAATAAAATTTGAAATTGCAGATATATACCTCTATAAAATGTAAATTTATAAGGGAATGAAGACATAATCCAAAATTTAAAAAACTTTCCCTGAGGTAACCCCCTTCTTAAAGAGTCTTGGAATCTTAGGAGAACCACTGAAAGTTCAAATATTAAACCAATAAAGCTTTATTATATTCAAACAGTTTTCACGGCATATTTTTATAAATTTAAAAAATAAATATTTGTATTATAGCAGAAAGTCACACGGATTGCATCAACTGACTTGTACAATGTAATGACATGAGATAAACTAAGCATCAGCACCATAAAACTGTTAAAATTCAAGGAAATAGTTCTTAAGCACTGAAAATTTTGACTACATACAACCTGCACCATCAATAGTTTGGAAGCTATAACTCAGTGATTGGTTCTCATAGCGGCCATGTTTCTATTTCTGGCAACTGTAGAGAATGTTCTTTCATTACTAAATAATCAATAAGCTTCCTGATAACCTCCCATCTATGAGTATGTCAGGATTCACAAGAGAACCATAAATTACTTAATATCCCTATCTGTAATTTAGGATTGCACAGATATTTGTTCTAGCAAAAATGCAAAGACTGTTTCCACCATGCTTCTTTTTTCCTTTTTATAGAATCTCAGAGTAAAGATTTAAATCATAATTTTTAATCCTTAAATTTAGTTCAGCTCAATTACAACCATAGAAACTGTACTGGTATCAGAACATAATAACTATTTTATTACAAAACTTACTATTTACAAAATGGAAAAATAATTAAATGACTATTGCAGGCCAAAGTTAAAGGTTTCTCACCCAGTGATTGAAGAAAAATTAAGCAACATTTCCATGCACTCACACATCAGATCATTTCTGAAATATGCAAACTCTTAAAATTCATGTTAGTAAAACTTTAATGTATTCACAATACTTGTATGTTTATGTGGGAGATGGGAGAATTCCACGGTTCTGTACAGTAAATTTAGTATTAACAGTTTGTGTTCATATTCCTTTAATATTTTTTGGCTTCCATGAGTACTCAGAGCACTGGACATTTCACAGGGAAGAATTATAATAGTACCTTTGTCACTTTGCTGAATTCATCACAACCAGAAAAACACAAGTAGTTTAATGCTTTTGCACTAAACTGAATAGTTTCATCTCTGAAGTTATATTAAACTGAAGCCTTCATTGTGATCAATAGCTTGGATCAGTTTAGAGCGTAGAGTTTCTTTTTCTGTGTATTTTGGAAGATCTAGAAGATTAAAACAGGTATGGGAAACCGGGAGATAGTCCTCACCGCCTCCTGTTGACTGGATGACTAGTTTCAGGCTCTTCATACCGAGAATCGGAATGCGATCACTACCTGTCAGAAATACTGCCAACAAGAAAATCATTTAAGAGTGGCAACTAATATTCAGTATAGTCACTGTAGTATAGTCTCACATGAACATCTGCTCTAAGGTAGGAATAATGGAAGACAAGTTTTTTGAGACACACATTAATTACGCTTTTGCAAACTACCTCTTAAATGTTAATATCAGCACAAAGAAGTGGCCCACCAAGTCAAACTGCAATTAGAACTCAGATTATTTATTTAGCAAGGTCTCAAACTCCTGCCTGAACTCCTTAGTGCTGGGATTACCATCACCAGGCCTGCCATAAAATTCAGATGTGACAGATAAATGCAAAGACCCAAAAACTGTTTTCCACAGAAACTGCCAAAGTTTTGGTGCTAAAACAAATTTTTAAAAAATGACGACAGAAAATAGCTACATTCCAAAAATCTTAGGAATTCTAAAAAAGATTCTACAATTATAGTTTATATAACATAAATTTGTAAGATCCAAAGCTGTTTTGGAGGCCTACTAAATTTAGTTGCTGAAATATTCTCATATTCAAACACATGCTAATGATACAGATAAGTGCTTTAAAAATTAGCTTAAAAACAGGACTTTGTTGTATATTATATAATCAAATCTACTACTTATTCTATAACAATTAAATTCCTACAACAAAATATCAAATAGTTAGAAATACTTACACAGAAATTGTTTTTTCTTTTCCAAAGGTAATTCATGGAATACTTCCCAAAAAATTTTTATCGTAGGATGTTCTGCCCAATACTCCCCTTTGTATTCTGTATTCTAAAAACAATATAACCTTTCATTAGTATTAAGGAATATTAATTTTGTCTGGTAAACTGGCTTTCTTAGCCTATAAAGCTACCATGGTCTAAGAGTTTGGAACCTGAGTTTGAAACCTTTGGAATGCCGTTTGTTGATGAAGTATTTCCTGGACATTTTGAAATTTAAAGCTCTTAAGTTTCCAGAAGAAAAGATGTACAAATGACCACACCTGTCTCATCACTTCAAGAACATGATGGGGGGGAGGAGTCCGTATTATCAATATTTGAATGATAACTGAAATTACTAAAATGTAAGAGGAATATTAAAAGTTCAATACAGAATTAGCTATCATCATAAAAATTTCTTCTGCTGTTTTTATGAACAGCGCCAACTGTTTTGTAAACATGTAACTAAATGCTATTTCTATGATAGTCAATTTCCAGAATGGTTCCTCTAAGCCCTCCTGTCCTCGTTAGTCTTCTCCCATGATGAATGGGCCTCAACTGTGTAATCACTGATTTGTGGATCTGCAGAATGTATAATTTCTGGAAGATCATAAATAAAACACCTATATGAGCTTTAGCTGCTATTTCATGAAGACACTCATGAAGCCTCTTGGCAACAGCTATGTGGGCAAAGCAAATATCCTCAATCAAGCCTTAGGGGACTGTAGTAGTAACAAACGTCTTAACCACACCATCAGAGACCTCAAGCCAAGGATACCTAGCTGAAAGAGCCACTCTTGAATTCTTGGCCCACAAAAATTGTGTGAGACAATGATATTTTTATGCTACTGAGTAGCAATATACTTCCCTCCAAAATATTTTTCACATAGTAAATCATTTATTGAAGTCAACTCAAGCTTGACCTTAACTTTCAATTCTTAGAATCAGAGATGCTTCTAGTATCAGGGTTTTTGGAGAAACTATTCCCTTATGAATTCACCATTTAAATACAACCCTTATCTTCATATATTGACTTACTCAACAATTATGTAATGAGGTTTAGTCCAAGTTTTTGGCACCAGGACAAAGTTAAGAGAACAAAGTCCTCCTTACTTACCTCATGGAATGTTACAGTCCAGCAGGAGGCTTTCCAGATTCAACTGCTAAGGATATCATTAGCCTTATATACCAATTCACTAAACTCTTACCCTCCTTTGTGATCATCACAATTCTATTAAGAGTAACTCAAGACTGTAATGTTCAGCAGTATTCTACAGAACTATGGATGTCCCACAGTTTATTCATCTACCAAAACACAACTGGTTGTTTCCAGTCTTGTGCTCAATGGCAGGGATGATTTTTTTTTTCTTCTTTAAAATCCAGTGCCAGGGATTAAACTCAGTGTTCTGAATATCTGCGGAAGGTGTTCTTTTTTTTTTTTGCCAGTTGTGAGGCCTGAACTCTGGGCCTGGGCGCTGTCCCTCACCTCTTCAGCTCAAGGCTAGCACACTCTACCACTTGAGCTACAGCACCACTTCCGGCTTTTTCTGCTTATGTGGTGCTGAGGAATCGAACCCAGGGCCTCAGGCATGCAAGGCAAGCGCTCTACCACTGAGCCACCTTCCCAGCCCTTGAGGAAGGTGTTCTAGCACTGAGCCACATACAGCTCTTATGAAAGACTTTTTTCTTTCTTTTTTGGGGGGGAGGGGGGGTCCGGTCGTGGGGCCTGAACTCTGGGCCTGGGCGCTGTCCCTCAGCTCTTCAGCTCAAGGCTAGCACGCTACCACTTGAGCTATAGCACCACTTCCGGCTTTTTTTTTTCTGCTTATGTGGTGCTGAGGAATCGAACCCAGGGCCTCATGCATGCAAGACAAGCACTCTTACCACTAAGCCACCTTCTCAGCCCTTATGAAAGACTTTTTGTGCCAGTTCTGAGTCTAGAATTCAGGGCATAAGGGTTTTTCCCTGAAGTTTTGTACTCAAAGCTAATAGTCTACAACTTGAGCTACATCTCCACTTCCAACTTTTTGGTGGTTAATTAGAGTAATAGCCTAATGGACTATTCTGATCCTCAGACCTCAGCTTCCTGAATAGCTAGGATTACAGAAGGGAGCCAACAAACACTTTGGTAAATATTTTAATAATTTGAAATTTTTTACATAAGGATTTTCCTAGGATGGAGGTCAATGAAAAGCCATTTCATTTTGGCTGGGGATTACATTCAGCCCAAGTCACATACCATCACTAATATCATCAAATACAAAAATACAGTTGAAGCTCATTCAGTATGGAATTAAAAAAGTGTTCATTATAAAAGGACAGTAAATTTCACAAAAAAGGAAAAAAAATCACATAAAAAGGCAAGACTTCCATCAATAAGCCATATGTCTCATAAGCTGCTCACTCTAGCTGAGCTTTCTTGCTCATAGGTGGTAATCTACTACTTAAGCCACATCTGCAGCCTGGCTTTTTTTTTTTCTGGTAAACTGGAGATACAGAGTCTTGAAGACTTCTGCCCATACTGGCCTTAAACTTTGATCCTCCAGGTTTCACCCTTCTGAGCAGCTATGATTATGGAGGTGTAAGCCACCAGTACCCAGCCATATTTTTCTTCTTATTTAATGTCAAACATTTGTTTTCCCCTACCTTTTCCAGTTCCTTCCAATCATAATTTGTGTTTCCAATAACCATTGCTTGTAGTTCATTAGGTTGGAAGAGTAGAAGAACTTTTCCTCCACAGACCTTATGAAAGCCAGCGTGAAAAGCATCAAATAAGGAAGCTACTGATTTATTGAATATGTAATCCACATAAGCATCAACAAATTCCTGCCTAGAAATAAAAAAAGACGCATGTATAAGTTACAAATCCAGTAGACTTTCGGGTGGCTCTTGCATTTCCTGCTACTTTTCTACAAAACAGAAAAAAAATGGAGTTAAAAGGACAAAGTCATGATAGAGAAACCCATTATTCCTCCCACATTATAGGGAAAAAGTCAGGTATTGGTGGCTCATGTCTACAATCCTAGTTACTCAGGAGGCTTCAATCTAAGGATCAAGGGTCAAAGCAGGCAAAAAGTCTACGAGACTCTTATCACTAAAACCAGCAAAAGCACCAAGTGTGGGATGGGATGTGGCTCAGTGGTAGAGTGCTTGCCTTGCATGCATGAAGCTCTGGGTTCGATTCCTCAGTACCACCTACACAGAAAAAGCCAAAAATGGCGCTGTAGCTCAAGTGGTAGAGCACTAGCCTTGAGCAAAAGAAGCTGAAGGACAGTGCCTAGGTGCTGACTTCAAGCCCCAGGACTGGCAAAAAAAAAAAAAAAAAAAAAGCCCAAATCGGAAATGTGGTTCAAGTGATTAAGAGTACCAGCCGTAAGCAAAAATGCCAAGTGAGAGCATGATGCCCTGAATTTAAGACTCACTACCATCACCAAAAAGAAAAAAAAAATGGGGAGAAGAGGGAGCCAGCCTATAATCCTAGCTATTTAGTAAGCTAAGATCAAGGATGAAAGTTTGAGACAAGTCAGTACAGATAAATTCCGACTAGTGATATGACTGAAGTGGTGTCAGCCTAACAAGAGTGAAAACCCTGAGTTCAAACCACGGTATAACAACAGTCATCAGGAATTTTCATTTAGTATTTACAATGATTCTTAGGCTATCCCCAATATATCATTTCCTAATGGGCAGACTGAGACACTGGCTATCAAAATAATTTGTGGGTTTGGCAGTGCTGGGGCTTGAGTCTCATGCTCTCCCTTGTCTTTTTTGCTCAAAGCTGGGGCTCTACCATCTGAGCCATACCTCCAATTCTGGCTTTTTACTGGTTAACTGGTGATCAGTCTCGCAGACTTTTCTGCCTGGGCTGGCTGTATCTGCAGTTCTCAGTTCTCAGCCTCCTCAGTAGTTAGGCTTAAAATTAATGAACTAGGGCTGGGAAGGTGGCTCAGTGGTAGAGCTCTTGCCTTGCATGCATGAGGCCCTGGGTTCGATTCCTCAGCACCACATAAGAAAAAAGCCGGAAGTGGCGCTGTGGCTCAAGTGGTAGAGTGTGCTAGCCTTGAGCTCAAGAGCTGAGGGACAGCGCCCAGGCCCAGAGTTCAGGCCCCACGACTGGACCCAAAAAAATAAATAAATAAAAATTAATGAACTCGGGGCTGGGAAGTTGGCTCAGTGGTAGAGCGCTTGCCTTGCATGCCTGAGGCCCTGGGTTCGATTCCTCAGCACCACATAAGCAAAAAGAAAAAAGCCGGAAGTGGCGCTGTGGCTCAAGTGGTAGAGTGCTAGCTTGAGCTGAAGAGCTGAGGGACAGCGCCCAGGCCCAGAGTTCAGGCCCCACGACCGGACCCAAAAAAAAAATTAATGAACTAGTGAAAAAAATTTTTTTTTTTTTTTTGCCAGTCATGGGGTCAGAACTCTGGGCCTGGGCACTATCCCTGAGCTCTTCAGCTCAAGGCTAGCACTCTACCACTTGAGCCACAGTGCCACTTCTGGCCTTTTCTGCTTATGTGGTGCTGAGGAATTGAACCCAGGGCCTCATGTATGTAAGGCAAGTGCTCTACCACTGAGCCACCTTCCCAGCCCCATGAACTAGTGAAAATTTTTATTGTTCAACTAAGATGTATCACTAAAGACTAATCTGTTACAAACAGTGGGTAATTTTTTTTTTAAAAAGGAGCTTTGAGGTTCAGCCATTTTTCCTTGGGTTCCAAGGAATCTAAACAACAATAATACGTTTTGTGCCTATTTTGGGGCTTGAATTCATTAGGGACTGGACACTGTTCCATAAGCTTTTATGTTCAAAGCTACTGCTTTACCATGTGAACCACAGTTCCACTTCCAGCTTCAGACTTTCCTGCCCAGGCTGGCTTCTAACTGGGATTCTCAGATCTCAGCCTCCTGAGTAGCTAGTATATAGATATA
Organism: Dipodomys merriami; assembly: GCF_024711535.1. Taxonomy (NCBI): domain Eukaryota; kingdom Metazoa; phylum Chordata; class Mammalia; order Rodentia; family Heteromyidae; genus Dipodomys; species Dipodomys merriami. The sequence goes on along the minus strand of NW_027202715.1, from coordinate 20,665,921 downwards.
AGTCACTGGTACCTGGTAGCAAAATGATAAAGAATATGCTAGGCACTGATGGCTCACATCTACTTGATAGGTGAAGACTGAGAGGATCATGGATCTAAGCCAGCGCAGGTAAAACTCTGATGAGACCCACCTCAACCAACAGCTAGGCACTAGGGCACATGTAAGTTATCCTAGCAATGCAGGAAGGGTAACTAAGATTGATTGCTGGCCTACCCCACAAAAACCAGAGCACAAATGGCTGGAGTTGTGGCTTAAGAGCAGCAGAGCCCCTGTCTAGCAAGGGTAAAACTCTTGAGTTCAAACCCAATAACTGGGCAACACTGATGAAGAATACTCAAATTGACAACTACTTAAATAATAATTAAACAAAAAACCAGTACTGGCAAAAAGAACTTTAAACAAGAACCATTACTTGCATAGTGTAAGTCAAAAGATTCTCTTTTTTTCTCTAAAGATACAAAAGGAAACTAAAAGGACACGCCCTGTACCAAGTAATTAATGAGGGGAAAAACTGATGAAAGGAGACCAATATAAAAATCAATTGGTGGGCTTAAAGAAAAAAGCGGCATATGATAATCCCTTTAGGTGAAACTTTGTTGTACAATTAATAATTTTATAATTTATCCAATTAGAAAACTGAATTCAGCAAGTGAAGCTGTGGCTCATGTAGTAGAGCACTATCCGTAGAGGGGAAAAGGGGAGGGGAACAAACTCAAGGATAACACCCAAAGCCCCAGGACCAGCACACACAAAACAGTTAAACTACAGTAGTAATCAGGTAGAAAATGCCAAATCATTTTACTTGCAAACACATTTTCGTCAAATTCTACAATTGTTTTTCAGCACTTATTTTGTGCTTCTGGGGGTGAACTCAAGGCCTAGGCGCTGAGCAGTTTTTCTTTTCTCTCAAGACTAGCGTACTACCATGTGAGTCACAGCACCTCCACTGACAGCTTTAATTTAATAACTGGAGGTAAGAGTTTCACAGACTTCCTGCCTGTGCTTGCTTCTACCTCAATCTTCAGCTCTCAGCCTCTTAAGTAGCTAGGATGACCGGCACCTAGCTCATGAACTATTTTTAGGAATCACAGTGAGTTTAATTATAGAAACTTTAAAAGTAGAAAACATCTAAACCATGGCCAAAATTTACAAAACCAAGTGATTTTTTTTTAAAGAACAGAAGGATCTACATTTTTTAATGTCATTTTAACAGCTTTAATCAAAGACATATTTGCAGTTGAAAATATCAAATCATCCTAATAGCCAACATTAATTGAGCACATACATGTGTTAAGTCCTAAGAATCTTAAGATTATTGCTTCACCTAAACCTCAAGATCGACCAAGAAGTAGGTACAACTTGTCAATTCTCCTCAATGTAAGAGACAACCAAGACGTTACTAATTTACTGATAGTTACATAGCAGCCTGCCAGTAGTAGAATTAAAATTACAATTGTTTTGGCCACAGCTGCTAGGCTAGTGTATAAAGAGTTGTTCTTTAAAAAAAGGGATGAATCAAAACAAAAAGGAATGGGCATGGCTCAAGTGGCAGAGAACCTGCCTACCAAGTGTGAAACCTCAAATAAAAGGTATAAGGGTCGTTGTCAGGGTACTTCCTATTGTTCTAAGAAAAAGGGTTTGTTTTGATTTTTGTAAAAGCCAACCTTTCTGATTTCAGCCATGTCTTCAAATTCTATATAGTTTCTAATGGTAAGTTTTCTTTTCAGCCCTGCAACTTTGTTTTGAACTATGAACTGGGCAGCTTCTTGGAGCTCCAGTCCATTTTTTATTGCTTCTTTCTCCAGTTTGCTAGCAAGTTACCAATATTTTCTGGCTTCCAAAAGAACATGTCTGCAGTTATCTTTTCTCACTTCTCATTGTTCTTGGTTTTTTATCATTCCTTTATTGATATCTTATATAGGATTTCAGAAACCAAGGTGATTTACTTCATCAATGAAAATTCAAAGACTGTTTTATCTAAGTAAAAATGGTTTATGATAGCTTCTTAAATACAGTAGGAAGTACCTATTAAATGTTATTACTCCCACTTATGCTGCTATAGTCCACTTACCGATTTTGTTTGTTAACAGCTGTATCTGCACCATTTAGAACCAGCTCTTTCACTTCTGTTGCACCAAAGTTTTCAACTGTGATCTATTAATTTAAATGTTTAAAAAAGTCAATGTCAGACGAGTATTTTAATAATCTAAATTCTCCCTTCCCCTTGTTAAATATAAAAATACAATAAATCTGAGACAAAAGTATATAACCAAAAGCTTATTTATGAATTCTGCCCAAAGTCACAATTAGGGATTTTCATCTTCTCTAGTAGATTAATATCCTATCACCATTTTAACTAGAAATTACTGTTTGGTTAGTTAAGCACAGGGAACTAAGCATTGATACAAAACCTTTAGAATGTAGAAAAATGTTAAAAGGATATTTTCCTTCGATGAGTAACTGATTTCAAGTATCAGAATGTATTCAGTGTAGAACGATTATTCATTTTCCCATGACGACTTCCTCCTATTCCTCTATCTGGATGAATATCACACATTAATTGGATTTCTAAAGATGGTCAGTTTCTTTGAAACTTTGTACTTCCCCTTTCAGATCTGGGCAAAGCAGTACATGTCTGTAATCCTAGCACTTGGGAGGTGGAGGCAGAAAGATCATGAATTTGATATTAGCCTCAAGCGGGGTCCTTTCTCAAAAAGCCAACAGCTTGGGGGGGCAGGGGGAGGACGGAAAGGAATGGGAAGGAGGAGGCTACAATGCTTGGTAAGAAATGTACTCATTATCTTGCCCATGTAATTGTAACCCCTCTGTACAGTATTTTCACAATAAAAAAAATTAAAAAAAAAGCCAACAGCTATCAACCAAACAAACAAAATACTATTCCTACCTCTAAATCTTTCTTACTTTATTCCTTCTCTTACTATGAAAATCTAAATAGACCACACAGGAAAGAAAGTTTAATTCCCACTAGAAGTAAGTATTGAAGATTGAGGAAGAAATGTCATTTGTAAAGCACCTAGAAGGATTGGTAGGATTCTGGACAATCAGAAAAGGAGATTCCAGGCTGAGCACATCCATTTAACCAGAAGAATGAAAATGCATAGCAAGCGGCTCTAAATGAGGAAGTAAGGTAAATGAAAGAGCCCAGTATAATTTGGTATAAGTGAAGGATACAATAAAAAGTTGAAGAAAACTAAATTAAATATGCCTCTGAGGCCTTTTCTTAAGCTTTTATTCTGGAAGCAGTAAAGAGCTAATTTGAGAAAGAAATAGCAGGAAGAAATGTTTAGACTTCAATTGTTCTTGAAGAAAATGTCTCATTCAAGGAGTTTACAAATTTGATGACTATTATATATCAGAATTTAAACGGCTTAGAACTCAGTATTTTAGTTAAGCGTGATAATCAATATTCATAAGCTGCGTACCAATTGCTAACACCTGTAATACTAGCTACTCAGGAGGCTGATATCTGAGTATCAAAGTAGTCAGCCCAGGCAAAAGTCCCTGAGAGTCTTATCTCCAATTAACTATGTGGTAGAGTGCTAGCCTTGAGCAAAAAGAGCTTAGGAATAGTGCTGTCCCCACCCCAACTCCCCCCCCCCCAAAAAAAGGCTAAAAAAACTTAAATGGACATAAATGAATGCAATGAAAAGGGGAACCAAAATTTTACAGAAAAGTATGATAATTGCAAGGAAATTTCTTTTTAATTTTGAAAATTTATTCACTTCAGCTTAAATATAAAATTTTTTTATAGCTCCATTATGTGTCAACTCTTATAAAGACCATTGACTTTATAAACATTTGTAGGCAAATTGGCTTTTGTGTACATGTGTTTGCCAGTCTTGGGGCTTGAACTCAGGGCCTGGATGCTGTCCCTGAGCTTTTTTTCCTCAAGCCTAGCACTGTATCTCTTGAACACAGTTCCATTTCTTTTTTTGAATAGTTTATTGGAAATTAGAGTCTCTGGACTGTTGTGCCTGGGCTAGCTTTGAACCATGATCCTCAGATCTCAGCCAGACATCTGGCTGGTAAATCATATAAGAGCAGAATATGATTTTTTTTTTTTGGGGGGGAGGTCAGTTGTGGGGCCTGAACTCTGGGCTGGGCGCTGTCCTTCAGCTCTTCAGCTCAAGGCTAGCTAACACTCTACCACTTGAGCCACAGCACCACTTCCAGCTTCTTCTGTGTTTATGTGGTGCTGAGGAATTGAACCCAGGGCCTCATGCATGCAAGGCAAGCACTCTACCACTGAGCCACCTTCCCAGCCCCAGAATATGATATCTTTTGTTAGCTTTGACAACAAAACCATAATCAGACTAATTGGGGTAGAAAATAAACATATAAATAAAGATTTCTGTAAAAAGCTGTTGGAGTTGGTAGCTCATGCCTTTATAAGCCTAGCTACTTAGGATGAGCAAGGTTCCAGCTAACCTGGGCAACAAGAGATATCCAAAACCCCCAACTCAACCATTAAAAAAAGCTGAGGAGGACTGGGAAGGTGGCTCAGTGGTAGAGCGCTTGCCTTGCATGCATGAGGCCCTGGGTTCGATTCCTCAGCACCACATAAGCAAAAAGAAAAATGCCAGAAGTGGCGCTGTGGCTTAAGTGGTAGAGCGCTAGCCTTGAGCTGAAGAGCTGAGGGACAGCACCCAGGCCCAGAGTTCAGGCCCCACGACCGGACCCAAAAAAAAAAAAAAAAAAAAAAAAAAAAGCTGAGCATGGTGGTATGGTCCTGTCATCCAAGCTATGTAGAAGTATAGATCCTAATCAAAAAATAAGATCATATTTGAAGCATATAAGGTCTGAAGCAGAAAGGTCTGAAAGTGATAAAGCCTATCAAGTATCTTTAAGTCCTGAGTTCAAACCTCTGCAATGCCAAAAATAAATACCCTCAAACAACCAAACCAACAAACAAAAGGATTTTATCACGTTCATAAGTCTAATTTATAATATTTAAACTGTCCCTTCATCCTTCCTGATAGTCTCTTAAGTGTCAACTATTCTTTTTCTGACACATTCCCATTTGTCAATAGCTTTACATGTGAAGAGATGTTATTCAACATCCCCTTTGCTGATTTAAAAGAAATATTGCATAATTTACAAGAGCTGTAGTTTCATTTCCAAGTGTATATTTATTTGCATTTATATCTTATTAATGTGTCAAACTGTAAGACAATATAGGCAAGGATGAACATTATGTAAAGTAGAATGAAATGTATCAGACAGAATCCATCTTTTAAGTGGTGTTAAGTAGTAAGCTCATTGTTAATTTCTCATGCTAACAACCTTTTGCTTTTCTAAGCATTCCTGTAATTGTAGGTTCAAAAGTGCATTACTAGACAAAGATCTTTTACATTAAGTATTGTTAGCATAATAGTAAAGTATATAAGCAATCAAGTCACATGGTTGAGTATGAATACTAATTTTTCCATGAAAATTGACAATAAAAGGAAATAATGCATGTATTATGACTAATACACAGTTGGTGCTCAATAAATGTTAGCTTAAGGGTGAAGAATTCCAACTACTATGAGAAATCATTGGGCACAGCTGTAAATAAAATGAAGGCCATGATGAACAATCAGGCTAACCTATGACAGTATCTTACCGTAAAATTTAGACAAAATGTTTCCTCTATATCATCTTCTGGATAATCCAATAACTGTTGCATACTTCTGTAAAACAATGTATATTTCTTTAAGGCAAAATATTATTGTTATTTTGATGATTTTGCTTACGCATTTCTCATTCCCTGTTAATAAAAAATCATGTATTTCTCTCATTTGTTTTTATTTTTGTGTAATCTTATTCTATTTTATATTAGTAGATATTACTTACATATTCAAAAAAAGTATAAATGAAGGCACTCAAAAGTGAAAGTCCAATTAAATCATTTCATCATGTTCAGAAAATACTACTTTCCTAAATTTATTATCCAGTATCTATGAAATACTGATTAACCACTAAAAGATGAACTTTAGAAACAAAACATTTAGTCTTTTTTAATGAACATTTTTATCTCAGTAACATAATGAATTTTCATAGGTTGACAACTGACTAGTGGTATTAGAGTTTGAACTCAAAAGCTTCATGCTTGCTTTGACAGGCTCTCTACCATTTATGCCATGCCTCTAACCATTAGATTTTCCATCATTAAAAGGGTTTCCAGCAGGGCACCAGTGTCTCACATTAATTTTAGCTACTCAGGAGGCTGACATCACAAGATCACAGTGTAGTTCAACGCTAGCTCAGGCAGAAAAGTCCATGAGACTCTTTTTTGCTTTTTCCATGAGACTTTTTTTTCTTCTGTATATATTTTTATTGTAAAAATACTGTACAGAGGAGTTACAGTTACATGATTAAAGTAATAAGTACATTTCCTATCAAACATTGTTACCTCCTCCTTTGTCTGTGAGACTCATGTCCAATTAACCACCAAAAAATCAGAAATGGAGCTGTGAGTTCAGGGAAACCATCTATGGCACAGGGCTTTGCGTTCAAGCCACAGGATGGGCACAAAAAAAATGGAGAGGAGGGACCCTCCCATTTATTAACTTCAGAAATGGAACAGAAACAATTATTCCTAGAAATCAATAATATAGACCTTTTTCTGCACAGTTCCCATTTCTTCCCAAATCTTACCCTTGACACTTTTTAAAACTAACCTCCCAACATCAGGCATTAGTTCTTTCAAATCATCCAGGGATGGCTTCTTTTTCAGGAGTTTCTTATATAAAGCCAAAGGAAAGTGAAGGTCCACAATAGTAAAATTATAAATTGCTAACCCACAGATAACACCAATCAGATGGAACAAATCGCTATCTTCAAATGTCTGAAAATAAAGTTTTAAGATTGATCTAAGTTAAAATATTGATTTTATTACAAAAAGTCACCCTCAGAAAAGTTTAAAGATATAGAAAAATTCATCCTCATTACTACCTCCCTAGTATAACAACATCATTAGCACTTTTTATTCCCATTCAATTTTCTAAGACCTAAAAACTTACTATCTAGGTGAAATCATAACCAACACACCCTTCCCAAGTGGTATTTCACAGAAATCAGAATCTCCTACCATTATATAAGACAGCTTCCTGGAAGAAAGACTAATACATGCAAAGTTTACAAACAATGTAGCTCATTCATAAAAATTTCCTTCAAATCAGATTACTAATCAGTAAAACCATTAAGTTTATTTGTTTTTGTTTTTTTGGGTCCGGTCGTGGGGCCTGAACTCTGGGCCTGGGCGCTGTCTCTCAGCTCTTTAGCTCAAGGCTAGCGTTCTACCACTTGAGCCACAGCGCCACTTCTGGCTTTTTTCTTTTTGCTTATGTGGTGCTGAGGAATCAAATCCAGGGCCTCAGGCATGCAAGGCAAGCGCTCTACCACTGAGCCACCTTCCCAGCCCATAGAACCATCACGTTTATTAAATCAGAACTCAGCAACCTTTTTCTGTATAAAGAGTAGGTGGTAAATATTTTAGACTTTGTAGGAATAGGTCTCTATTGTAATTACTCAATTGTACCTCTGATGCAGTAGGCTCAAAAGTAGCTATAGCCAGAATGTGACTCTATACAAAAGTATGTGGTGGAAAGAATTTGGCTGATAGTTTTCTTATCCTTTGTCTAAATGATCTCTAATACTAAATTAATCCTTCCCAAGAAAAAACTCAATCTAGTAATTATTATTCAATTTTCAAAATGAGATAAGCAGAGGAAAAAGTCAGTATTATTTTCAAGCTGATCATCTTTCAAAAATTTTTGTTCGGCTGGGGGAGTAGTTCAAGAGGTACAGTGTCCGTGTAGCAAGTGTGAGGTCCCGAGCTGCTTATTTGACTTTTGTAGAAAGCATTGGTTTGAATAATTCTAAGTGCAAAAGTTTACAATATTTCTAATAATAAACTGAACAGGTTACTGAACTAAATATGCTAGAATGATTTACTGAGTTAATTTGATATATACATATACAGTAAGTACATAGGTATGTATAAATACATAGGTATGTACAAAAGAAGCAAATTGGATGGATATTTACCTTATCTGAAAACCAAATGAGCCTGGAATCTTCATAATATCTAAACATGCCATATTTAGGATCCAATAATTCCCTCATGATGAGCAAGAAAAATTCTTTGCGTACCCCTCCTGCATCAACAGCATCTTCTCCAACAAATATAACCTGAAACAATATAATGCAAATACTACAAAGAAGTAAAAGAACATTTTGGTGTCCTCATACTATGCCACTTAATTCTTTAAAAAAAGAAATAAACAGTTTTGTTTTTTAAATTCTCAAGATACAAAAAAAAACTCACCAAAACACTGAACTTTAAACAACTTATGTAAAAATCCCAATTACATAAAAAGAAGTGTTGGTCAGTTATCAGTGGCTCACAACTGTAATCTAGCGCTGGCAGGAAAGTTAATGAGACTCTTATTTCCAGAAAACCGATGCTGTGGCACAACATGATAGAACATGAGCCTTGAACAAAAGCTTAGGGACAGCATCCAGGCCCTGAGTTCAAGGCCCACAACCAAACAAACAAAAAAAAAGAAAAAAAGAAAAAAAGAAAAAGAAAAATTACCTTGAGTGGCTTCTTGTAATCTATATTCTTTGTTTTCCTAAGAACTTCCATTGCATCTCCCACAATATTTTCTCTACGAACTACTAGAATTAGGCAGGGATTCACAGATTCAATCACTGGGAGAAAAAGAGAGGAGACGTTCTGTCTGTGGGCCTGGTCAATTGCCATCTAGAAAACAAAAGTTTAAAATTGTAGAAGCAGTGGTGCAAAGCAGCTATTGACTAGATAAGCCAACATCTACCTACAGCTAGAGATATACTATTGAGTCCTGATATTTCTGCATTCACACAGCATTTAATGCAACATATAGTATAGCGTAAGAATCTGGTAAACTGAACATGGAATACTTTTGAATTTGCATATTAATTATGAGTTATAACTCATAACTTTATGAAGAACTATATCATCTGAGCAAGTCAAGTTAGGAACTGATGTCTAATTATTTAATATAAATCTGTTCATTTTTAGCCACTGTGGGGGGATTGGAGGGTAGGGATGGGGAGTAAGGATAATAAGAAAATGTTTAAAAAGGAACTGGGAAGGTGGCTCAGTGGTAGAGCACTTGCCTTGCATGCCTGAGGCCCTGAATTCGATTCCTCAGCACCACATAAGCAAAAAGAAAAAAGCCAGAAGTGGCGCTGTGGCTCAAGTGGTAGAGCGCTAGCCTTGAGCTAAAGAGCTGAGGGACAGCGCCCAGACCCAGAGTTCAGGCCCCATGACCGGACCCAAAAAAAAAAAAAAAGATAGAAAAGAAAATGTTTAAAGAGAAAAAAGAATAATCTAGCTATTATCTAGTGTATTACAGGAATTTATCAGACATAGAGTGATCACCAAATGTACTCTCAAACCAAACATTTGGCTTTTACCATTTAAAGCCTTTGTTGTTTTTCTGTGTTCTTGCTCTAAAACAGAATATATAATATTAAAAGTACAAATCAGGGTAGACAAGAACTCAATGTATATCCTAAAAAAAGAAGAATGAGGGAAGTTGTGAGTTGGGAGGGACGAGTGAGAACGCTGAAAGGGATGACACTGATCGCGATGCATTGTATTCATAAACTGCTTTGATGAATGGCAACTCCTTTGTATAATTACTTAAAATGATTAGTTTTATTAGACTTACAAAACTAATTTTCTTCTTGTAATTAAAGTAGAAATAAGCATTATCTCTAAAAATTTTCCCCTTATTTATTGTGATTAGTAGTGTGTATATAAATGTGTGAATGCACATGCACATGTAATGTGTGCTGATCCTAGGGCTTGCACTCAGGGCCTAGGCACTGTCCATGCTATTTTGCTCAGGCAAGCACTCTACCACTTGAGCCACAGCTCCACTTCTAGCTTTCTGGTACATAATTGGGAGAGAAGAGCTCATAGACTTTCCTGCCTGGGATGGCTTGGAACCACAATCCTTTGATCTTGGCCTCATGAGTAGTTAGGATTATAGGCATAAGCCACTGGGATCCTCCAGCCCTAGTACTTATTTTTTAAATGTTTAGAATTGTTTCAATTAACAAACTGACAGAATGAAGTTATCAACGTCTGTTTTTAAAAGTATTTTTAGAATATTAATAGTCAATGTCGCATTTCATCATTACCTTGGTCTTGAAATCAGTCAGATATTCTGTATCTGAGGAAGATAAATGTTTTTTCTGGGTACTTGGATTTGAACTCAGGGCCTTACATTTGGTCAGCTTACATGCTCAGGACTGGCACTCTACTATACTTCCAGACCTGCTTTTTGCTGGACAATTGGAGATGGAATCTTACCGACCCTTCTGCCTTGGCTGGCTTTATTTTGAACAAAAGGAGGTTGCAATACTCAGCCTCCTGAGTAGTTGGATTACAGCTTCAAATTGATAAAGTAAACTTACAGTAATTCTTTAAGGTCATGGTATTAACTAGTTTTAAAAAGTCTTCATTATGAATGCGTAAATGCTGAAAACAAGAGAGTAGTTGGTAAAAGCAGAAGAATGAAAGATGATGACCAATCTCAAGATTCTAGAATTTTCTTCAAGGAACTTCTAAGTAACGGAATGCTTCCTACTATATACTTCACCTCTAGTCACTCCATCTTTTACCAAGTAAATAAACAATAGACGTATAACCTACACATTTTCATGTAAACTAGTAAAAACTTTTTTAAAGACTGCACATTTATATAATGAAAAAAGCTTATATTATTTTAAAGATATATAAAGAAAGCTGGGTGCCAGTGGCTCACTCCTGTAACACTAGCTACTCAGAAGGCTGAGATCTGAGGATCATGGTCCAAGAGCAGCCCAGGCAGGAAAGTCCATGAGATTCTTATCTCCAATTAACCACCAGAAAATCAGAAGTGGTGCTCTGATTCAAGTAGTAGAGAACTCACTTTGAGCTGCAGAGCTCAGGGACAGTGCCTAGGCCCAGAGTTCAAGTTTCACAACTGACAAAAAAAAAAAAAAAAGATAAAGGAAAAACATTGGTTTAATTGAAGCATTTTTTATAAACCTCTCCCAGAAGTATATGCATGTCACATAAGCAGTTTTCTTTGTAGCTACTTAAGTTACTTCTGCAAATGACAAGCGCATAATACTGTACCCAAAGAAAACCAATTATAGGCAAGTTTCAAATATTTCTGTTGTACAAAACATTAGAGAAGCAAGTCAAATTAGTCTCATACACTATTTTACCTGCATCTGTAAGACTGCATCTGTTTGTAGCAGAGTAGTTTTTGCTTGGGCATCAAATACAAATGGATACGTACAGATTGTAACAGGGATATCTGCCAACTGAAAGTAAAAAGTTAATTTATTAGTACAAAATGATTTGTTGTGTATTATTCCAAGTATTGTTATTTTTTTGTTAAGGTGATCACATTCTTGATTTAGCCACATATCTGTAGTTCAAGAACTATAAATAAAACATGTAGCTTATTTCTCAATGCAGAATTATTTTGCAGATTAAATGAGGCATCAGAATAAACCCAATTGCCCATTTAAGGAGAGAAATGTATACTTTATAGAATCCTAAAGTTATAAAATAAAGTATCTCTCTCTCCTTTATCTCTTCCTCCTCGCCTTAATGTTTTTTTCTCTGATAGGCAGTCCTGGGAATTAAACTGAGAGTATTATACTCGCTTGCTAGGCAAGCACGCTATTACTTGGCTGCATCTTCAGCCCATGGTTTCTTGAGACAAGATTTCATTATCTAGCACTGGCTTGTCTCAAACTCATCATCCTTCTGCCTTTGGCTCCTGAATGCTGGAATTACATCATCCAGCACAAATATATTTTGCTTAGCTTATAACAACTTGAGTTTCAGTGCACTAAATTTACCTTACAATTTAGCATTCCTGTAAGTAAAATACACAGTTCTTACAGATTACAGGTCCTGAGATCATTGCCTATATTCTTCATTTAACAGTTACTTATTGAGTGACATGACGGTGCCAAAATTATATTGTTAGCAATTAAAAAGATTAGGTGAATGATCCAACATTATCATTTTTAAACAATAGTCACCTTAATGAAACTATCTCAAATAGTGATTGCTATTTACAAAATAAAAAGAATTATAAACTGTCATTTAACATTCTTACAATTGTGCTAACTTTGAATTTGCATTCTTTAAATTTTTTTTTTTATCATTTTGTTGTTGTTGTTTATTTGGTACTGAGGAATTGAATCCAGGGCCTCATGCATGCTAGGCAAGCACTCTACCACTGAGCCATACTCCCAGCCTGATAAATCTGCATTATTTATTTATTTATTTATTTATTATTATTATTATTTTGCATCAGTTGTGGGGCCTGAACTCTGGGCCTGAACACTGTCTCTCAGCTCTTCAGCTCAAGGCTAGTGCTCTACCACTTGAGCCACGGCGCCACTTCTGGCTTTTTCTGCATATGTGCTGCTGAGGAATCGAACCCAGGAACTCATGCATGCATGGCAAGCACTCTACCACAGAGCCACCTTCCCAGCTCCTGCTTTTTTTTTTGAACTCTGGGCCTGGGCACTGTCCCTCACCTCTTCAGCTCAAGGCTAGTGCTCTACCACTTGCCACTTCCGGTTTCTCTGGTGATTTACCGGAGATAAGAGTCTCACAGACTTTCCTGCCCAGGCTGGCTTTGAACTGTGATCCTTAGATCTCAGCCTCTTGAGTAGCTAGGATTATAGACATGAGCCACCAGCACCTGGCTAAATCTGCATTCTTATACTCACTAAGGATTACTTAGTCTTGTTTTGCCCTTACAAACATATCTTATCTCTTTTCCATTTTAACTACCTTATTTTCAACTTGACTCTCTTAATTTGGGCTAGTAAAACCAAACTGATCTAACATTGCTCAGCTCTGCCAACTTAGTTCTCAATATATTAAGAAAATATACTGAATTATGAATGTGCTTTATAAAACCTTACCACTCCTCAATTTATTTCATGTGTCAATGTTTACTTCCAACATCTTTATATTTGTTACTAAGCTCTTTTTTTCTTTTCCTTCCTTCTTTCTTCCTTTGTTATTTCCCTTCCTCCCTTTCTACCTCTCTCCCTTGCTTTCTTGTGGTACTGGGGAGCCACACCTCCCCCTCATGCTTTTGCTTTTATTTTCTTCTGATAGGGTCTCCCAATTTAGCTTTACTAGAGTGGAATCTGTCAAATTTTCAAATGAAAATCTGTTTCTTAATATTAAGGACATTTACATTTTATATGGGAATATTGGGAGAGCAGGAACTACTGTAAAACAAATCTTACTGAGAATATCAGGTAGAATGATAACAGGGTTTAATTTTATTCAGAGAATTCTTCTGAAATGCAATATAGAATAATTTCTATAAACTCAAAATTTCAAACTGAAATAACACATATACATACAATTAAAAAAAAAAATCAGGGGCTGGGAAGGTGGTTCAGTGGTAGAGCGCTTGCCTTGTATGCATGAGGCCCTGGGTTTGATTCCTCAGCACCACATAAGCAAAAAGAAAAAAGCCGGAAGTGGCACTGTGGCTCAAGTGGTAGAGCACTAGCCTTGAACTGAAGAGCTGAGGGACAGTGCCCAGGCCCAGAGTTCAGGCCCCACAAACAGAACCCCCCCCCCAAAAAAAAATCACACAGAAGAGGAAATTTTACTCTTCACATAGTAAGAACAGAAGGATATCTTACTCTGAACACAAGACTTTATTACACCAAACTTACCTCAGTTAATCCATGGCTGACATCCTAAGACAGCAATACAGAATGCAACAATAATGAGGAAGAGCAATGTTAGTGTCCAACCAACTACTTCTATTCAAAGAAGCATTTTGTATCTTTTGCCTGAACTAATGAGGTAGAAAATGCATTTACCACAGAAGTTATCCTTCCTGTATCAGTTTAGGTCTATAAATGTGAGCCTTTGCTTCAGATATTTTCTGAACATAAAATTATCTAAACGTTAGCATAATATCTCATTTGCAGAATTCAGGTTGACTAAAAACACTAATTTTAAAGTTGACATAGTCTTGAAAAAATAATTTTATGGCTTAGTTTCTTTTCCAGGAAAATGGAAGAAATATTTCTCAGGCTTTTGAGAATGGGTTAAACTTAATAAAATCAAATGTCTTCTATATGGCAATACTACACAGAAACAAAACAAGGGAAAATAAGCTACAAATTAGTTTTTGGCAGAAATAATCAGTAAAACATAAGCTATCTTATTTTTTAAAACCAAATTAATTTAAAATATAAAACAGAAAACGGATTGGTAAGTAGCAAAAAGAAAATTTACACAGCTTACCACTTTACTGAAAAGGAATAAATACTTTCTTGAAGAACACTTCCTGCCTCTAGAAAAGGCCAGCCACATGAGTATTGTTTTTAAAATCCAAATTTAAAATATAAAGTGTAGGACAGGAAATGAGTTGAGAGGTAGCAAAAAGAAAATTTACAAAGCATACCACTTTACTGAAAAGGAATACTTTCTGGCAGAAAACTTTCAGCCATCTTCAGAAACAAGTTACTAAATTTATGCATGCTGCCTGGTATAGTGAAGAATCAATCTTAGCCAAAGAGAAGTTGTGGCCCTGGGCTACTAGCAAGATCTATAGGCCTTTGAAATGTCACATCTGAAAAGTATCTTTATTTTCCCGGGGCCTTTTGTCACTAGACAATGAAATAATGTGACTTATAATGGAGATATGGGCTATGGGCTGCCAGTTCTGCCTCTAGAAAAAGCCAGCCACATGACTGAGACCCAATAAACACTGAGAGGTTTGTGTGAGCTTCATTGATTAACAATCCTGAGTAGTACCATACATTAATACCAAGCAATTAAGAGTTAAAAGAAAAGGAGGGGGTAATAATGCTCAATACGAAATGTACTCATTACCATACTCATATAACTGTAACCCCTCTGTACAGCATCTTTACAATAAAAGAGTTAAAAGAACAGTGAGTACTCTGCTTTGGGTATATCTCCTAGATTCTTCCTCATGTGCTTCTTTTTTTGTTTGTTTGTTTTTTCTGTAGGTCATGGGGCTTGAATTCTGGGCCTGGGCACTGTCCCTGAGCTCTTCAACTCAAGGCAACTACTCTACCAGTTAAGCCACAGTGCCACTTCCAGGTTTCTGGTGGTTAACTGGAGGTAAGTTTCACATACTTTCCTGCCCAGGCTGGCTTTGAATGGCGATCCTCAGATCTCAGCCTCCTGAGTAGCTAGGATTACAGATTTGCCTACCATTCTCAGGCTCTCAAGTGCTTCTTAATGTAGTGGATTTTAATCTACATCCTTTCCCTACAGCAAACTAATTAATCCTCTGTGTTTTCTGAGTTCTGTGAGTTCAATGTGGAGAACTCCTTGTCCAAACTTGAAATGGGTATCAGAAGATAGGACACTCTAGAATTTAGGCAACTTTATAGCTAACTGGAAACAAGGCAAAACTCAAACCATGGTGAACATGTTATGTTGCTAGCTTGGTAGCTGTTTGGAGGTGAACATACGAGAACTCAATTACATAGGACAAATACAGTGATGAGTTAAAACATACCACAATTATACTGAAAAATTAAGACTGATGGCATAAATACACATAGTACCAAAGATGACAATTCTCATCAATTTATATTACTTTTACTACCAATTTTTATGGATTATACCACATAGATAAAAAAAATTTTTTTTGGTCGGTCGTGGGGAATGAACTCTGGGCCTGGGCGCTGTCCCTCAGCTCTTCAGCTCAAGGCTAGCAAGCCACAGCGCCACTTCCGGCTTTTTTTGCTGCTTATGTGGGTGCTGAGGAATCGAATCCCGGGCCTCATGCATGCGAGGCAAGCCCTCTACACTGAGCCACCTTCCCAGCCCAGATAAAGTTTTTAAAAGGAAAGAAAACTTTAAAAAAAAAATCACTTGAGGGTGACATTGTCCAGAAACATACTCTTTACCTGCCTTATGTAACTGCATTCCTCTGTACATCAACTTTTTAAATATCAAAAAAATGTAAAAAAATATATATATATACTTGAATCTCACTGTAACATGAAAAACCAGTATAGATCTTTTATTTTCATTTGGCCAATTTTTCCTAGACATACAGAAGAAATGGATATACCTTATGTACCATAAGGGAAAAATGGCAAAGGGCTTAGTAGTAATTAAAGTATTTCTTATAAATAGTTTAAAAGAATAAGGAAATACACAAGAAATTAGTGAACAAGCATCAAATAGCAGAAGAGAAAAAGATAAAGCATGCCACCCTATCATTTTGCCAAGATATAACTGCAGAGGGAGAAAAGAGATAAAACAAGGAATCCAACTGGAAAACATTTCATACATCACCATTAGTGTCTTGGGGGAAAAAAACAGGATTATATAATCACGGAATCAAGCAATAACTTCACAAAAATTTATAACTGGAAAGAGGAAAAAGGACAGGAGAAGGGAAGGTGGTAAGATAAAAAGCTAGGCATCTCAGCAGAAAAGGAGGCCAGTATCCTTCTATGAAAGCCTGGAATCAAATCAGAGTTTACAGGTTTTTTTTTTTTTTTAGTTTGGAATTTGTACATGTTGCTTCTGCAACATTTGGGATGTTCAATCTGTGTATATAAAGCCAGAAATTCACAGAATTAATTATTTAGTCTTAATGATCACAGAAGCACATACTTGGCAGATTCATAAATTTCCTGACTGTTAAAGAAAGGTAATGGAAAATCCTCTCTTTCAACAGATGTCAAAGAACAAAGTAATTTTTTTTCAGAGATTAGCAAGAAGTTTTTTTTTTTAAATACAAAAAATGAGTAATACTTTTTTGGGGGGATGGGAGAAGACTATGTCTTGAGGCTTGAACTCAGAGCCTGAACACTATCCCTAAAGATTTTTGCTCAAGGTTAGCACTCTTGAGTCACAATACTTCTGGCTTTTTTTTTTGGTCGGCCGTGGGGCTTGAACTCTGGGCCTGGGTGCTGTCCCTCATCTCTTCAACTCAAGGTGAGCGCTCTACCACTTGAGCTACAGCGCCACTTCTGGTTTTCTGGTGGTTTATTGGAGATAGGAGTCTCACGGTCTCTCCTGCCCGGGCTGGCTTTGAACCGAGATCCTCAGATCTCAGCCTCCTGAGTAGCTAGGATTACAGGCGTGAGCCACCAGCGCCCGGCTACTTCTGGCTTTTTATTAGTTAGTCGGGGATAAAAAATCTCACAGACTTCCTGCCTGGGCTTGGCTTTGAACCATGATCCTCATATCTCAGTCTCCTGAATAGTATGGATTACAGGCATGAGTCAACAGTGCCCAGCAAATTAACAATACATTGCACTTTTTTTTGGGGGGGGGGTGGGCAGGGTCGTGGGGCCTAAACTCTGGGCTTGGGCACTGTCCCTCAGCTCTTCAGCTCAAGGCTAGCGCTCTACCACTTGAGCCACAGCACCACCTGCATTTTTCTGAGTGGTTTATGGGAGATAAGAGTCTCATGAACTTTCCGCCCGGCCCAGGCTGGCTCTGAACCGCCCAGGCTGGCTTTGAACCGTGATCCTCAGACCTCAGCCTCCTGAGTAGCTAGGATTATAGACATGAGCCACTGGTGCCCAGCTATCAAGACACATTTTAAGACACACAAACATGATGTAAGACACACACAGTAAAATAGTTACATAGAAAAAAAATTTTTTTTGGTGGTGGGACTGGACTTAAACTCAAGGCCACTAGCTTTGCTTTTGGTTGGCCCACTTGGGCCACATATTCAGCCTAACATTTTGCTGGTGAGTCTTATGAATTTGTCTGCCCAGACTGGGTTCAAAGCAAGATCTTCAGATCTCAACCTCTTGAATAGCTACAATTACATATAAGTAACTGGTGTGTGACCTGGTTTATAATTCTTTGTTTTGTTATTTTTTGAGACAGGGATTTACTACATAGCCCAGGTTGACCTTGAACTCAGTTTCCTGCTTCAGCACGTATGGACAAAAACTCTAGGTAAAAGGACAACTGGTATACTTCATGATGATACAGACAATGTTTTTTAAACTAGGTTATAGAGTCCTAAGGTATATATGTCTATGGATTTATAATTAATCTGGGAGAATTTAAAATTTAGTGATTTTTTATTTGCATTTATTTATTTATTGCCAGTGCCAGGGCTTGAACTCAGGGCCTGGGCACTGGCCCTGTGCTTCTTTCACTCAAGCCTAGCACTCTGCTACTTGAGCCATAGCTCCACTTCAGCTTTTGTGGTAATTTAATAGTGCTAAGAGCTGGATTTGAAGTAGCTAGGACTACAGGCATGATCCACCAGCAACTGGCTTAAATTAAGTGTACTCATTTCAGAGATAACAAAATAGTCTGTATTAGGCCAACATCCTCTCTCCATTCATCTGTACCCCCTACTCTTGACCAACATGTTTTCTGCTTTTTGGTATTCATTTTGTTAATCTGTAAGTCTGTTTAATGGAGTTACACTATTAGAATACACTCATAATATTCCATGTACATGTGTGAAAATAGCACAAGTTAATTTGAGAGAATGGATGGGCTTGGGACAGATGGTGGAGAATGATGGAAGGGTGACATTGATCAAAAAGCATTGTATTAATATACTGACATTGATTTAAGACCCTTTTGTACAACTAATTTTTTAAACAATTGTATCTTTACTATTATAAAGATGATGCAGAGAGGGGTTACAGTTAGGTAAGACAGATGAGTAAATTTCTTTTTAGACAATGTCATCCCTTCTAAAGATAATTTTTTTTCCAAAACCTCTAAAACTAAAATAATCCATTTATAATCCCTGCATTACCATTAAACTCCAAGGCCTCATTAAAACCAAACTAGCACCTCAACAGGAACCCTATGATTGTGTATGACTTCATACTGAATTTATTCAAAGAGTAGAAGTCAGACAAGTATTATATCTCATACAAAAAGGAGATGTTTTTATTATAGTCCAGACAGAGAAAAGCAGCAAGAGTTACCAAGCATCTGAAAAAGGCTGCCTATTGTAAAACATTTTCTGTGCTAAGACTGTCAGTAATAATTACCATTTACCAAGACTTCACCCAGTTTACCAAGACTTCACCAAGTTTTGCACCGATTTAGGTGTTTTTTCGTTTTTGTCTGGTTATGGGGCTTGAACTCAGGGCCAGGATGCCATCCCTGAGCTCTTCTGGCACAAGGCTAGCATTCTACCACTTTGAGCTACAGGGCCCCTTCTGTTTTTTGGTGGCTGATTGAGATAAGAGTCTCACAGACTTTCTTACCTGAACTGCAATCCTCAGATCTCAGCCTCCTAAGTAGCTAGGATTCAGGTATGAGCCACCAGTGCCCAACATGGTCTTTTTTTGTCGTTGTTGCTATTGGTTTGTTTTTTTGGGGGGTGGGGGTCGGGGGTCGGTTGTGGGGCTTGGCGCTGTCCCTGCACTCTTCAGCTCAAGGTGAGTGCTCTACTGCTTGAGCCACAATGCCACTTCCAGATTTCTAGTGGTTTATTGGAGATAAGAGTCTTACAGCCTTTCCTGCCTGTCTTTGAACCTCGATCCTCAGATCTCAGCCTCCTGAGCAGCTGGGATTACAGGCATGAGCCACCAGCGCCGAGCAAGTCCAGTATTTCTAATTAACTGAGCTAAAAAACATTCCTTGATTTAAATTTTCTACACAGAACATTTTAATGACAATTGTGGCCACTATATTTATACATGAAGAATGAGGATGTAGACCCAATACCTGGAATAGTATTTATGCAACAAGTTCCAAATAAGTGTTTGTATAATATAATTTACTACATTTACATTTATGTATACACAGACACAGACAGACAGACACATACACACACACAGTTCTGAAGCACAGTCTTGCTATTATAGCCCATGTTGGCCTCAAACTCATGGTCCTTCTGCCTCAGTCTCTCTGAGTATTAGAACTACACATATGAGCCACAATACTAGGCTTTACTAAGTACCTGTTGAATAAGCAAATAAATATATCTATATGTACAAAGACAATGAAACTGATTCAGCCTTTAAGTCACTTGAGATCGAGCCTTCCAGTGATTCTACAGAAAAAAAAATCACTGACGCTCTGCAAGTACTGAGAGAAGGAAGTAATGTTTTAGGAGTGACTTGATTCCTGGAGGAAAAAACACACCAAAAATCACATACTAACCACACTGTTAACAAACAAAAAAACCTTACTATGGTTTTAGTTACTACTAGACTTAGTCCAGACACTGTCAGATGTTGGTGAGTAAACTATGCCTATCCACAAGAGCTTCTAACTGGTAACATGCAAGTAATAATTTACCCATGCTTCTATAATCACCAGATATAAATTAATTTACCCACTTTAGGGATAGAAAAATTGGCCTCCTGAACACAAAAATAGATAGCAATTAAGAGTATTTTGTATCTAGCTGCTTATCTATTTCCACATTTAATTATTGAGAGTCTAGTTATCAGAAACTTGTCCACATGCAAAAAAAAAACTATGTACATGTGAAAATACATATATATAATATGTACATACACATGCACACACACATATAGGCAATCTGAAATACATTAAACATATATAACAAAGAAAGAAAAAAGTGTATTTTGTCTCTTTGGTTTGGCTTTTGCAGAAGAACAGAATACTTGCTGTTAAACAAAAATATTTACACTACATATTCTAAAGAAAATACTGAATAAAAGCTATGAAATAAACTCCAGTATTGCAAAAAAAAACCCTTTGTTTCTTTTGTATTAGAACAAATGACACGAGAATTAAATCACAAAATATACAGGAAACATACCATTCCATAAGCCTGTTGTTGGACCCAGTTGATGTAATCATTCCTTATGTCTATCAGTTCTTGTACTTCATGTATATAAAATTTATCATATTGTATAATCTGTCCTGATTTCTCATTTACCTAAAAAAATTAAATTGGTTAAATTAATTAATTCTGTTTAATTTAACCAGAAATACTAAGAATCAAGAATATTTAAATAGGAAAGGATTTGGGAGTATTTCTCAATTTTTCTCCTCCTATAAAAAATATTACAGAGTACCTATACATGCAAAGAATTAGTTGTTATGGGAGATCGAGCATGCAATATCTGTACTAAGTACCCCAAAATCTAGTAGAAAAGTCATAAAATGACTTCATAGTGACAACATAGTATGAAATATGTACCATTAAAGTATATGTAGAATAAACTAGAAATTATACAAACTTCTGGTGGGAAAACAATAACAATAGCTAGTCTTTATTAAATCTTATTCTGTATCCAATACTCAATATAGAGGATAGGATGTGAAAATAAAAGTAAGTACAGATTATGACCCCACAAATTACACTATAGTTACAATAGGAAAAACAAATCTTTATGGTACCAAGTACCACCTTAACCAAATGAACAAACTAACTATCTCTTAATGCTGACTGGGAAAATATTATATTATAACATGATATACTACAGCAAGACTTTTTTTTTTTTTTTTGGGTCTGGTCGTGGGGCCTGAACTCTGGGCCTGGGTGCTGTCCCTCAGCTCTTCAGCTCAAGGCTAGCTCTCTACCACTTGAGCCACAGAGCCACTTCTGGCTTTTTTCTTTTTGCTTATGTGGTGCTGAGGAATCGAACCCAGGGCCTCATGCATGCAAGGCAAGTGCTCTACCACTGAGCCACCTTCCCAGCCCTACAGCATGACTTGTAAAAGCTCAAGATTTGTCATTTAATTTCCATTTTGCAAGAAATATAAGGAATAGAGAAAGAACTAAAAATCCTGATGAAGAAACTACCAGAGGAACCCTGGTTGTGGAAATTTTCTCATTTGGTCACCACTCTTCAAGAAGACAAGGTAATAACGATAGAAAGCAGGAAAGATACTCTAAACTAAAAGTTAACTAGATGGCCAGGCACTGGTGGCTCATGCCTGTAATCCTAGCTACGCAGGAGGTTGAGATCTGAGGATCGTGGTTCAAGGCCAGCCAGGGCAGGAAGGCTGTGAGACTCTTATCTCCAATTAAACACCAGAAAACCGGAAGTGGCACTGTGGCTCAAGTGGTAGAAAGCTACCCTTGAGCTGCAGAGCTCAGGGACAGTGCCCAAGTCCAGAATTCATGCCACACAACTGACCAAAAAAAAAATTAACTAGATGTTGGGGGTAGTAAACAGGGGGTCAATAGTCAAAATATTGTGTATACATGTGTGACACACCAAGGTAAAAACCTTTTGAACAATTAGCATACACCAAAGAAAAATGAGTAACAAGAATGCAAAACAGATCACGGTTAATTGGGGATACTAATAAGAAGGCAAACAGAAGAATCAAAGAGGATGAATATGGCTGAGAGACATACATGTGTGAGATGGAACAATAAAGCTTGTTAAAACTGGTTTGGCAAGGGAGAAGAAGGGAGTGACACAGGTGTGAGTCTGATCAAGGTACAACTACACACACACAAACACACACATATGGACATGTCCAAATGTTGGGGGGATGTCAGGGAAAAGGCTTAAGAACATGATTAAAGGAATTCTGATGGCAGATATGGTCAAACACATTGTCAGGAGTGAGCCTTTTATAATTATAAACTCTAGACCAGATATAAAGCAACTATGGAAATCAGCCCAAATAAGTATGCAAAAGACATCTCTTTCTTTTTTTTTAAGAAAATACATTTTACTCCCAAATCAGCATGAGGGATAGAGGTAATGAGCTCAAGAAGCAAGCAGAAATCTTACTAAAGAGGGAGAAATCAAGAGATTGGAGGCTCCAGGATGGCCAGTGAAAAAGAAAACTACCAAAAGAAACCAAGTGGATTAAGCCCCAAAACAGTGTCTAAAATTCCCTTCATGTCTTTAGCTAACTCATATGTTCTTTTGTCCACAATGGCATTATACTAAAAGTAACAGATGTTTAGAAAATTCTACAATTATCCAAAATTTAGTTTCAAGAACATTAAGATGCACAAAGATCCAAAAGACATAAAACTCAAAAGCAGAAACTGTCTATTTCATCATTTACCAATCTTAAAAGCCCTGAGTAACAAGGAGAGGAGGCAAGAAAAATGGGGAGAGAAACCTTGAGGAACACTGTAAAAAAAGTTTAATACCCCCACTTCTACTCTAAATGCAAGACACATTATACAGATCTAAAGCTTGGGCTACAACAACTAAAGTAAATTTTAAAAACTCAGTATCAGAGCTGGGCACATATGGCTCATGCCTGTAATCCTACTCAGAAGGTTGAGAACTGAGGATCAAAGTTCAAAACCAAGCACGGGCAAGCAGCAGGTAAGCAGTAGGCAAGTAGTTAAGTCCATGACATTCTTATTTCCAATTATCCACCAAAAAGAATTAGAGCTGTGGCTCAAGCAGTTAGAGCACTAGCCTTAAGCAAAGAAGTTCAGGGACTATGCATAGGCCCTAAATTCAAGCTCCCAACAAAAAGAAACAACAAAGAACATCTTAATCCCAAATCTTGCTCCCATGGTTTAAGACTGTAATTCCAACTATTTAGGTGGCTGAGATCTGAGGATCACAGTTTGAAGCCAGCCAAGGCAGGAAAGTCTGTGAGACTATTATCTCCAATTAACTACAGGGGTGGGAAAAAAAAAAAAAGCCTGAAGTGGAGCTGTGGCTCAAGTGGTAAAGTGCTAGCTTTGAGAGAGACAGAGACAGAGAGAAGCTAAGGGACAGGTCCCAGGCCCAGTGATATCTCCAATACTCATAACAAAAACAAAACTCAATTCCAGTATAACTCCTGATTAGACTGATTTAATCCCACTACTACATACCAGACAGAAGTAGTATGCATTCATTTAAACCAATTTAACTTCAGTTTCTACTATTTTACAACCAAAACTTATGAACATACGAAAAGCAAATAAGTAAGAAACCAAAAAAGATGTCTAAGAGACGAAGAAAAAAAAAAAAGCCAGATTCAGAGATGACCTAGATGCTGGAGCTAGAAGCCAATTCAGGCCAATATTCTCTGTACCATTACACAATCATAC
This sequence comes from Dipodomys merriami, assembly GCF_024711535.1. NCBI lineage: Eukaryota > Metazoa > Chordata > Mammalia > Rodentia > Heteromyidae > Dipodomys > Dipodomys merriami. Next base: position 20,641,877 of record NW_027202715.1, on the reverse strand, counting down.
TGGAAATAAAGCATCTAAAATCAACAAGTAAAACTCTGATATAAGAACTTAGATCAAGGGGCTGGGAAGGTGACTCAGTGGTAGAGCGCTTGCCTTGCATGCATGAGGCCCTGGGTTCGATTCCTCAGCACTATATAAGCAAAAAGAAAAAAGCCAGAAGTGGCGCTGTGGCTCAAATGGTAGAGTGCTAGTCTTGAGCTGAAGAGTTGAGGGACAGTGCCCAGGCCCAGAGTTCAGGCCCCATGACTGGACCCAAAAAACAACAACAACAACAACGAAACTTAGATTAAATTTAAAAGATGAATCATTTAATTCATTTTATAAAGCCAGAATAACCTTGATACCCAAAGTTGATAGGGATTTGAGAAATAAAAAATACAAATTGATATATCCTTTATGAAAAGACATAAAAACCTCTACAAAACACAACAAATTAAATCTGACAATAACTATAAAGTACAGTAATGCTTAAGTGGAATTCATTCCCAGAGTATAAAATTGACTTTATATTCCAAAGTAATAAATTTTATATTTCAGAGGAAAAAAAGGTTGAAAAGAATCATTTGTTCAACATGATAGATATAAAGTGCCTGACAAAACTCAAAACCATTCATTCATAATATACAGCAAACTAGAACAGATAGAAACCTTTTCAAACAGATAAAAGCCCTCTCACAACTGAACTCTACCCAAAACACCAATTTTACTGATAAAATATGACAGCTTTCTCCCTAAAATCAGGAAGTATATGCATAGAGGCCTACTTATATCATTCACATTCTACTAGAATTCTTAGTAAAATACTGCAAAGACTGGGGGGGTATGGGGATCATGTGTGAGGCCCTGAATATAATCACCAGCAATGAACAGGCACATGCATGCATACACACACTTGTATTTATATATATTTCATTTGTGTATGTGCATAAATACTTATATGCATTGACTGTGTACAATATGTACAGTGATTTGCATGTGTGTCTAAGTGTGAATTTTCTGGTCCTGGGGCTTAAACTTAGAGCCTGACCTTTTTACTCAAGGCTAGCATTCTACCACTTGAGCCACAGCTGCACTTCTGGCTTTTTTGGTAGTTAACTGGAGACATGTTTAATTTGTATGCTACCATGCAGCTCATTTGGAAGAAATAGACCAGAGTGAAGCTTCTACAACTGGCTTCCAAAAAGACAATTTACATACATTATACATGGACATCTCTTCATCCTAGAGCAAGGGGTCAGCAATCACTTGTAGGTCAAATATTACTTACTGATATTTATAAACAAAGTTTTACTGAAAAGCCCATTTATTCACCTGCTGTCCACAGCAGAAATTATAGCTGAATACTTGTAGTAGAAACAAGAAATCTCACAAAATATATTACTATTTGGCCCTTTAAAGAAAAACTTGTGGCTGAGCACCAGTGGCTCATGCCTGTAATCCTAGCTACTCAGGAGGCTGAGATCTGAGGATCACAGTTCAAAGCCAGCCGGGCAGGAAAGGCCAGGAAAGGCCGTGAGTCTTATCTCCAATAAACCACTTAGAAAACAAAAAGTGGTGCTGTACCTCAAGTGGTAGAGCACTGGCCTTGAGCTGAAGAGCTGAGGGACAGCGCCTAGGTCCAGAGTTCAAGCCCCATGACCAACAAAAAAGAAAAAAGAAAAACTTGTGGATCCTTGCCATAGTCTTTAGTATTGTATTTAACAACTAAAATCATTAGTCAAACTCCTATTTACTAAAAGAGAACATATATAAATATAAAAACACATGATGGCTTCCCCCTCCCAATATTTTAAATATAAACATTAAAGTGTATTTATTTATTTGTATGTGTGTGTGTGTCTGAGCTCAGGGCCTAGGTACTGTCCCTGATCTTTGGTGCTCAACACTAGTGCTCTACCACTTTGAGCTACAGCTCCATTTACGACTTTTTAGGAATCAACTGTAGGTAAGAGTTTCATGGACTTTCCTGCCAGGCTGGCTTTATACTACAAGCCTCAGATCTCAAGACTCCTAAGTAGCTAGGATAGAGGTGTGAGCCACCAATGCCCAATTGTCCCTTTTGCTCAAGGCAAATGCTCTACCACTTGAGCCCCAACTCCACTTCCTGATTTCTTGGTAGTTAATTGAAGATAAGGTTTTCTAGCCTAGGCTGACACTGAACCTTGGTCCTCAGTTCTCATCCTCCTGAATAACTAGAATTATAAGTACGAGCCAACAGTGCCTGGCCATTTCCTTATTTTCATATCTCTAATATCCAATAAAATTGACAAGCATACAAGTAGGTACTCAGTAAGTATTTGCAAAATAAAAAAATAGGAGAAATCACATGGTAAAAATTCAAAATGACTATTTAAACTACCTTAAATGTTTAAAATTTGTAAGTTTGGTCATAATATTTTTACTTCACATTTTAATTAGTTTAATATGTGGGCTTATAAACTTTAGTTCAAGGCTGGTTAGAGTGAATAAATGTAGTTCTTATATTTATTTAAGGATTTGTTTAAAGATTCCTTAAAGACCTGCCCATGTAATTGTAACCCCTCTGTACAGTATGTTCACAAATAAAATTAAATTAAATTAAAAAAAAAAGATTCCTTAAAGAAAAATGGATGTGAAAATCATTAATTTGGAAAACCAACACAATTCTTTAGCAACTAGGCCACACAGACCAAGTTAAGCCTTTTCTTTTGACATACTAGTATCACTACAATATACCTTATAAAACCTCTGAAATAACCCAATTACTGGCGAGTAAACTCATTATTCTCATAATTTATTCATTCCTGACAGCAGGTACCAAAGGTATTTTTCTTATGATGCCATTTGGAGCACTGAAATGATTTTTAATTTAAAAAGTTTTCCAAAGGACATGACATATGGGAGGAACAAGCACATCCATATATCCTGAAATCTAGTTCTCTAGAAAGTTCTTAATCTTGCTCCAGGGTAAGGTCAAAAGGAAATCAGAGAAACAAAACAATTATAAACAAAGCAATTGTCAGATTCAAGTATCTTTGGGGAAAAAAAGTTTCTGATAAGTAATTTGGGTTTCATAAAAGTGAATAATCACTGTTAATAACCATGGGTATTTATCATAGAGCAAAATGAAGTACAGTTTTGTCCCAAGTAGGGGTAGGAAAAAAATAACTAGCTATCCTAGAGAGGCCTAGAAGACGGTTAAAAATTCATCCTCGAAAGATGGTAATGTAGCTCAGTGACAGCAGTTACCTAGTGTGCATGAGATCTTGCATTTAATTCCTAGCACAGAAAAATATAAAAACAACGGAAAGCAAAGAAGGAAAAAGGAAGGATAAGGAAAGGAGGGGGGGGGTCATTCTGTATTATTCTTTTCTCAAGTACGTATCAACTTCAAACAAGAATCCATTTTCTTATAACCCAATAAATCAAAGTACTGGCTTTCTGGAATGTGATAATACCACTTTTAATAAGTTAAATTCTTATATATTTTAAATAACATATCAGCCCTGGAAATAAATTCCTTTACAAATTGATTAGTTATTTGCAGATTTATAGATGAATGTTCAAAAATCACACTATTACAAAAGGGACTAAAACATGATCTTTTGATTCCTAATCCAGGCCTATAATGTAATGCAGTACTATATGTAATCTAGCCTATATATAATCTAACTGTATAAACTCCTAGTTCTAGGGGCATAATAATAAAGCAAATCCCCTTTAAGTATATTATAGTGTTAATATAGAACATTACAAATAGTTGGGGCTTTGAAAACAGATTTTGATTCAGTAGTTCAACACTAAGACAGTAAGATTCATTTTTCTCATATATAAAAAGGAGTAAACGCTGGGAAGATGGCTCAGTGGTAGAGCGCTTGCCTTGCATGCATGAGGCCCTGGGTTCGATTCCTCAGCACCACATAGGCAAAAAGAAAAAAGCTGGAAGTGGTATTGTGGCTCAAGTGGTAGAGCGCTAGCCTTGAGCTGAAGAGCTGAGGGACAGGGCCCAGGCCCAGAGTTCAGGCCCCACGGCCGGACCCAAAAAATAAAAAATAAAAAATAATAAAAAATAAAAATAAAAAGGAGTAAAATACCAATTGCACTTTTAACCCTATAGAGGGTTTAAAAAGTTTGGTATGAGTAATATACAGTAATATACAGAAAGTTCCCATCTGCATTATGTACAAGAGGTTTTGCTCCTGGATATTTCTAGTAAGTAATATGTTAGATCTCTAGTACCTAGCATGCATGAGACTATTAGAAAGATCTAGGAGAGATTAGTTTTTGTTATACTTCAAGCAAAAAGAACTATACACTGGCTAGGAAGGTGACTCAGTGGTAGAGTGCTCGTCTAGCATCCATGAAGCACTGGTTTCGATTCCTCAGTACTATATACACAGAAAAAGGTGGAAGTGGTGCTATGGCCTGTGGCTCAAGTGATAGAGTGCTAGCCTTGAGCAAAAGACGCTCAGGGACAGTGTCCAAGCCTTGAATTCAAGCCCCAGGATTGGCCAAAAAAAAAAAAAAGGAACTATATACTGTCAACATGGTGCTGGTGGCTCAAACCTCTAACCCTAACTACTCAGGAGGCTAAGATCTGAGGATCGCGGTTTGAAGCCAGCCCAGACAGAAAAGTCCATCGGACTCTTAGACTACTCAGAAAAAGCTGGAAGTAGTGCTGTAGCTCAAGTGGTAAAGCCCTATCCTGAGCACAAAGCAGCTCAGGGATAGCACCTAGGCCCTGAGTTCAAGCCAAGAAAAAGCTTCAATATTCCATAGTACTTTGTCTTTCTCAAAAATAATAAATTTGCTGTTGCTGATGGCTCATGCCTGTAATCCTAACCAGGAGGCTGAGATCTGAGGGTCATGGTTCAAAGCCAGCTCTGGCAGGAAAGTCCTGAGATTCTTATCTACAATTAAACACCAGAAAACCAGAAGAGACACTGTGACTCAAGTGGTATAGAGCTTGCCTTGAGCTGAAGAGCCCAGGAACAGCACCCAGTCCCAGAGTTCAAGCCCCACAACCAACAAAATAATAATAATAATAATAATAATAATAATAATAATAATAATAATAATAATAATAATAATAATAATTTCAAATTAAATTAGTTTTTTAAAAAAGATCTATGGGGAACACATTCTGTTCTATGGAATGAAGTGTGCCTAATACTAAAATCTTAACTGTAAATTTAAAAAATATCTCTGGAAATGGAATCTTATCAGGACCTTTCTCAGTAGAGACTGGGGGTTTTGTTTTGTTTAGTTTTTTTGTCAGTCCTGGGGCTTGAACTCTGGACCGGGGCGCTGTCCTTGAGCTCTTCAGCTCAAGGTTAGAGCTCTACCACTGGAGCCACAGCACCACTTCCAATTTTCTGGTGGTTAACTGGAGGTAAGAGTCTCATGGACTTTCCTGCCCAGGCTGGCTTTTAACTGCGATCCTCAAATCTCAAGCCTCCTGAATAGCTAATATTAAAGGCATGAGCCACCCAGTGCCTGGCTGAAACTGAGGGCTTTTTTTGTTTTGTTTTTTCGTCGGCTGTGGAACCTGAACTCTGGGCTTGGGCACTGTCCCTGAGCTCTTCAGCTCAAGGCAAGCACTCTATAACACTGAGCCACCTTCCCAGCCCGAGACTGAGGTTTTTTTTTTTTAAGATAAGTTATGTACTCAAGGCCTTTCTATGGTTATAAAAGACAAAAAAGAGAGAGTAATTAATAATCAACTCCAGCTGAAAATGGACAATTCACCAAAATAGCAAGGAGTGTGTGTATGTGTGTGTGATCTAATAAATCTTTTGAATCCTAGCCAAGAGGTTTAGCTCTGTAATAGCTATGGACCTAGAACTTGATAGGTTCTGTTAGAGAATGACCTGTCTTCCTAAGGAAGAAATTACTATCATTTCTTTCATAACAATGAAAAGAAAAATTAGTTGTTTGTCTAGGAATCTGGAATAAATTAACTATAAAAAGAAAAAGTTCATTAAGTTGAGATGGTTGAGAAAAATACCCAGGAACCTAAGAAAATCAAAAGGGAAACAAATGAGCCATAAGGTTCTTTCATACAGAGAGCAAAGGATGGCCAGGAGCCAGTAGCTCATGCTTAGCTATTTGGAAAGCTGAAATCAGAGGATCCCTGTTCGATGCCAGCCTGGGCAGAAAAACACATGAGATCCTTATCTCCAATTAACCAGTAAAAGGCTGGAAGTAGGGCTGTGGCTCAAGTAGTAGAAAGCCAGCCTTGAGTGAAAAAAGCTCTCTGAGAGAGCAACCAGCTCTGAAAGAGGGAGGAAGGGAAGTAGAAAGGAAGGGGATCCCAATAAGACTACTCCTTTAGCCCCTTATTAATTACCTAAATGTTAGGCAAGAAGCATCTGAAAGTACAAAGTATCCATTACAGAAAAAACTTTTTAACATTATAGATTCATAGGAGGTTTTGGGTCACTCTGTAGGCTAGAAACATATGCTTCTCCCTTAGGTCATGTCTGATCTAAATAGCAACTCAAAAATACCAAATGGCATAACAGAGATATATATACCTACCAACTGTCAGGGATGCCTCAAATCCATCTCTAATGAAACAGCTGAGACTCTACTTCTTCATATAACTTTGCACTTCTACAAGTGTAAAGGGTACTATTTCTTACACTGAGAAAAAGGGCAGGAAAGAACAATAGGCAAATTAATGAATTATATAGGGTTTCAATTTCAAATTAGTCATTTGTTTCAAATGAAACATTCACTTTGATTGAGGCCACTAGTACCTGACATCAAAAGAACATAAGTTTAAATGTTCATAATAACAACAAAGGCCCAGTAGCTTTCATATGATAATCATTAAAAACTCATAAAAATATACAACTAAATCAACATAGTATATTTCTCACAAGAAAATACAAGAGTTCTAATTCATTAATATGCTATTATTCTGCCCAATTATAAACATGTTATCTGCAAATGCTTAGCAAAGTCCAGGAGGACCAAAGTTCCAAAGTATAATACATTACATTTTTAAAAGGAAACATAACTTTTTCAAGTTTCAATGATATGTATTTCATGCCTCTTTAATATATCAATGTGGAAAAGAACATTATCAGTTTGTTCACAGCAATGGGAAAGAAAATAAAGAAACTATTAGACATACCCTATGTAGTATTTCTAAAACCTTTAATGCAGTATGAAGAAAATTGTTGAAAATTCTTCTTTCAGAAGGGGGGATGCCAATCTTGTAGAGTTTCAAAAGATGTACCACAACTTCCTTAAAAAGCTCTACTATCTTGAGGAATAGTGGAGGTTCAAGTATGGACCACCAGTTTTCTGTTATTAAAGGGTGAACATGCAAATAAAATTAATTTAAAAGGATCACAATTTTCAGACATACTAACCTTTCTTTTAGAGTTGTGGTTCTTAACATTTTGAAAATCCCAGGGTGATGAACAAAGCAATCTAGATTTATAATTTTTCCCACAACTAAGCTAAAGTATATTACCCTAAAAATTTTCAAAAGCAAAAATAGATTATGAACATTTAACTAAATTTATCTTAGTTACATAAATTAAAACTCACTTCATTTAATAATAAAACCAGTTAAAAACATTTAGAAATCAAAATTTTTATTTTTGAAGAAAACACTTTAAAACTGTATTGCTCAAATATTTAACGATCATTCTAAATTTCAGCTTAATATAAAACTAAATTATAAAGTGCCAAGTTTAAAATGTTAAAGCCTCCTAAAAATCAAAAACAGATCCTTAATAATATAAAATTATAATTTCTCTTTCCCTACATTTGTTATTTGTAGTTATGTAACTACAAATATTATCCCCTATAGAGCAGATATAGAGAATACAAAAAATTCTTAATTATTACTGGCTAACACCCTCAGATTCTAGTATTCTATCCTTTGTGCTTCTTGCTTACTTTAATGTTCTTGTACCGGAACAAATGTTAACAACCCATTATAAAGGCCTGAAGTTAGAAATTAATCCATAGCATTAGAAAGATTAGAGTTTAGACAGACACACACACATACACACACACACACAACAGAAAAGAGGCAGAGCTGTAAGATCAGATGAATAAAATTCTCTCTACAAGCAGAAAAGAAACATAAGGAAATTAAGTGAAACTTTGCAGCTCAAAGATGATCTAAGGCCCATATCTGATCAGACATAATTGTTCTCTGTTCTTTAACACCTTAAAGGCAGTGAAAGATAAGGATTGTATGCATCTTTACATTGTCACTTATCATATTTAATCAAAATTCTCTAACATATTCTGCCTTCAACATCTTAAACATCTGCAACATCAAAAATTAGAAGCAAATGACAATAAGAAAGCCACAAAAGGAGAGAATAGGTCCCCTCCCTTCTAACAATGTCAAATAAGGCAGCAAAATTTAAACAAAAAAAAAACCTTAAAAAGATTTTCACTTATAGAGAAAAGGTTTCAAAAAAATATTAAAATTCTTACCAAGTACTTTTAATGGTGCCTTTTCTAGGTTCACAAGAGCTGTGCCAAAGGGAATTGCTATTGTTGTGAAATTGTTGGAATCACTCATCAGGGGACATTCTGGCAGAGTAAGATAAAACCTCAATGCTTCAACATCAGGTAAGGAGCTGGTCAATTTAGGTATAAGGTTCTTTTCCAAACTAGCTGCAACCTATATTTTGACAAAAAGCAAAACCTGCTTCATTTAAGTGAATGCACTTAAAAAAAAAAAAAAGAAAAAAAAGAAAAGAAAAAAGGGTAAATCTCATGAAATGGTGAAATGAAAATGCTGGCTTAGAAGGAATGTAGTTTAAACTATAATGAAAATTAATGCCTAAGCATTGCTAAGGGTGAAAAATGTTTAAAAGTCTGTAAGTCTCCATCCATTTAAATTCTCCTAACACTATAACCTACTATCTATGAATAGACTTTAACCAACAAGGGATTATTAAGAAATTCAGAGACAAACATTTGAAAAGATTTATACTTCTTTGACAGCTATATTAAAATTGTTTTAAGATAAAACTTATTTTAATTATTTTAATGAATTACTTCAATTGGTTTGGCATTATTAGGAGTTTGAACTTAGGGCCTTGAGCTTGCTAGCCAATTACTCTACCACTTGAGTCGCATTCCTAGCTCTTTTTGCTTTTTGGATAGGGTCTCATGCTTTTTGCCCAGGGCTGACCATAAACAGTAATCTCCTTCCACATCTCTCACATAGCAGGGATTTATAGACATGCATGTACCACCATACCCAAATTATTTATGAGACAGATCCTTACTTTTTCCCAGGCGTAGCCCAAACTGGGATCCTATTAATCTCTGCTGAGCTGCTCTGTTTACAGAAGTAGCCCACCCTACCCACCAACTTCCTTATTTTAATTCTTATAGTAATGTATTCAATAAAATTATATAAGCATAGCATAAATGAGCTTAAAAATTGCAAAGTTCATTAGCTGTAAGTGAATGTAATTAAAAATTATTTTAAACCAAACCTGCTGAGATATCTGAGGATGATCAGGTTGTATAAGTTTGTGGAATAAAAGCCTAGCAGCATTCATATCAACGCCTGAAAATTTGGTGCCTGTTCTATAGTGATCATCATTGCTAAAGAAAGATAAAAACACAAGAAAAAAATTATTTGACTCCTTTTTTATTAGCATACAGTAATTGTACTACTTTAATAAATGATTTAATACATTTGAAAGTTTAACAAAAAAGGGAAGTATGACTTACCTAACAGCTAAAAAACTTCCATTTAGGCAACCAGATGAGGAAAATGTTCCATCAATCTCACTAAAAAGAAATTTAAAGAGAAAACAATTTTTGAATGAAAAATTTGTTTTTCTTTTTCTGTTGTTCCTTTTGGTGCTAGTCTTTGAACTTCAACTCCAAGCCTGAACTTATGTGTTAAAAGCTAATGCACTCCCACTTGAGCGATAGCTTCACTTTTTTGTAGTTAACTGTAGACAAGAGTCTCACAAACTTCCAGCCCAGGCTGGTTTTGAAATCCTCAATGTAATTGTAACCCCTCTGTACCGTATTTTCACAATTAAAAAAATAAAAAGAAAAAAGAAAAAAAGAAATGTAATCCTCATTACAAGCATGAGTCACTGGCACCTAGCAGTTTTTTAAAATAAAACTTTAAGCCAGTTGTCAGTGGCTCACGTCTGTAATCCTAGCTACTCAGGAAGCTGAGATTTGAGGATCACGGTTCAAAGCCAGCCGGGCAGCAAAGTCTTCTGACTCTTATCTCTAATAAACCATTAGAAAACCAGAAGTGACACTGTGGCTCAAGCAGTAGAACACTCGCCTTGAACTGAAGAGTGCAGGGACAGCACCCAAGCCCAGAGTTCAAGCCCACGACCAACAAAAAACTTCAAAAAATATTTAGAACCAGATTGAGGAGGGTTTTCACCGCAGTGAAGCTGAACAGAATGAGAATCTACCTAACTTTTTAAAAAGGAAAAAGATGCCTGGAGGCATGGCTCAAATAGTAGGTCTGACTAGCAAGCACAAACAAGAATAATATTTAGTATTTAAAGCTAGAGGAAACTCCTATAATCAATCCTCAAATTAAATTGAAATTAGGTAAATTACTGAGGAATGATTTTTAATTTGTGTGTGTGTGCATGCACATTCACATCTTAGGGTTTGAACTTTGGGCCTATGGTGCTGTCCCTGAGCTTTTTTTTTTTTTTTGGTCGGTCGTGGGGCTTGAACTTTGGGCTTGGGCACTATCCCTACACTCTTCAGCTCAAGGTGAGCGCTCTACTGCTTGAGCCACAGCACCACTTCCGGTTTTCTAGTGGTTAATTGAAAATAAGAGTCCCACTGACTTTTCTGCCAGGGCTGACTTTGAATTGTGATCCTCAATATCTCAGCTTCCTGAGTAGCTAGTATTATAGACATGAGCCACCGGCACCTGGCCTGTCTCTGAGCTTTTTTGCTGAAAGCTAGTGCTCTATCAGCTCCACTTTTGGCTTTTTGGTGGTTAATTGGAGATAATAATCTTAATGACTTTCTAGCCTGGGCTTACTTTGAAACTCGATCCTTAGATCTCAGCATACTGAGTTAGGATTGATTCACTGACACCCAGTAATTATTTATTACTATTTGCTCTACACTTTCTTAAATAAGTTCATCTTCTAATTCATCAGGTAAAATGACAATCTTAATTTTCCCATCAGCATGCATATTTAACTTTTTTGTTTTGGCAAGTAATGAGGTTTGAACTCAGGGTATCCCAATTGCTGGGCTTGCTCTCTAGGCTGTGCTCTTATCACTTGAGTCTTATCTCTAACCCTGCTTTTTGCTAAATTTTTTTTCTTTTGCAAGTCCTGGGGCTTGAACTCAGGGCCTGGGCACTGTCCCCAAGCTTCTTTTCCTGAAGGCTAGCCTCTACCACTTAGGCCACAGAGCCACTTCTGGCCTTTTCTGTTTATGTGGTACTGAGGAATCGAACCCAGGGCTTCATGTATGTTAGAAAACCACTCTACTGCTAAGCCTCATTTCCAAGCCCTATTATTTTGTTTTGTAAGAAGGGCATCTAGAGGACTTTTCTGCCTAAGATGGTTCCAAACCTTCTTGGTAGCCAGGATGACAAGCCACTAGCTATGGGCACGAACACTACAACATTGTGCACTTTCTGGCGCCCGTACAGGGACTTGAACTCAGGCTCTAGCCACTGTCCCTGAATTGTTTTGTCCAAGGCTGGTGCTCTACACTTCACCCATTCTTGACTTTTTGGTGGTTAACTGAAGATAAGTGTTTTCAGGATTCTCCTGCCTGGGCTGACTTCAAAACTCAATCCTCAGATCTCAGCCTCCTAAGCAGCTATGATTACAGGCATGAGCCATCAGCACTGACATTTAAGTTTTTAAAAGTCCACACTGTAGTAATAATCTTCGGTGTTTGACAACCCTGGTGGTATTCTTGAAGATATAAAAATCATAAAATAATTTAAATACAACCATGCATGTTGGTAAATATGTCATTTAGAAATTGTGTCATAGGAACACCATAGAATAGTCCTAAGACAAACTAATAGGAAAGAAATAAAAACAGCCAGGCACTGGTAGCTTACTCCTGTAATACTAGGTACTAAGGTGGCTGAGATGTAGAGTGTTGTTCAAAGCCAGCCCAGGTAGGAAAGTCTGTGAGACTCTTAACTTCAATTATCCACCAGAAAACTGGAAGTGGCACTGTGGCTCAAAGTGGTACAGCATTAGCCTTGAGCAAAAAAGAGTTCAGGAACAGCACACAGGCCCTGAGTTCAAGCCCTACCACCAATAACAACAAAAAAAGAAAGAAACATTGTATAGCTACTGTATACCCAGACTATAGGATGTCAATTATAGATTACTGCTCTTGGGGCCATGAAGAACAAAACATAAGATCAAATCAAGAGGAAAAATGATGCACTGAAGATAAGCATGAGGCATATGAGACAGCTACCAGCATAACACAGCATATCACTGTACAAGAAACTTTTATGACTAAATGACTTCCAAAATGACTAAGTGACATTCTAAAATGACTATAAAAAGTAGATAGTAGTAAATATACATATGAGTTACAGGGTTGCTCACTATCAAATATTAAGCACTATATATATTTCTGGCAGATGCTGGGCTGAACAAATAATTGTGTGGTAATGCTGATATCACCACAAATACATGAAAAATGTATCATCCTCTGACAGCTACAATTTCACTAGTCAACTGACATTTTCAGCTACATTTCTGATGGGACCAACACATACACAAAGTCTATCAAATTGTCATTGCACACAGCACATAAAACACTTCATCCCAAATACCAACAAAAAGCAAAGCAACAAGCAAAACCCTAAGTGATAGACTATTCAAGAAAAACTATTATTTAATTCTGTCAAGGATATACAAGTTTAAGACAGTAGTCATAAGACAAAGTATTCCAAATAGAACTTTATAAGAGCTACATTTCATATTCCACCATAATATACTTTTGAATGTATAAAAGGACTACCTATATAAATGTAAGTGAGTTTTTTTTAGTAACTCCACTGGGAAACTGCATCATTTACATTTTTCTATATAAAAATGCAGTGAATGGTAGTGGAAAAAACATTTTAATAAATCCCCATCAGTAAAGGTTGTGTCTTTGTATAGGTGCAATGTTTTCCTTACTTGGCTATCTCCACAGGAAACCTTCCAGAGGGGTAGCTTAGCCATTTTTGAATAAGAGTTTCATTCACTGTCCAGATCTGCTTTGAAGGATCAGGATATCTAAAGTCATCAGGTGGCCCAGAGTTCTAAATTTTAAAATTAAGGAGATTAGTCAGGTATATATTGCTCAATATATATATATATATTGCTCAATGCAAGAATCTCCCAGTATGTATCTTTTTGAAGTGTTTAATTAAAAAGTATAAAGTCACTTTTGTCTAACCATTTAAAGAAAAACAGGTAAGAGAGAGGAAAAAATTTAATTCTTCAAAAATTTTTGTGCTAAGCAATGTTTACATGACTATATTATTACCTGAAGACTAGAGTAATGTGAAAAGCTTTGGTCTCCACCTGAGAAAATTCTTTTTACACAGAAATATTCTTGAGAATCTGTAATAAAAATAAAACCTTTTTTTAAAAAAATAACAAAATTAGAATTCAGCATTTTTTTAACACATTTCAATGCATCAAATTTGCTATTTGATTTGTTCAACTCATCTAATTAGACCTCCCATTAAAGGACACCCTAATCTAAGATGACTTGTAATATTCTGAATAATCTGGGAATTGTACTGACGAAAGGATAGAATAACAACAGTAAATGATTCTATAAGCATAAGTTTCAAGGCTTCTTTATATTCTGCACACAAATATTTTTTCTTTTGTGCTGAGGAATGGAACCCAGGGCCTCATGCATGCTAGGCAAACACTCTACCACTAAGCCACCTGCCCAGCTGCCAGCAAATATTTTCTATTTGATTCACTAAAAATCCATTTAACATGAATATAGAAATGGAATGTTACAAAAGATAGAACAACACAAAAATTGAGAATACTGTGTCTATCTATGTAATTGGGATTTGAACCTGAGGGCCTTGTGCTTGTTACACAGGTGTTTTTGTTTTTATCAGTTCAGCCATAACCCTTCCCCCAGTCCTTTATATTTTTCATATAGGTTCTCCCTTTTATGTCTAGGCCAAACTGGACCACAATTCTATTTACACTTCCTGCAGATAGCAGTCTTGACAGACCCATACCACTTTGTCCAACTTTTCATCTTTTTTTTTTTTTTTTTTTTTTTTGGGGTCCGGTCGTGGGGCCTGAACTCTGGGCCTGGGCGCTGTCCCTCAGCTCTTCAGCTCAAGGCTAGCACGCTACCACTTGAGCCACAGCGCCACTTCCGGCTTTTTTTTCTTTTTGCTTATGTGGTGCTGAGGAATCGAACACAGGGCCTTGAGCATGCAAAGCAAGCGCTCTACCACTGAGCCACCTTCCCAGCCCTGTCCAACTTTTCATCTTAAATAAGGGTCTCACCAACTTTCTGCCCAGGCTGGTCTCAAAACTAAGATCCTCCCAATCCCAACCTCCCTAGTAACTGGGATTACAGGTATAAGCCACTGCACCTAAGACTATATGTGTGTGTGCGCATGCACATGTGCACACACGTGCGCACACACACACACACACACGCTTGCACTCACAGTATCACACTTGCTTCACTTTTTGGCTCCTGCCTGACACTCTACCACTCGAGCCATGCATCCAGTCCAGCTTCTTGCTGGTTAACAGGAGATGGACTCTCACTGACTTTTCTACTTCTCCTTTTTTTTGGCTGGGGGAGTGAAGAGGGAGAGGGGTGCCACTCATGGGGTTTGAAATCAGGACCTAGGAGCAATTTTCTCAAGGCGAATGTTCTACTACTTTGAGCCACAGCACCTCTTCCAGTTTTCTGGTGATTAATGAGAGATAAAAGTATCATGGACTTTTCTGCTCAAGCTGGCTTTGAACCACAATCCTTAGATCTCAGTCTCACGGATAGCTAGGATTATAGGAGTGAGCCACCAGTGCCTGGCTCCTCACTGACTTTTCTGCCCAGGTTAGACCTCAGTCCTCCAGGTCTTACTATCCTGAGTAGCTAGGATTACAAGAGATGCCCAGAAAGAATATTTACTTTTTTTAGGGGGGGGCGGGGCACTGGAGAGGGGACTTGGACCACAGCTCACCTTCTAGTTTTTTTCTGGGTAGTTTATTTGAGATAAACAATCTCATGGACTTTACTACCTTGGGCTGGTTTTGAACCTCAATCCCCAGATCTCAGCCTCCTGAGCAGCTAGGATTACAGGTGTGAGCCAACAGTGCCTGGCTAGAATATTCATTCTTAAAAAGAAAAACAATACAGCACAAAATAGTTTTGGGGCAACAATAGATCAGAACACTTCCCAATACCAAATTATTTCCTCTCAACCAATCTATAAAAGATAGCTGACATCTACAGTTCTTGATGAAAATTAAATCAAGCCCATAATATATAAAATAACAGCAAAATTAGGCAGGGATAAAGAAATAGCAATAAACTTCCTTTTGAAAAAAATGCTTAAGGCTTCCCCTTTTTTACTTTTCTTCTGCTTCCCCAAATAGAGTATGCATAACCAAAAGTACTGCTGCATTAGTAGTATTTTGAGGTATCACATAACTTCATATTGTAGCTTAAGGCTAGTTATTTCCAAATATAATCCATCTCTGCAATATTACTTCTACTCCCAATAGTTAACTATTTCTTTACCTTGTATATTATCTGTGACCATCACTGCTATAGAATTATTGATCTTTTTGGTAGCGCACTTGCCTACAAAGCATTCTGGATTTAATCCCCAGTTTAGCAAAACAAAGCAAAACAAAATATTCCTTTCCAGGAAGAGAAACACATCATAATTTCCTTGATTGAGGATTCCCTAAGCCAACTAAAATGTTTGACTACTGTAAAAGAACTGAATAAATAATTGCCAATATAAATACACAATAAATTTATAAAACATAAAACATACTAATTTTCTACAATTCACAAAAGTGTCTTAATGCTATAACTTTCAAGAACAACTAAAAAAGCTGGGTGCTGATGGCTTATGCCTGTAATCCTAGCTACTAACTATGAAATGATATTATCAACACAAAGGCACAAAGTCAAAGCAAAATATAAGAGCAATGGTAGAATCTTATGCTGATCTTTGTTTAATAGGAACATGACTAAATTAGTCTTATAAAAAATAAAAAATGGGGACTGGGAAGTTGGCTCAGTGGTAGAGTGCTTGCCTTGCATGCATGAGGCCCTGGGTTCGATTCCTCAGCACCACATAAACAGAAAAAGCTGGAAGTAGGGCTGAGGCTCAAGTGGTAGAGTGCTAGCCTTGAGCTGAAGAGCTGAGGGACAGCGCCCAGGCCCAGAGTTCAGGCCCCACGACCGACAAAAAACAAAACAATAAAAAATAAAAAAAATAAAAAAAATAAAAATAGAGGCTAGGAAGGTGGCTCAGTGGTAGAGTGCTTGCCTTATATGCACAAGGCCTTGGGTTCAATTCCTCAGCACCTCATAAGCAGAAAAAAGCCAGAAGTGGCACTGTGGCTCCAATGGTAGGGCACTAGCCTTGAGCTGAAGAGCTGAGGGACAGCACCCAGGCCCAGAGTTGAGCCCCTACAACTAACTAACTAACTAACTAAATAAATAAATAAAGTGGTTGAGGATAGGGAAAAATGAAGAAAGGGATGATACCTTAACAAGATGTACTGTACTTAATAAACACACATGCTGAATGGTATCCCCTTTGAATAACTACTTAAAGGTAATAAAGAATAAAATAAACCTTCCAATTTATTCATAATAAAAAGTATGGACCTTTTCAAATATCAATGTTCATAGCATTCTCATGCCCATTAATGTGAATAGATAAAATTTCAAGAACACACGAACACACACACACACACACACACACACACACACACACACACACACACACACACACACACACACACACACACACACACACACACACACACACACACACACACACACACACACACACACAAAATCAAGTTTTATTATTTTTAGAAATAACTGGTGCTGGTGGCTCACACCTGTAATCCTACCTACTCAGGAGGCTGAGATCTGAGGATCACAATTCAAAGCCAGCCCAGGCAGGAAAGTTTGTGGACTCTTATCTCCAATAAACCCCTCAGAAAAACCGGAAGTGGCACTGTGGCTTAAGTGACAGAGTGCTAGCCTTGAGCTGAAGAGCTGAGGGGCAGTGGCCAGGCCCAGACGGACCAAACAAACAAAAAACAACCCTGGATTCTGGTTTGGACACAAGCTCTCTTAAGTTCCAAACGATCCACCCTGTAAAACTGCTTTTGTAACTTGATCCAGAATTTCCCTATGCATATATAAGCAAATTTAAACAAACTAACTATACTACATTGTTCTGGGGTTTTTGTTGTTGTTGTGACAAGAGCTTTTTAGGTAAACAAGACTAGAAGACTCACTGTTGAGATTACAGACCTGTACCATCAAACCTGTAACTTGATATTTCAGCTTAACAATGTATCTTAGAATACTTGCAGATACAGAAACATTTTAATAAGAAGTTTGATGTGTGTAGCAAAGTTTACAACATACATTAGAACTTACCAATATCTGATGGACATTGCCCATTATAAGGAAACCAATTTCCTTTTACAGTGAAAGGACTCTTTCTGTTGCTTGTTGACCCAGTTCCCAGCTGCCCATTACCACCAAGCCCAAAAGAGTAAATTCGTCCTGATGAAGGAACAAATGCAGAGGTATGCTGCCTAGAATGAAATGATTGAAGATCTCAGAATTTATCGTCCAAACAATTTACAATGAGAGGAATAGAGCAAATTTTTAATAACCCAATTTACTTTTTAAAAACAAGTTTAAAAGTCTGGGTAAAAACACACAATATTCAGTATCGTTACTTTCATTATAAAATATTCACTTAGGAAAAAATAACTTTAATAAAATGTAATTCTGTAACTTCTAAACAAAACATTAATAGCTTTAAACAGAATAAACTCAGTAACATGGAGGTAGGTTGTGTAAGTATAATACAGAAAATTCAGATCTATTCAGAAATCCTTTTTTAAATGATTCAGCACTGAAATAATATTTATTTATGTTGCCCAAGGAAGTCTTCTTTCCCCTTCTCTATTTCTCAGAATCTAGTGAAAAGCCTAGGTCAATTAAAGCCCATAGCTGGCTATGACCAAATAGTTTTAGGCTAACTGGACTCTCAGTTTTGGGTCCACATGCCTCATACATGGCTTCACACAGTTTGGAGTCATGAAGATACTTATGTTAGCTACTCTGCCACATACTAGAAAAGATATGGCTCCAGTAGTAGAACACCAGCCAAAAAAGCAAGGTAAAGCCCAAAGTTCAAACCTAGTATCTCCTTTAAAAAAAAAAACTGGGATGAACAAAGGTTTTTTGTTTTTTTTTTTTGTCGGTCGTGGGGCTTGAACTCTGGGCCTGGGCGCTGTCCCTCAGCTCTTCAGCTCAAGGCGAGCGCTCTACCACTTGAGCTACAGCGCCACTTCCAGTTTTCTGGTGGTTTCTTGGAGATAGGAGTCTCACGGTCTCTCCTGCCCGGGCTGGCTTTGAACCGCGATCCTCAGATCTCAGCCTCCTGAGTAGCTAGGATTACAGGCGTGAGCCACCAGCGCCCGGCTGAACAAAGGTTTAACATGGCCCATTCTGCCTCGCTTAGAAAGTGTTCACTGTGGAATTGCAAAGGTATATCAACAGATTGAAAATTACTATCAACGTAGTCTGTTCAGCTTCTCAAAACCAGTCTCCCTATCTCTATAATAGAGGTAAACCAAGACAATAATACATATCTGAAAAACCCTCCAAGTGATTAGAAAGTCAGGACCACTAAACAATTATAACTATTTCAAGTATTATAATTCAGTGTTTAAAAATAACTCATATACTATACCTGTATTACTAGAAAGAGAACCATTTTCTTTTGGATGATCTCCATGATGGACTAACTTCTAATACTGCTTCACTAAAGATTCTTAAATATTTAACAAGAAAGTAATTCTTTTTTTTTTTTTTGCCAGTCATGGGGCCTGAACTCTGGGCCTAGGCGCTGTCCCTCAGCTCTTCAGCTCAAGGCAAGCACTCTACCACTTGAGCCACAGCGCCACTTCTGGCTTTTACTGCTTATGTGGTACTCAGGAATCGAACCCAGGGCCTCATGCATGCAAGGCAAGCACTCTATCACTGGGCCACCTTCCCAGCCCCTAATTCATATTTCTTACAATACTGACCACCTGAAAGCCAAACTGGCCAAGACCCCAGACATCTACAACTATTTCCTCTGTGTGTTAAGTCCTTGGATTTTACTTTATAACTGAAATGTCTTCCCTGATGCATATTACTAAAATTCCTGGAAGAACCAATTTACAAAGCGATAAACAACAAATCATGTACATAGTTGATAGAAATACAAAATTAGTTAATATTAAATAATTTGTGATAATTCATCCAAAAGAAGACCAAAATTTATTATCCTATAATACTGAGTACGGCATTCTTGTCATGGCTTAGAGGTATTTGAGTATCATGTATGTCATATCTTAATTTTAGGTTTGGTCTTATAATTTTTTGCCTTTGATAAATAGGACTTCAGCCAGTATGAGACAAGCAAAACTTGAGCTACACATAAACAGTTGAGTTTTGACTCTTTAATGTATACTCTACACTGGGCCCAAGATTAAGACATATATGAGTGCTATTTCACCTGGAATACAGCCTGCAATGAACAAGCAGCTTGAAACAGAGGTGCCTTGGCCAATCTGTACTGTGAATATGAGGCCACTCCAGCTAACCCAAGACCTGAAGAAGTACCAGTTCAACTTAACTATGGAATCAGAAACACTTATCATTGTAACACTGACAGATTGTTTGTCAACAGCAAGAGAAAAATTCTTTTTTTGGGGGGTCCAGTCGTGGGGCTTGAACTCTGGGCCTGGGCACTGTCCCTCAGCTCTTCAGCTCAAGGCTAGCGCTCTACCACTTGAGCCACAGTGCCACTTCCGGCTTTTTTCTTTTTGCTTATGTGGTACTGAGGAATCGAACCCAGGGCCTCGAGCATGCAAGGCAAGCGCTCTACCACTGAGCCACCTTCCCAGCCCGGAGAAAAATTCTTTAAAAACTTTTACTTCCAAATAACTGACTTAAGAAGTTCAATAAAAGCATTTTTATAGTCCTCATTCATGTTTGTTTCTAGATCAATCAATGAAGCCTCTTACTAGCAACATTATCAATGTATCTTAGATAGTAAAGGGTCATAATGAACAAATTATAACATTACATCATTTATAAGAAAAGATGATATACTAAAGCGTCTTAATAAAGATATGTAGGAAGCTGCGGCCATAGTAACATGTTTTATCTTTTTTATTTTTATTTTATTTATTTATTTTTGGGTCCAGTTGTGGGGCCTGAACTCTGGGCCTGGGCACTGTCCCT
Organism: Dipodomys merriami; assembly: GCF_024711535.1. Taxonomy (NCBI): domain Eukaryota; kingdom Metazoa; phylum Chordata; class Mammalia; order Rodentia; family Heteromyidae; genus Dipodomys; species Dipodomys merriami. The sequence continues at coordinate 20,621,369 of NW_027202715.1, read as the reverse complement.
CAGCTCTTCAGCTCAAGGCTAGCGCTCTACCACTTGAGCCACAGAGCCACTACCGGCTTTTTTCTTTTTGCTTATGTGGTGCTGAGGAATAGAACCCAGGGCCTCATGCATGCAAGGCAAGCGCTCTACCACCGAGCCATCTTCCTAGTCCCAACATATGTTTTAAAGTAAACTTTTTTCATTTAAGTAAAAGGAGTACACTCTCCAACAGGATAAATACATAAGCCAGTAAGAGGGATTCATTATCAAGTTATTATGTACTGAACATAATTGTGTGTGGTAAACATCTGTATGATTGGCAGTATAATTGGTTTGTTTGTAGTAGTATCACCATAAACAAATGAGTAATAAATGACTATACTGTTATGATGGCTCCTGTATCATTAGGTGCTAGTTTTTTAGTTCCATTACAATGATTTGGGACCATCTGTAATATATATGATCAAACATCATTATGTGGCACATGACTACATATGTTCTGACAATATACTCAACTTTGCACATCCAAAGACAAAAAATGAAAGAAGAGTAATAACCAAAGAGAGGACAGGGAGGATATGCTGATAAAATATAAAAGCCTATAATTCCAGCACAGGGGAAGCTGAGAAGGCTCTTGAGTCTGAGACCAGTCTAGGTTACATTAGCAAGACTCCAACTCAAAAACTAGCCTGTCACCAGTGACTCATGCCTATAATCCTACCTACTCAGGAGGTTGAGATATGAGGATAATGGTTCAAAGCCAACTCTGACAGAAAAGTCCGTGAGAATATCTCCAATTAACGACCAGAAAACCACAATTGGCACTGTGGCTCAAAGTGGTAGAGTGTAAACCTTGAGCAAAAAAACTCAGGGACAGCACTGAGGCCCTTAGTTCAAACCCCCAACCAAAACAAAAAAAACAAACGAACAAAAAAAAAACAATCAAAACCTTTACACCAAAAACGGTTCTAAGGAACAACAACAAAAAGGTCATTATGTATGTCTAAGCTCATTTCCTACTGTTATAACAAGACACTTATGACTAAATTATTACTTTAAGAAGTTTATTTAGAGCTTCATTCTAAGTCCAAGAATATGGTACCAGTATCTGCCTAGCTTCTGGTGAGATCTTCATGTAGAAGGGTAAATATAGGCATATAGGCATCATGTAAGATGTAGAAGAAGGAGAGTACTTTATAGTAATCCATTTTGTCATGTAATCATGAAGGGAGTATTAATCCCTCTTAACAATTACATCTTAAACACTTTGACACCAGACTTGGATACCAAGTCTGGACATAAGTTTTGGTAGAACCAAACTATGTTAAAATCATAGCAACGTAATAAAAGGCTTACCACAAGGAGATGCAACAATTATAAACACTTGGATAGCTAATAAAATGACAACCATCAAAATATGCGGTAAAAATGAACAACATTTAAGGGAGATGACATTGGTACAATTGAAGGTTTTACCTCTCCCTAGCAATCATGGACAAATCAATAAGAGGAAAGAAGACTAGAACAACACTTAAATTAACCAGATCTAACAGACATGAACAGAGTACTCAACAACAAAACATTCTTCAAGTATGTACTGGGCATTCTCCAGGTGTTAAGATACAAATTAAGTCAATAAATTGTTAAAGATACAACCAATGGATCAAACTGAAATAAAAATTAGAAAATGCTTAGAAATTCTGAAATACATAGTTAAAGAAGGGCTAAGGGAAAAAGGTATTGCATGGGGTGTGTGTGGGGAGGGGGTGTGGGTATGTGTGTGGTGTAGGTATTAAGGCTGAGCATGATATGGCTCACATCTGTAATTTGGGACCTAAAGACATACAGATGGAGAACAAGGTTTGAGTCAAGTGTGGGCAAAAGTTAGTGAGATACCTTCTCAATCAGTAGTGGAGTTAAAGAATAGTGAGTGCCCTTGTAATACTACCTACATGGAAGAGCATTGGATAGAAGTACAGTCTAGGCAGCTCCACGATAAAACACAGACTCTATCTAAAAAATAATGAGCATAAAGGGAGATTAAACTGATAAAGTACCTGCCTTAAAAGATGACCTAGAGTTACATTACAACATAAATTCATTGGGATATACTGTATATATATCATTAAAAAAACCTCTATTGTAAAACAAATGTACGCTAAAAAAAAAAAAAAAATCAAGAGAATCAAATCAACATTTTTTTTGGTCCGTCGTGGGGCTTGAACTCTAGGCTTGGGCCTGTCCCTGCACTCTTCAGTTCAAGGTGAGCACTCTACCACTTGAGCCACAGCTCTACTTCCGGTTTTCGAGTGGTTTATTGGAGATAAGAGTCTCACGGACTTTCCTGCCCTTTCCTGGACTTTCCTGCCCGGGCTGGCTTTGAACTGAGATCCTCAGATCTCAGCCTCCTGAGTAGCTAGGATTACAGGCGTGAGCCACTGGAGCCCTGCCAAATCAACATTTTTATAACTTATGAAACAAGAGAGAACTATCTGACTATGTTACCGTAACTCCTCTGTACATCACTTTTATAATAACAATAAAGATTTTTTTTTTAAAAAAAGAAAGAACTAAACATAAGGATAAAAAGAAAGAATATATATATAGCCTGAATGAAATAAGTATTGCTAAAAACATACTACCAATTATACATGATCAAGAAGAAAACAAAAGCTAAATAAAGCTATAATCCAAACAAAATACGGTGAAAACATACACACACACCTAGAACTGATGGCTTTACTTATAAATTCTACCAAACATTTAAAGAACCAATGTTAGGTCGTGACTTTCATAGTTAATGCAAAATAATCTCTTATAGGAAAACTTATTTTGATAAAATGATTATACATACAGAAAAACTGATCACACTGACAACATGATCTATATCTAAAGGACCTGAGAGGCTCCATACCCAGGCTTCTAGAGCTGATCAATAGTGTCTGGCAAAGTAGCAGAATAAAAAAATTTAAAAAAAAATAAAAAAATAAAAAAAAATGCACAAAAAACAGTAGCCTTTCTGTATACCCACAGAGAGAAAAGGGCAATTAGGAAAGCAATTCTGTTTGCAATAGCCTCAAAAATAAAATTTAAAAAATATTTAGGAAATAAGAAATAATCTACAATAAAAACTATAAACCTGAAAAAAGAAATTGAAAATGACATCAGGAACTAGAAAGAACTTCCATGTTCATGGATAAGAAGAATATCATGAAAATCAAGCCGGCGTCAGTGGCTCACATCTGTGATACTAGCTACTCAGGAAGCTGAGATTTGAGAATTGCGGTTCAAAGCCAGCCCATGCAGGAAAGTCTATGAGACTCTTATCTTCAATAAACCACCAGAAAACTAGAAATGGTGCTGTGGCTCAAAAGATAGAGTCTATCCTTGAGCTGAATTCCTGAGGGACAGTGCCCAGGCCCAGAGTTCAAGCCCCACTATTGACAATTAAAATTTTTGTTAATAACAATTGTTGTAATAATGAAGACTATTTGGAACTGGTACAGCCTTAGGCCTGAAGATCAATGGAACAGACTAGAAGACACAGAAATAAAGCCATATACTAACATTTATCTGTTACTTAACAAAGGAGCCAAAAATGTAAGGTGAAAAAAAAATAGGGAAGGGAGAGGAGAAAATGGGAAGAGAAGGTAACAACCATGCACCACTGGTCCAGGATTAAAACGCTTGCTATATCTGGGCACCTGCTATATCTGGGCACCGGTAGCTTGTAATACTAGCTACTAAGGAGGCTGAGATCTGAGGATCACGGTTCAAAGCTAAGCCCATGCAGGAAAGTCTATGAGACTCTTATTTCCAAATAACCACCAGAAAACTGGAAGTGGTGCTGTTACTCAAGTGGTAGATAGAGCGCTCGCCTTGAGCTAAAGAGCTAAGAGACAGCGCCCAGCCCAGAGTTTTGTGGGGTTTTTTTGTTTTTTGTTTTTGTTGGGGGGGGGTCTGGTCGTGTGGCCTGAACTCTGGGCCTGGGTGCTGTCCCTCAGCTCTTCAGCTCAAGGCTAGCGCTCTACCACTTGAGCCACAGTGCCACTTCCGACTTTTTTCTTTTTGCTTATGTGGTGCTGAGGAATCAAACCCAGGGCCTCATGCATGCAAGACAAGAACTCTACCACTGAGCCACCTTCCCAGCCCCCAGCCCAGAGTTTAAGCCTACCACCGACAATTAAAAAAAAAACAAACACACACACACACAAAAATGCTAGCTACACAGAAGGCTGAGATCTGAGGAACTAGTTTAGAAGACATCCTGGGCAGATAAATTAAACTTATCTCCAATTAATCAGCAAAAGGCCAGACAAGAAGGCATGGCTCAGGTGGTAGAGTGTTGAGAGAAAAAGCCATGTAAGGGTGCACAAAAAAAAAAAACCCAGACACATAAAATGATGAAGATATATGAAACACTATAGCAGTAACAAACTGAAAATAGAATTACCATGTGAAAGACACATGATATTAGGAAGTATCCATAAAAAAAGAAAATTTTAGGGCTGGGAAGATGGCTCAGTGGTAGAGCGCTTGCCTTGCAAGCCTGAGGCCCTGAGTTCGATTCCTCAGCACCACATAAGCAAATGAAAAAAGCCAGAAGTGGCGCTGTGGCTCAAGTAGCTCTAGCCTTGAGCTGAAGAGCTGAGGGACAGTGCCCAGGCCCAGAGTTCAGGCCCCACAACTGGACCCAAAAAAAAAAAAAGAAAAAGAAAATTTTATGAATCACTAAATAATCATGGACAGCTGTTTTCATTGTTGTATGTTTGGGGTTCTGCTTTTTTTTTTTGAGACAAAGTCTCATGTACTCCAGATTGACCTCAAACTTGAGATACCCTTGGATCCAGTGCTAGGATTACAGGCATTTGCCACTACACTCAACCCAATAATTATACCATAGAAACAAAAACTATTTTCTATTATAGCTTACCTTCCACAAGCAATCTGTGTAACAATGCTTCCCATAAGTTCAAAAACTTTCCGTGGGTTTATTTCATGACTGGTAGAGTTATGACCCAATTGGCCATACCCTCCAGCCCCGAAAGTAAACACTCCACCTTCCTAAGAAAAACAACAACAAAAAAAATTACTGATAAAAGAAAATAAACTGATCTTCAGAAAATTAAGTCAATACTTAAGACTCTTCTGTTTTTAAGGTTTGACAGATAAAGCTGATTTTTTTAAGAGGGTAGTACGTCTTAAAATGAAAGAGAATCAAGGTTGAAAGCTAAATATTTTCATGTATTTTTGAAGTGTTTTAAGTTTTCACTATTTTAACATATTTCGCTGATGTCCTCATTAAAGAAGTATTTATTTGCAATGCCTTTTACTATCATTATGCTCTGTTGAAATTCAATCTTTGAGTAAGTCCAGCACAGCAATAGAGGTCTGTGATCTCAGCACTCAGGAGGCTAAAGCAAGAGACCTTGAGTTCAAATCCAGCCAAAGCTACTAACAGCAAAAACAGAAAGGGGAAAAATATGGCAATATTTTAGTATATAGTTGTTATACTCAACGATGGTCTTTAAAATTTGAATATAAAAATATATGGGTACAGGTGGGCTTATGAGATTTGAGGACTGCAGTTAGAACACAGCCCAGATGGAAAAGTGAGTAAGACTCTTAACTCTAATTAACCAGTAAAATGCCAGAAGTAGAAATAAGGAAAAATTTTCCAGATGTCAGTGGCTCTTGCCTATAATACTCATGAGGCTGAGATCATAAGAGCACAGTTCAAAGGCAAAAAGGCCTGTGAGACTCTTAACTCCAACTAACCAGCAAAAACCCAGAAATGGTGCTATGGCTCAAGTGATAGAGCACTACCCCTGAACACAAAAGCTCAGGGACAGTGTCCAGGCCCCAAATTCAAGACATAGGTACTGTCTATGAAATTTATATTATATGAGAATATAATTTTTTATATATTGCAAAGAAAAAATTTTCTTTTTAAAACTTTTTAAAAACTTCAGATACATAAAAATATAATAAATTATGATATAATCAATATACTTTGTAATATTAATGAACAGCACTAAGAGTGAGTGTTTTACTGATGCCTCTCTTCCCCTTTTGGGGAGGTTAAAGCAAACTGTGATGAACATTTTCCCTCTAAAATTTATATATATATTCAATTGCATACTTCTCCAAATTAAAAAAAAATGCATTACCCTGCCATTATCACAGTCAGAAATATAGTTTCTTCATTTAAAACACTTATGTCCTCCTCTTTTTCTTTCATCAGATCACAAAATATGACAGGTTGGTGATGTTAAAAATAGGACAGCCAACTGGGTGCCAGTGGGTCACGCTTGTAATCCTGGCTACTCTGGAGGATGAGATCTAAGGATCACAGTTCAAAGCCAGCCAGGGAACAAAAAGTCTGTGAGACTCTTATCTCCAATAAACCACTCAGAAAATGGAAAGTGATACAGTGGCTCAAGTGGTAGAGCGCTAGCCTTGAGCTGAAGAGCTGAGGGACAGTGCTCAGGCCCAGAGTTCAAGCCCCACCACAGACACCCTCCCCGCCCAAAATAGGACAGCAAGTCCGATAGGGTGGGCCCAGCACTTGGGAGTCTAAAGGAAATAAATCCTGAGTTGGAGGCCAGTTTGGACTACATGTTAAAACTTCATCCAAAAAACAACTGAAGCACAAAGGACAGGGATGTGGCTCAAGTGTTAGAGTATACCTAGCAATTGAAAGGCTCTGAGTTCAAATCGTAGTAATGCCAAAAACAAAACACAGCATGCAATTTATGTTCGCACTTTAGGCCCTTTCCTACACAAAAGACATCAGTGCCAAGTGAGCATGGCGGTTCACACTTTTAATCCCAGTATTTGAGAGAATGAGGCAGGAAGATTTCAAGTGTGAAGCCAAAGACCCTAATTTAGAAAAGACATTGGTTCCTTTAACTTTAACTATATATTCTATGGCTCATTCTACAATATAAAGTACAGATCTTTTCTCATTCTATTTTAGTTTGGTATTCTCCATCACACAAAAGTATTATAATTTATTCAATTAGAATATTATCCATAGAGATGTAACTTTCTTCTTGTCTTTTGCTATTAAGATGATAATAAAAGGCAATACATAATTTTCTGCTTAGGAGTTAGATTCTTGAAAATAGTTGTTAGATCAAAAAGGTATAGCCGGGCGCTGGTGGCTCACGCCTGTAATCCTAGCTACTCAGGAGGCTGAGATCTGAGGATCACGGTTCAAAGCCAGCCTGGGCAGGAAAGACTATGAGACTCCTATCTCCAATAAACCACCAGAAAACCAGAAGTGGCGCTGTAGCTCAAGTGGTAGAGCACTCGCCTTGTGCTGAAGAGCTGAGGGACAGCACCCAGGCCCAGAGCTGAAGGCCCACAACAGACAAAAAAACAAAACAAAAAAAGGTATATATATGTGATTTACATAATGAATTTGAAAAATGTGACCAATGGTCAGATTTCATATCCGCTAACGTAAAATGCCTTAGTATTTATTCTAATTTAAAAAGTATATTTCAAAAATCTTCCCTAATGTTTCTTTTTTTTTTTTTTATTGTGAACATACTGTACAGAGGGGTTACAATTACATGGGCAAGATAATGAGTACATTTCCTATCAAGCATTGTACCTTCCTCCTTTGTTCCCTAATGTTTTCTTAATGCTATTCATCAAATATGTATTTTACAAAAGGAAACTGCTTCATAAAATAACCAATCTACATGTAAGAATTATATGTTACAGAAAATCCAAAAATGCATCAATACAGAACATAAATTCTAATTTGAAAAAAACAATGTTTACTTCTGGGACATTTAAACCTAGTTTCATTTAAAAAAAATACATATACTTGTAGCATATGCCACAAGTGCTCATGAGAATAACTCTGATGTTAAATGGAATGGAAGCGCAGAATATTTAAGATAACTATGGTGGCAGACACCTGTAATCCTGGCACATTAATAATAAACATTTTTTAAACATTTTGAAGTCTGTTTACAAGCTAATTTCTCATTAATTCATTTTGGCCAGACCAAAAAAAAGGTAAAGTTAAAAAAAAAAAATCACGGGCTGGGAAGGTGGCTCAGTGGTAGAGCGCTTGCCTTGCATGCATGAAGCCCTGGGTTCGATTCCTCAGCACCACATAAGCAGAAAAAAAAGCCGGAAGTGGCACTGTGGCTCAAGTGGTAGAGCGCTAGCCTTGAGGGACAGTGCCCAGGCCCAGAACTCAGGCCCCAGGACCGGACCAAAAATAAATAAATAAATAACTTTGTAATTTGGCCAATGAAATATCTGCTATAACCTTTATGCTGACATAAATTAGTGTAACAAGTAATTCTTCAATAAAAATTAGTTGAAAATTTTTGTTCTGTTTTTGCAATACCGGTAATCAAATTCAGGACCTTGCACATGATAAATGATAGACCACTGACCTACCTATTTGAAAATTTTCATTTTGCCTTGTAATCAAAACAGAACTAAGCAGGGGCTGGGAAGGTGGCTTAGTGGTAGAGTGCTTGCCTTGCATGTATGAGGCCCTGGGTTGGATTCCCCACACCACATAAACAGAAAAAGCCGGAAGTGGTGCTGTGGCTCAAGTGGTAGAGTGCTAGCCATGAGCTGAAGAGCTGAGAGACAGCGTCCAGGCCCAGAGTTCAAGCCCCACAATCAACCAAAAAAAAACAAAAAAACAAAAAAACCAACTACCCCAAAACAGGACTAAGCAATATTGTTACTGAACTGGAATATACATACTAAAGTGAGGGATGAGAGTTAAAGCCATTGACTACACTGTTGAAACTTCATTATAATTGCTAGCATAATACTTAAAGACTACAAATAACAAACTCAGTTTCTTATTTGTTATATTTATAAGCCAAATTTTAAAAACTGGGGGATGCGTTTAAGTTTTTTGTTTTTGGGGCTTGAATCCAGGGCCTCAGGCTCTTGCTAAGCTTTTTAGCTCAAGGCTGGCACTCTGCCACTTAACTGACGAACTGGAGACAGTCTCATGAACTTTCCTGCCTTAGCTGCCTCTAAACCTCCATCGTCAGATCTTAGCCTCCTAAGCAGCTATGATCACAGGCATGAAAGCCATCAGCACCTCACTGAGGAAATGATCTAACACCAACAGTATGTACTCTCAAGTTTTAATATAAATACCTTGAAAATACTCAGTAAATATAAAAAAACTACTGTGAAGTAATAAAGACAAACTTTCAGAAGTACAATACCTTGGTTAACGCAGCAGTGTGATCTTCTCCACAACAAATATAAACTATTTTCTGAGATCTTAATGACTTTAGTAAATTAGGAACATACCTATCTGAAAATTCCAATAAAAGAGATTAATATTTTTAAAGTTAAAACTCTTCTAAAATATAATTCTTATACAGCTCCCACGCTCAGTAGACTGTGATGACTAAATTTTTTTAACTATGAGTAGACTGATTTTGCTTATAAGCCAACTAAGTTAGGTTCCAACTCATCTATCTATCCTACTACAACTCTGTTAGAGTTACATTTTAAACAGCATATATGCAAACCTGCACAAGACTCTGCCCTCAAAGAATTTTAAAAGTCTGTTTCTAACTTTCTCCCTATGTATCATTCTTTAAATTTAGATTGGTTATGTTTATGGAATACTACGTAAAAGCCTGAAAATCCAATTTTCCTCTATTTTGTAGAAGGAAACATGATCATAATGACATTTTTCTTACATAAAACAAACTTCTTTAATTCTATATCAGTTTACATTATCAGTTTCTTTTTTTATTTGTTTGTTTTTGCCAGTCCTGGGGCTTGAACTCTGGCCTGGGCACTGTCCCTGAGCTTCTTTTGTTCAAGGTTAGCACTCTTATCACTTGAGCCACAGTGCCACTTGCAGCTTTTCTGTATATGTGGTACTGAGGAATCAAACCCAGGGCTTCATGCATGCTAGGCAAGCACTTTACCACTAGGCCACATTCCCAGCCCCTCATGATCAGTTCTTAATAGATCAACAACTCACTTTGTCCATTTCAGTCATCATAAAACTTTATGAAATTAGTATTTCTGGCAATCACAATATTAACAACTATAAAAAATTACACCCAAGATCCCAACTGTTTATTTTTTATTATTTTAAACTTTTTTATTGTAAAGATACTGTACAGAGGTGTTACAGTTACATGAATAAGGTAATGAGTACATTTCCTATCAAGCAATGTTACCCCCTTCTTTGTTTTTCCACTACTATCCCTTCCCTCCCCACCTCCCCAACTCCCTCCCCGGCCTCCCCGAAGTTATGAAGTTCGTTTTCATCATAGTGTCTTGTACATCTTATTGTTAACTGGTTTAACATAGTTTTAATTTCTTAAAATCCTAAATGTGTATTTTAAACATTCTAGTATCAATGCCAAAAGAGCGCAACTAAAACTTTATTTAAACCAGGTAATTATGGCTGTAATCCTAGCTATTCAGGAGGCTGAAATCTGAAGATCATGGTTTGACACAGCCCAAGTAGGAAAATCCATGGGACTCTTATCTCCAATTAACCAATAAAAAGCCAGAAGTAGAGCTGTGATTCAAGTGGTAGATCACTAGCCTTGAGCAAAAAAGCTGAGGGATAGTGCCTAGGCCCTGAGTTCAAGACCCAGGATCCACCCACCCAAACACAAACACATACAACAAAACCCACACAAAACCTTTGTTTAATATCATATAAATATTTCCTTAAAGTATACTCAATACTTAATGTTATTTTTCTCAAATATTTTCTGGGGGATACATTTAGGACTCAAAACCAGGCCTTATGCATGCCAGGCAAAAATGCTCAACCACGGAGCTACATTCCCAGCTCCTTCCCAAAATAATTTCATAGTCTTTTTTTATCACTGGTGGTGGCCAATGAAGAAATAATGCTGGATACTAACTTGAAGTAGTATTATCGTCTTTTAATGGACATCCAATAAAAAGAGTTTGACTAGATAAACTTCTATAGTTTATGATAAAATCACTTTTTTTGCTTCCCACAATCATCTCAAAATTTTATCAAATCAAAACTTTAAATTAACACCTTAGCCCATTTTTATTCTTGGGAATATTTGAGTACCTTTCCCTCTAACACACTAAAAACTGTTCATTCATTTCAAATGATTATCTTTTTAAAAAGCAGATTTGAATTAAAATGAGAACTTACCATTTTCATCATTAAGACCTAGCTGACCAAATTTGTTGCGTCCCCATCCAAAGATAGCTCCAGAAAGGGTGAGTACAAAACTATGGGCGCCTCCTGCTGCAACTTGCATGAAGGGGATTCCAAGCAAAGACTTAAGCAGCTGTGGTGAAGTTTGTTTTTTACAGTCAATGCCCAAACCCAACTGGCCGTATTTATTCTGTCCCCAACAGAAAACTTCACTTGCTGAAAGACAAAAGATTCTTAAATTATTTTTCTTATATCAAAATAGTTTTCAATTGAAGATCATCAATTTTGGAACATTCCTCCCTTCATTAAATGCCAATACTTATTTTTTCTTTTTAGCAATTAACTTTCTTTACATGGAAATGTACTACTACCTAGAAGAACTACCTGTATTAATACACTTGAAGCTTGACTAATTATACAATAAACAGTTAATTACCTAACAAGGGGTAAGGCTAATCTTATTTCCTTTTGTTCTTCAACAAAGGACTGTCTTGCTTAATATTCTTCAAGTTCTAGTTTTATTCTATAGCTTCTCCCAAAAGGCACTCATATACAATTAAGGCTTCAGTTATCAAATATATGCTAATCATACTGAAATTTTTATCACTTGTCCAAATCTCTCCTAAGTAATAACAAGCCATGTAACTGAGCATTTAGCTTACATTGGTTTCAATATTTAAAAGGTCTTAACATAGTATGGTCTTACCAAAGAAAGCCTCAAACTGAATTCATGACTACCACTCTAGCACTGATCTTATACCTAATACCTGTATCTCCTTCTGAATTTTATTAATAATTAGCTGAGTAGCACAAGGCATATGCCTAACCAATCATACTTGTTTATTAAGTCCTATTCCATTAATAATCTGTCCTCTCAAACACACCCAAATCTAGTCTTTATATCACTAAATTATACATGATTTTCTTTTTTTTTTTTGTGTCCAGTTGTGGAGCCTGAACTCTGGGCTTGGGCGCTGTCCCTCAACTCATCAGCTCAAGGCTAGCGCTCTACCACTTGAGCCACAGCACGACTTCCGGCTTTTTTCTTTTTGATTATGTGGTGCTGAGGAATCAAACCCAGGGCTTCATGCATGCAAGGCAAGCGCTCTACCACTGAGCCACCTTCCCAGCCCCTATACATGATTTTCTTTAAAAAGAAAAAAGAAAGTATAGCCAGGTGCTAGGTGCTCACATCTGTAATCCTAGCTAGTCAGGAGGCTGAAATCTGAGGATAGCAGTTCAAAACTAAGCCCATAAACCCAAGCAGGAAAGTCTGTGAAACTCATCTCCAATTAACCATCAAAAAGCCAGAAGTAGAGCTGTTGCTCAAATGGTAGAGTGCTAGCCATGGGCACAAAAGCTCAGAGACAGCACCCAGCCCCTGAAGCTTCAGAACTGGCACCAAAAAATAAATAAAAAGTGGGATGGGAAGGTGGTTCAGTGGTAGAGTGCTTGCCTTGCATGCCTGAGGCCCTGGGTTCAATTCCTCAGCACCATATAAGCAAAAAGAAAAAAAAGCTGGAAGTGGCGCTGTGGCTCAAGTGGTAGAGCGCTAGCCTTGAGCTGAAGAGCTGAGGGACAGTGCCCAGGCCCAGAGGTTCAGGCCCTACAACCGGACCCCCAAAAAAATTAAATAAATAAATAAAAAGTATGACAGATGTATTCTTCACTGTTTTATACTTTTTTTCCTATAATAGTTTCCTATAACAGTCTGTCACTTTTGCCTTCTCCTGCCTATTTTATAACCTTTTAGACATCTTTTTATTTTTATTAAAAGAACAACTTGCAGCCAAGGGCCAGTGACCCATACCTATGATCCTAGCTGAGATCAAGGTTTGAAGCAAGCCCAGGCAGGAAAGTCTGTGAGTCTTATCTCCAATTAAACAGCAAAAATGCTACAAGTGGAGCTGTGGCTCAAGTAATACAGTGCCAGATTGAAGCAAAAGGACTAAAGGATAGAATCTAAGCCCTGAGTTCAAGCTCCAGTCCATACTCTAAAATTAAAATTAGGCCTGTTGCCAGTGGTTCACCACCTGTAATCCTAGCTACTCAAGACGCTAGGATTTAAAGCTTGTGGTTCAAAAATCACCCAGGGAAAGAAGCCTATGAAACTCTTAGCTCCCACTAAACATCAAAAAGCCAGAAGTAGTGTTGCGGCTCAAGTGGTAGAGTGTTTGTTACTCTTGAGCACAAAAACTCACCAACAGGTCCCAGACCCTGAGTTCAAGCCTGAGGACTGGCACCAAAAAATAAGTACATAAAATATAAACAGTTCTGGGGCGGGGGGGGGGGGGGGGAGGCGGGGGGAGGATGGGAAGGGATGGGAAGGGGAAACAAAGGAGGAGGCTACAATGCTTCATAAGAATTGTACTCATTATCTTGCCCATGTAATTGTCACCCCTCTGTACAGTATTTTCACAATAAAAATTAAAATATATATATATATAAACAGTACTGCCTGGCGCTGGTGGCTCACGCCTATTATCCTAGTTACTCAGGAGGCTGAGATCTGAGGATCACATTCAAAGCAAGCCCAGGTAGGAAAGTCTCTGTGAGACTATTATTTCCAATTAACCCTGAGAAAACTCGAAGTGGCGCTGTAGCTCAAGTGGTAGTGTTCGCCTTGAGCTGAAGAGCTGAGGGACAGCGCCAGGCCCAGAGTTCAAGCCCTACAACCGACATACACACATACATACATACATACATACATACATACATACATACATACATACATACATAAAATATAACAGTTCCAGTGGCTCTAACAGTAGCAGCAGCATCTACTGTACAATGACTAAAGTATTAGGCTCGAAGGCTGGAATTTAGTAAGACATAAATTACAATAATTTTAGGAACTATCCAGCCTAAGAGGCAATTAGTCTAATAAATGTAATTTGAGGCAGGAAAATACATTTACCAAGAATTAGATAAGTGAGTAGGGACATTGTGTTAGTACTAACAAGGGCACAGAGTCAAGAAAGTCTTTTGTTTTTTAGTGTTGGCATATAGTTTAATGTTGGTATTGTAAGATATATTCACATTTCAGTTGAGACTGAAATGAAAACAGAATCTATTACAAAAGGCCTTGAATTTATACTTAAGGTGTTCGATTTCTTTAGATAGCCAATCTTTTTTCTAAAATCATTTTTCTTTTTGCTTTTTTGAAACAGAGATTCACTGTATATTCCAGGTTGACATTTTTATTCTTCTGTCAGCCTGTGATTAGAAGTGCATGCCCTTATGGCACAGTAAACACAAGGCACAGAGTTCAAACTCCAGTACACAGGGGGTGTGACTTAACAGGTGAAGCAGGTCAAACGTGAAGTCCCAAGTTTGATTCCCAATAATGCAAGGGGGAAAAAAGCCACACAAACTCTAGTACTACAAATAAACCCCCACGTATATGGCAAATTCTTACTAATCCATATTCCAACCCTCAGGTGACATATGAATAAATTAAACCAGTGAAAGAGAAATACAAAGTGAACAGGATGCTTTGCCTTCTGATTTTATTCTGTAGTTGCCCTGTCATGTTTATCTGGGAAATTAACTGTTTGGTGAAGCAATCTTCCCCAGCTGTGTTATGACCAAAAAAACAAACAAACAAACAAGAGAAAAATCTGTTGAATAGGTATAAAATTATTCCACACGTAAGAAAATACTGAGAAAAATTAAAAGGAGAAAATGGTACAATATCAGTTTCAAGGATTCCAAGACTTGACATAAAATTTTTTCCAAATTGATTTAGACAATAAAATCTCAACCAAATGTGCATAAAAACTAGTAAGATAAATTGGGTGGGGGGAGGGGGGAGGCGGGGAAGGGAAGTGAAGGGTAAACAAAGGAGGAGGCTGCAATGCTTGGTAAGAAATGTATGCATTATCCTGCCCATGTAATTGTAGCCCCTCTGTACAGTATGTTCTCAAATAAAATAAAATACAATTTAAAAAAAAAAAAAAACTAGTAAGATAATTCTGAAATTTATATAGAAACAAAACAGATCAAGAAGAACCAAGAAACCTTGAAAGAAGAAAAAGCTCAGGACCTTGATGCTCAAAATAACAAAAAATAAAACCAAATTTAATGAAAAGAAAAACAATGCTTACCTTTAGAAAGTGCAAGGGAATGATAGTAACCACAAGCAACCTGTACTATCTGGATATCTGACAAACTCTTAATATTTCTAAAAAACAAGAAGAGAGAAAAGTAATCAGTTCATTCCATATAACAAGTGAATCTTGAATGCTACTTATGTACGGTATTTATTAGTCACCTACTATATGCAACATTGTCTACCCACCTAGCAGATCATGGGATTTTTGTTTACATTTTGGGATTTTCTTTTTCCTTTTTTTAAGGTGTGTGCCAGTACTGGGGCTTGAACTCAATGCCTAGGCACTGTCCCTTAGCTTTTTTGCTCAAGGCTGGCACTCTACCACTTGAGCCACAGCTCCACTTCTATATTACTTTTAAAAATCAACATCAATTTAATAAAAATCTGTTAAAATCAATAACATCTAGATACAGACTTTAAAGGTGTGAAGAAAAAACACCTTGAAAGACAGTATTTAAGCAACTATGCTTAAATGTCAAATACTCCTGAGTGCTCTAAATAATTCATGTTTTCTTTTGTTATCAAATTTTTAAAAATTAGTGTGAAATTTGGCAATATATTTACAAAAGTGTATATAATCTAATTTTTCTAAACTTGGTATTTTTTCCTTAATATATTTTCCTCTTATCAGATTCCTTAAGAATCAAGAGGGATTCCTATCGTATGTTCTCTCAATTCAGAAACTATGAAAACTATACTTTTATTTACATCTAAGTTAGTGACATTCATTTTAATTTAGCTCACATTTATGGTGATCAGTAATGCTGTATTATTATCTCCATTTGTGTTGTCCTTATGCTTTTATAATCCCCCCTTTCTAACTTTCTCTTCAAATGGAACTTGATTCTAAAACCTAATGAACACTACAAAAATCTATTAATTTTGTGCATAAATAATCCCAGTATCTTCTTATGTACCTCCCCTTCACCTTGACAACCTTCTACTGTTTTTCCTCAATGAATGTATTCAAGGAAAAAAACAGGGAGGGGGAGCATGTTTCTTATTTCCCTTTACCTGATACTGCCACCTGACCTGATTCTGCCAAATGAGAGTCCGGAGCAAGTTCTGAACAGAGTGTCGATACCCATGATTTTCGGGAGGCAGCTTCAGCAAATCAAATTGTGAGCAGGAAAAAGGAGAGTTACTCTAATTCCATATTGTTGTATTAAAAATATTTTTATTTAGTGGATTTATGTTCATTTATTTCTTAACTACAGAACCTGAGAACTGTACTGCTACAAATTAGAAGAATCCAATACATTAGCAGGATCCAATGTACCTTCAAATTTTCAAATGTAACAGAATGCCATTCTTCTGTAATAGTAAAATTAAACATTGGCCATGCAAAGTTTGGAATAAAAAATAGATGGACATGTACAACTATGCTGAAGTTAATATTTACTATTATTGCTTATGAGTATTAGACACATCCCATATTGATTTGTTCTATTAAGTATTTTGGAAAAATTACTCCAGTTATCAATTTCAAATCTCAAGACCAAATAAAACATTTCAAAACACTATACTCTCATAGAACCCTGTATTTTCTCCTTCATATCATGTATCACTACTGATTATCAGTGTATATATTCACTTAATATTTGTCACCTCTGTTCAATAATAAGCTCAGGCCAACCATGTGTCTTATATTCACAAGCATCCTAATACCTACTATAGTGCTAAACAAGCACTATACATGACATACAATGTTAAAGGTAACTGCATTTGTAGTCTTGAAGACCTAGTGGTTATTAGTCATAAAGTTTGCCAAAACCATCTTGTGAATTTGCTTAGAAATTTAAATTCAGTGATTCTCCTTTGTGAAATATTATAGTGAGGTTTGGAAGCTAAGATAAATGCTAATTTCTTTAGCTATATCTGTCATGCAGGTAAGAAAATGTGTTCTGTAGTATTATATTGAAGAAAAATTATCTCTCTTCATGTTAGATTCATTAATACATAACAATAGTGAAAGGAGGTTTGTTTTCTTGGCTTTCAGAATTAAACTTATCCCATTGTTTTCCCATGTTTCATTTTCTCTATAGGTAATAAACTAGAAAAAGTTTAATTAGCTGGGAGCAAGTGATCATACCTGTAATCCCAGCTTTGTGGGAGGCTGAGATCAGGAGGCTCAGGGTTTGAGGCCAGCCTGTGCAAAAAGATTCTTGAGACCCTTCCCAACTAATAGCTGGGTGTGCTGGTATGAATAATACATGATAATCATCTCAACTAAAGAAGCTGGATGTAGTGATAATTCAATTATTACCCTAGCCATATTAAGAAGCAAAAAATATGATTGCATTCCAGGGTATGCACCCAGGCAGGAACCCAGATCCAATCTCAAAAATAACCAGTGCAACGAAAACAAAAAAAGAATTGGAGGCATGTCTCGGCAGCAGAGGCACCTGCCTGGCAAGCACAAAGTCCTGACTTCAAAAAAGAAAAACCAACAACAAAACCCAATACCATCAAATAAATAAATAAATAAATAATAATTAAAACAAGTTTATAAAAAATAATTTTATAAAATCATCAAAAATAAACTATAGCTTTCATATAAAGACTTAAAACTCAAAATGATTAAAAACAATTAGGGGAGTGGAGGAGGGGGAAGCAAGAGAAAATAAGGGAGAGGGTACTCCTGCTCAAAAAGAAACGTACTCATTACCTACTTATGTAACTGTAACTCCTTTGTACATCACCTTTATAATTAAAAAAAGTGCCTGGCACACAAAACAACAAAAAAACATGACTACATGAATCTGTTAAAAGTTGGCAATACTGGACATGTAATAAGGGACCTTAAAAATACAAAATATGGGAGTTATAGGACAAACTGGGCTACATAGTAAGAACATATCTCCAAAAAAAAATTCAAAATGTGGGGAGTAGACAAATAGAAAGTCAAATATGAGCCAGGCGCCGGTGGCTCACGCCTACATCCTAGCTACTCAGGAGGCTGAGATGTAAAGATTGCGGTTCAAAGCCAACCCGGCAGGAAAGACCATGAGACTCCTATCTTCAATAAACCACTAGAAAAACCGGAAGTGGCGCTGTGGCTCAAGTGGTAGAGTGCTTGCCTTGAGCTGAAGAGCTGAGGGACAGTGCCCAGGCCCAGAGTTCAAGCCCCACAACCGACAAAAAAAAAAAAGAAAAGTCAAATACATATGCGTTAATATATTCTTTCTTGTTTGTTTTTTCTTGTCTTTATGATTATGTTAAGTTGATACTACTTCAAAATATCTTGGAATCATTTCAAAGTAGTGTCCTATATTCAAAAGATTAATTTTTTTATAAACTTAATGACAGCTGCAAAATTCTACAATAGACAAACCAAAGCTTTAGTTAAGAATCAAAATGCACTAACAGAGTAAATCTCTTAAATACAAAGAAAAACTATTAGATAATCTAAGAGAAATACAGGAAATAGAATATACTAGAAAATTAGTTATAAAATGGCTATAGTAAGAACTTATCTACTGATAATTACTTTAAATGACAATGGCCTAAACTGTCTAATGGCCATAGAGGAACTGAAATGTTTAAAGGTAGGACCTAGCTATAAGCTCCTTATTTCACCTCTAAGGACTAAAAGTGAAGGGATGGTGAAAGATAATCAATACAAATAGAATTTTTTAAAAAGGCAGTAGTCATATTTACATCAGATAACACAAACTTTAACTATAATTGGCACATAATACATAAAACTATTTACAGACTTAACGGAAGAGGCAGACTCCAATAGAATAATAGTTAATAACCCACTTTCAGTAATGAACAGGACATTCAGACAGAAACTCACAAAAGTTGGCAGACTAAATCAGGCACTCTAAACAGACCTAACAGACACCTACATAACATTCCATCTAGTAGCTAAAGAATACACAATCTTCTCATCAACACATGTGACATTCTCCAGAATATATCATATGATAGCCCAACAAAACAAATACATTTTTTTTTTTTTTGTCGGTCGTGGGGCTTGAACTCTGGGCCTGGGCGTTGTCCCTTAGCTCTTCAGTTCAAGGCGAGCGCTCTACCACTTGAGCTACAGCGCCACTTCCGGTTTTCTGGTGGTTTTATTGGAGATAGGAGTCTCATGGTCTCTCCTGCCCGGGCTGGCTTTGAACCATGATCCTCAGATCTCAGCCTCCTGAGTAGCTAGGATTACAGGCGTGAGCCACCAGCGCCCGGCAACAAATACATTTTTAACTGAAATTTTATCAAGTATCTTTTCTAACCACAATGCACTAAAACTAGAAATGAGCAACAAGAAAAATTGGCAACTACATAGATACATGGAAATTAGACAGCTTGATCTTAATCAATGAATGAATAAAGAATTTTTTTTAATTTCTTAAGACAAATGAAAATGGAAATAGAACATACAAAGCCTATGGGGTTACAGCAAAAAGCATGACTAAAAATATTTGCTGAATACCTCTGCTTAGAGGATTACCGTTCAGAGGCCAGTCCATTAAAAAAACGGTTAGAGAGACTGAATGCCAATCAATGGTTGGGCATGGTGGTGGACACCTTGTTATTCCTGCTACAGATGAAGCAAAATGCCTGAGCACCGTGGCTTGTGCTGATCATCCCCAGCAATTTAGGAGGCACAAATAGGAAGAGCAGTCCTGATTGGCTGAGCATAATGTGAAATGTTTTGAAAACAATCAATGCAAAAAAAGGAATGATTTTTAGCAATCAATAGCTACATTTTTAAATTTTTTTTTTTAAAAATAGGTACTAGTAGCTCACACCTTGTAGTCCTAGCTACTCAGAAGGCTAAGATCTGAGAAACGTAGTTCAAAGCCAACCAAGGCAGGAAAGTTTGTGAGACTTTTATTTCCTATTAATCACCAAAAAGCTGGAAGTAGAGCTCTGGCTCAAGCAGTAAAGCTCTAAGCCATGAGCAAAAAGAAAGCTTAGGGACAAGTACCCAGGCTAGCACCAGTACTGGCACGCACGCGCACACACACAAGTCTCAACATATTCAGCATCTCAAAAGACAAGAAAAATTAAGACAAATCAAATTAACTGATGACAAGAATAGAAATAAGTGAAATATCGAAGAAAAAGCATACATGCAAAAGATCAGTAAGATGTTTCTTCAAAACGATAAAACAAAACTGACAAATGGTTAGCCAAATAAAAAGTTACCAAAAAAAAAAAAACAACCCAAAATTTCAAAAGAGACACTACAAGTAACACTATAAAAATATAAAGGTTCCTTGAGATTATTACAAACAAGTCTACACTAACAAATTTCATAACCTAGAAAACAACGCACAAACTTCTGGTCAAGCTTAAGCCATAAAAAAATAGAAAACCTTAGCAATTACTATAAGACTCAGTATTTAAAAGTTACCCACCAGAAGAAAGTACATTTAAAGAAATAATGCCAGTTCTTAAAAACTATACATAAATAACCTGTAACAAAACAGGATGTCCACTTTTACTTCCTTCATTCAACAGAATACTTCCAGAAGGAAATACTACCCAGAGAAATCAGAAAAGGACATTCAAATTATATAGATAGAAGTAAAATTGTAACTATTTACAAATTACATGACTGTCTAGAGAAATCTCTAAAGACCTCACCAAGAAAACCTATTAAAGATAATGAATAAATTTAGCAAACTGAGAAGATTAAAACAACAACATAAAACCATCAATAGCACATGGGTCCCCAATGGCTCTAGCTTCTAATCCTAGCTATTTAGGAGACCGATCTGAGGATCTGAGAGCAAAATCTTTCAGACTCATATCCCAATTCTCCAGCGAAATGCTAGAAGTGGAGGTATGGCTCAAGTGGTAGAAAGCCATCTGAAACAATCGATCAGTAGAATAACAGGGAAAACACTTAAGGACAATGGAATAGGCAAGAATTTTTTGGACCTCAAAAGAGCAGAAAAAAAAACATAACAAATGAAACTGCATCAAACTAAACAGTTTCTGTATGTCACAGGAAACACTAATCAGAATGAAAGTACAAACTACAAAATGGAAGAAAATACTTATAAGCTAGGCATCTAATAAGTGTTCATATCTACCATGTTAAAAAAAAAACTTAAACAGCTAAAAACTCAATAGAAATAAAAGCACAAAAGGCATAAAATAGTGGCTAAAAGCAGAAAGAGCTGGAAGCATGATTCAAGTGAAAGAGTGCTTGCCTTGCAAACACAAGACCCTGAGTTTAAATCCTAATACTGCAAAAGGAAAAAAAAAAAATTCACTTTGGCAAATGACAAAGATAGTGTAAATGTTTGGTTGCTTCTAATTTTTTTTAAAAAGTATACTTAACAAAAAAGTAAAAATATTTTGCATATATATCTTCACATACATATACAAACCATAAAGATTCTTCTGCTAAAACAAAATCAGAACTCATATCTCTATAGCAAATATTATGTTACTTAAAAATTTAAGGTGACTCTAAAGTTTAGTGCGTCAAATACTTTTAAATGACTATGAAACAACAAAAGAACTGAATCTTGGCTGGGAATGTGGTAGAGTGCTTGCCTAGAATGCATGATGCCCAAGGTTCAATTCCTCAGTACCATATAAACAAAAAAGGCCAGAAGTGGCATTGTGGTTCAAGTGGTAGAATGCTAACCTGAGCAAAAGAAGCTCAGGGACAGCACCCAGGCCCCGAGTTCAAGCTCCAGGATCAGCAAGGAAGAAAAAAAGAAAAGAACTGAATCCTTTTTGCTTTCCCCTCAGTGGTAAGGCTCAAACCCAGGGCCTCAGATTATCACAGAAAATATTGAACCACTGAGCCATATCCCTAATCTTCAATATAATTTCCTAAATTAATTTTTTAAATGGCTTAAAATTTGTAATGAAGAAGTTAGCAAACTTGGAAATAAGGTTTATATAGCCCTCCCTTCAGAATTATTAAAGACTATTAATTGTTGATTGTGTCTAGTACTACTGAGTTCATCTATTTTCCCAACTTAATGTATAATGCCAATTCTGGCAAAAAGCTGGTATTGCTAGTTGTTTTTAAAGACAAAATTCTAAGCCAGTGCCAGTGGCTCATGCCTGTATATAATTGTAGCTACTCAGGAGGCTGAGATCTGAGGATCATGGTTCAAAGCCAGACTGGGCGGAAAAGTCCGTGAGACTCTTTATCTCTAATGAAAGACCAGAAAATCAGAAGTGGTGCTATGGCTCAAAAGCGCTAGCCTTGAACACAAAGAGGCTCAGGGACAGCACCCAGGCCCTGAGTTTAAGCCCTATAACCTACAAAAAAAAAAAAAAAAAAAAAAAAATCTAAGGGCTGGGAAGGTGGCTCAGTGGTAGAGCGCTTGCCTTGCATGCATGAGGCCCTGGGTTCGATTCCTCAGCACCACATAAGCAAAAAGAAAAAAAAGCCAGAAGTGGCGCTGTGGCTCAAGTGGTAGAGCACTAGCTTTGAGCTGAATTGCTGAGGGACAGCGCCTAGGCCCAGAGTTCAGGCCCCACGACTGGACCACCACCCCCCAAAAATCTAATAACTAGTAAAAAGCTATTTAAAGACCAGGTTCCAGGACTAGGAATGTGGCTTAGTGATAGAATACTTGCCTCACATGCAAGAAGCCCTGCGTTCAATTCCTTAGTACCACATACATAGAAAAACTGGAAGTGGCGTTGTGGCTCAAGTGGAAAGTACCAGAGCCTTGAGCAAAAGAAGCTTAGGGAGAGTGGCAGGTCCTAAGTTTAAGCCTCAGGAATGGAATGGAATGGAATGGAAAGAGGAGAGGAGAGGGGAGGGGAGGGGAGGGGAGGGGGAGGGGAGAAGAGAGGAGAGCAGAGGAGAGGAGAGGAGAGGAGAGGAGAGCAGAGGAGAGCAGAGGAGAAGAGAGGAGAGGAGAGGGAAAGCCAGGCTCCAGTGGCTTTGTCAAGTAATCCTACCTATTCAGGAGGCCAAGATCTGAGAATTGAGGTTAAAATCCAGCCAGAAGTAAAGATGTGGCTCAAGTGACAATTACAGTCTTTAGTGGACAAAGTCAAGCAAGAGCTCGAGGCCCTGAATTCAAGCCCCAGTTCTAGCATGCATGCACGTGCACATTCACCCTTGTGCACGCGCGTGCGCGCACACACACACACACACACACACACACACATACATACACACGTACACACACATACACACACACACAGATTTAATTAATAATTTCTTATTTCCAAGCTAAGCTGTAAAACCCTAATATTGAGACTGAGAAACAGCCTTTTTCTGACACTTATGTTCAGTCCCCAATATGAACAAATAGGAGGGAAAAAACTTTAATACCAAATTTTTTTCAAGTTTGCAAAATAACAACTAGTCTCATTTCCACACACTTCAGTGGTAGCAAGCTTGCCTAGCATTCATGAGGCCTTGCACTCAATCTCCAACACTGCCAAAAAGAAAAGAAATATACTAATTTTTATGTTTCCAATAGTTGCTGGAATAACAAGCACTTGCCACTGTATCCCGCTTTCCTCCATTGAGATGGAGTCTCATTAATTTATCTGTACAAGTTGGCTTTGATCTCAATCCTATCATTCTCAGCCTCCAAAGTAACTAGGATTACAGATGTCAAACATCTGTGCCCAAAATCTAGCTAGAAATGCGAGTCTATGTTATCACCGAACTATTGAATATTTTGCTGTTTTTTCAAAACAAAAGTAAAAATAAGAAAAAAAATTAGACAGGCGCAGGTGGCTCAAGCTTGGAATCCTATTCAGAAGCTCAGATCTGAGGATTATAGTTGAAAGCCAGTCCAGGCAGGAAAGTTTGTGAAAAACTCTTATTGCGATTAACCACCAAAAAGGCCAGTCTAGCTGTGGCTCAAGTGAAAGAGCATTAGCCTTTAGCAAAAAAGCTCAGGGATAGCAGCCAGGCCCTGAATACAAACCCTAGGCCTGGTAAAAACACACACACAAAAACAGTAACTAGCAAGGCTAGTAAAAATTTCAGATACAATCTATTATTAATTACATATTACTTAATTTTGAAGTGCTGCTTAGCTTGCTGGGTTTTGTTTTTTAACAGTATTGGGGATTGAGCCCAGCCTCAGACTTACTAGGCATAAATTGTACCACTTGAGACACATATTCCCCAGACCTTTTTTGTTCTAGATACTTTCAGACAGTTGTTTTCAGATAAGTTCTACTTGTTTTCAGATAGGGTGTTCAGTTATGGCCCAGGGCTAGCCTGAGACCATAATGCTCCCTACATACACCTCCTTGTGATTTACAGACATGCATCACTATGGTGTGGCTTATTTGCTGAGATGAGGTCCAGACTTTTTTTTTTTTTGCTGAGATTGGCCTTAAACTCTATCTCCTAAGTAGTTATAAGTACAGGTATAAGTCATCATGCTCAGCATAAAAATGGCTTTTATCAAGAAAGTAATTTGCATCTGAGCACTAGTGTCTCCTGCCTGTAATCTTAGCTACTCAGGAGGCTAAGATTTGAGGATCGTGGTTCAAAGCCAGCCCAGGCAGCCCAGGAAGTAGCGCTGTGACTCTCAAGTGTTAGAACACTAGCCTTGAGCAGAAGGAGTTCAGGGAACGCATCCAGGCCCTGAGTTCAACCCCATGACCAACCAAGAAAAAAAAAAAAAAAAGGGTATTATGCTCAGGTGGAAACCTGGCTCAAGTAGTAGGGTACCTACCTAGCAAGCATGAGGCCCTGAGTTCAAACAGCAGCAGGATAAAAAGAGGGAAGAACAAAGGGACAGCTAGCCTAATTGAATGTATAACTTTCTGATGGATTTATGAAAATGTTTTATGTTTATTACAATTTACAAAGCTGCCTAATATCTATCTATAAATCACCCTTTAAAAGGGGGGGGGGATGCTGCTGATCACATATATGGTATATAACATATGAGCACCGTTATATATTACAGACTGTGATAGACAATTTGCTCCAGGAAAGTTAGAATGAACTTGTGACTTTAAATGAGCATCATTATTCCACAATACTGTGAATTTCCGGAAATTAAGTAATCACTTAATCACGATCAAAAAAAAAAAAAAAAAAAAGAACCTTGGGGAAGGGAGGGAGGGAGGGGATGGTAGGGGGAAAACAATGGAGGGGGTAACAATGTTCAAGGGGAAGTGGAAGTGTACTCATTACCTCACTCATGTAACTGTAACCCTCTGTATAGTATCTCTACAATAAAAAAAATTAAAAAAATAAAAATAAAAAAAAAAAATAAAAGGGGGGGGGGAAGAGGGGGGTAGAGCCACGGCTCAGCTGGTAGTGTCAGCCAATGAGCAAAAGCAGCCACAGGTGCTGAGTTTGAGTTTTGATCTTGGACTAAGAAAAAGAAAAAGGAAAGAAAAGGCCTTGACACTAAAATATGATTTGGTACTGAAAATCACTGAACATTATTGTGTCTGTCATAACAAGCCAGAGCTGTAGAATTTTTCAAAACTGAGAAGTTCTAATAGTATAAATACCTTCATATAGAGACTAAAGTTAATATAAAAATTCAGAGGGGCTGGGAAGGTGGTTCAGTGGTGGAGCGCTTGTCTTGCATGCATGAGGCCCTGGGTTTGATTCCTCAGCACCACATAAGCAGAAAAAGAAAAAAGCCAGAAGTGGCGCTGTGGCTCAAGTGGTAGAGTACTAGCCTTGAGCTGAAGAGCTGAGGGACAGCCCACGTCCAGAGTTCAGGCCCCATGACCGGACCCCCCCAAAAAAAATTTATATAAAAGTTACCTCCTTACAATTACCTTTCTATTTACTATTCACCTGGTATTACATCTGAAACCATATCACAAATGAATAACAACAAAAAGTCTGAAGTTACTGGGCTCATCTCTATTATCCTAGCTACTCAAGAGGCCAAGATTTGAGGATTGTGGTTCAAAGGCAGCCTGGGCAGAAGAGTCCTCAAGACTTTCTTCAAATAACCAGCCAAAAAAAGAATAAAGAAAGAAAACCAGCGGACTTGAGAAGCCAGGAAAAAGTTCAAGGCTCCAAGTTCAAGCCCTGGTACTGGTACAAATAACAACAAAAATAAAAAATAAAATACAAAGCAGAAGGTCTATGTTAATATTAAGAAAAACTAGAATGCTTCACCATAAATTATGGTGAAATATTGTCTTAGATATCACAAAAACCTTTTTTAGCCTAAAAACAAAAACCCTTTAAGTCTTAAACTCAAAATACTACAGCAATTACATGTGAGAGAAAAAGTAGAAAGTAGGTCAAATGTGAGGTCATTACATAATTTTTAGTCAATAACTGTCACTTTGCAAATTGCCACTTTCTAAAAGAAAAGAAAAAGAAAAAAATTAAAATAAAATTCAGTGAGAAAAAAATTAATTTACTTAAAGTAAATTTCTCCTAAACAGCACCATCATTAAGAGGCATCATAAGCAAGTTGAGAAGTCTGTTGTTTTTATCACAGAAGAAAAAATGAGGAAATTCATTTGGGGAGCTGTGTAGAATTTGGTTATAAAATGTTCAATAAGGAAAACATTAAGTATGATATATATATAATAAGTATATATGTATAGGAAGTGGCGCTGTAGCTCAAGTGGTAGAGCGCTCGCCTTGAGCTGAAGAGCTAAGGGACAACGCCCAGGCCCAGAGTTCAAGCCCCACGACCGACAAAAAAAAAAAAAAAAAAAAAAAGTATATATGTATAATATATAATAAGTATATATACTATGTCTATTATAAGTATGATATATATAGTTCATATTAGAAGTATCTATTCTAAAATATATTAGCTCTAGTACATATCATTCTATCATAGTTCTTAAAACAAAACAATGTTAAAAATATGCAAATGAGTTTTTTTAAAAAGGTGCTATTAAAACAAATCTAAAATTAGTATAACACTTTGGCTTCCTTGACCCAGTAACTAATACTAAGAAGAACAAGAATGTTTTAAGAGGCCAGAATTTGTGTACTTTTTTTTAAAAAAAACAAAGCATAACTAAGTTAGGATATTATTTGTGTATCTGAAGAACTAACTAGGCAAGGACTCTACCATTCTCTTTTTATTTAGCAGCAGTGGGTTTGAGGGTTTGAACTCAGGTCCTTTGCATTTGCTAGACAAGCATCTACAACCTGGACCATATTCTCACCCTTTATTTTGTTTTACAGAAAGACTTTATCTTGTCCAGGCAGGATCCTCCTGCCTCTACCTCCCAAGAAGCTGGGATTACAAGTGGGTGCTACCACAGGCAGTCTTTTCTTTTTTCTTTTTTCTTTTTGGCCAGCCTGAACTCTGGGCCTGGGTGCTGTCCTTCAGCTCTTCAGCTCAAGTCTAGCTAGCACTCTACCACTTGAGCCACAGCGCCACTTCAGACTTTTTCTGCTTATGTGGTGCTGAGGAATCAAACCCAGGGCCTCATGCATGCAAGGCAAGCACTCTACCACTGAGCCACCTTCCCAGCCACAAAGGCAGCCTTTTCTTTAAATCTATTTGTCTACCTAGATCAACCCTACATAAATCTATAAGACTACACTGATGAGATATTAGTTTTAAATTTTGAAGTAATTCTGAGTTAATGGTTAATATTCATTCCTATTTTAAAAAGTAGAAATAACTCTATCCTTTGTACACTAAGCATGTTTGATCTTCCACACTGAAAACAATAAAGCCTAAAAATCAAGTTAGAAAAAAATGAGTAATATTTAATATTTTAATAGCTGAGATATTCAAGATAGTAAAATTAGTAGCTTAAAATCAGTCTATACCACAAACAGAAAATTTATAATAAAGCATTCATTTTCTCATTCCTCTTTACAAACAGAAATTCTATTAATTATAGAGAAAAATATAGAGTATACAAAAATAGCCAATCAAATAGCTTAACTCAAGTTAAAAGCAAAAACCTACCCAATAAGGTCAAAGGATTCAAAGAAATAATTAGGTGTCAATGCTTACAAGCTCATAGTACGAATGATTTAAATAATTAATTATAAAAGATTAAGGACCTCTTTCCCATCACCTTTGTTACCTGGGTACTCTGATACATTCCTCTGATCCTAGTAGGCCAAGTTGTCCATCAGAATCGAGACCCCAAGCATACACCTGGCCCTTGTCATTAAGCGCTAATGTATGAGCTTCTCCACATGAAACAGCTACGATATTTTGGGCATCCAGGGCAACAACCTGCTCTACAGAACACAAGTCAAGAGAGAGACATTACATTCTAGTTTTGAACTTCCAGTGAGAATACATTCAAATCTTCATTTGTAGTTTTTAAATTACGTAAATGCTTACACACAGTAATCACAATCAGTTACATTGAAAAAAAATCTACCAAACATGTTCCCTACAAAATTGTCATTGTGGCAGAATACAGATAACTTTATAAGAAAGCTACTCCAAATACTAAGTGGTCAGAACATCTTGGTTGAAGGTTCAAAGATTATTTCCGAGGTATTCTCCATTCAAAACCAGTATCAATAAAAAAAGACCAGGCTTTAAATAAAACTATTTTAATAACCCGGATGGTTTAACAATGAAATTATAAGAAACACATAAATTATCATATACATACTACCATGGAGTGATTTTATTTTACAAAAGAATTTGAACTGGCAGTTTCCTTGGTCTCAAATTTTCAATCTTTCTGCCTCTAAATCCTGAGAGCTAAGATTATACTAACGCACTACGATAGCTAGTTCAGATTTTTAAAATATAGCATCCATTCTGTATGCTGACTGACAATTATAACTGGCAAGTTCTAATTCCAGTGGAATCCTACATTAGCAACAATTATGTAACCTCTGTATGTTTGAGTTTTAAATAAAAAATTCATTTAAAACCTCTGGCCCTTCCACACTTCAGTAGTCAGACATAATCAGTAAGCCAAGTCAAATTATTTCTCTAGTCCTCAGTATCCTTAAGATATACAATGTTTGTCAGTGTTTCACTAGTGTAAGTTTTTCTAAAATTAATTTTTAAGTTAGTGAAAATGCTACAAATACTATCTTCAACAAACTAAAATTATGTTGAAAGTGATTAAAAATGGATCAATGAAGAGTTATATTTCTAGTTCACATTTGCAAAAGTAGCTATCCAGACTACATCAAAAAAGTTTACATTCCTGGGGCTGGGAAGGTGGCTCAGTGGTAGAGCGCTTGCCTTGCATGCATGAGGCCCTGGGTTCGATTCCTCAGCACCACATAAGAAAAAAAGAAAGAAAGAAAGAAAGAAAGAAAAAAGCCGGTGGGGCTGGGAAAGTAGCTCAGTGGTAGAGCGCTTGCCTTGCATGCATGAGGCCCTGGGTTCCATTCCTCAGTACCATATAAGAAAAAAGAAAAAGAAAAAATCCGGAAGTGGCGCTGTGGTTCAAGTGGTAGAGTGCTAGCCTTGAGCTGAAGAGCTGAGGGACAGCACCCAGGCCTAGAGTTCAGGCCCCATGACCAGACCCCCCCCCCAAAAAAAAGCCGGAAGTGGCGCTGTGGCTCAAGTGGTAGAACACTAGCCTTGAGCTGAAGAGCTGAGGGACACCGCCCAGGCCCAGAGTTCAGGGCCCATGACTGGACCGCCTCCCCCCCCAAAAAAGTTTACATTCCTATGTAGAAAGCAATTCAAATTGCATCTGGATTACTGTATGTTGCATTCTGGAATAAGTAGTTACCCAGAGATATCCTCTAGGAATCAGCTGCACAACACTTATAACATGTTAAGTATTATGAGTTTATATCTCTTAAAGTGGATGAATAGTTCACTGAAGTTTATTACACTAACTCCTCATTTTTGTATTTTTTCATAAAATTATACTGTACAAATATGCAAAAAAATAGGATATACAACACTGTCCCTCACAAGAAAAAGGACTCAGAAGAATCTTGCTTATACAAAGCAGTCTATAAATCTTAATTATGGAAAAAAGAAAACATACAAAAAAATCTATTATTACTCAAAGATTTCTGAAATCACTGAAGTCACTGTCTTTCCAAGACAATTGTCAAAGTAAGTAGCGAAAAAAGACATGACAACAAAAGAAGTAAATTAAGACTGGTTGCTTCACCAGTAGTTGAGGGAGCTGGGAAGGTGGCTCAGTGGTAGAGTGCTTGCCTTGCATGCATGAGGCCCTGGGTTCAATTCCTCAGCACCACATAAGCAAAAAGAAAAAAGCCAGAAGTGGTTCTGTGGCTCAAGCGGTAGAGCACTAGCCTTGAGCTGAAGAGCTGAGGGACAGTACTCAGGACCCCCCCCAAAAAACCAAAAAACAGTATTATTAAATTAATATCACTGCATTCCTTATGTTGTAGGCACTAGACTTACAAAATGAGTAACAGGCTGGGAAGGTGGCTCAGTGGTAGAGTGCTTGCCTTGCCCAGTCCCAGAGTTCAGGCCCCACAACCAGGGGGGGAAAAAAAAGAGTACCAGGGCTCTAGTCTTCAAGAAATTTAACAGTTTTTGTGGACAGAGGTTAACACTAAAATAACAATATGCAGCAAGCTATTATTTATTTAAGCCTTGGAACTTATTAGGAACAATTCTGGATGGCAATAACACTTAAGTTCTGACAATAACACTATGTTCTGAGCTCAGAAAAAAAGGAAGAGATTCCATGTATCCACTGAAGAAATTAAAATTATTTTATCAAAACAAAATAAAAGCTAAGATTGGTAGAAAAAAAAAGTTAGCTCTCAAAAAAATAACCTTCCCAAATTTTAAAGAAAAATGGATAAAAGGTATGAACTACACAGAAGAAAAAGAAAACAGTGGTTAATCATACCAAGAAGTTCAACTTCAGTGATAGGAGAAATGTAAGCTCCATAAGAAGGCAATAATGCATTTTGTTATATGGGCTGTCTTTCAAAAAATGTGTTTATCAGCCTGGGGAAGGGGGGAGGTATGTACCTAGCACACATAAGGAACTGGATTTGATCTCTAGCAGCATAAAAAGGGGAGGAAATGTTTATCAGAAAATGAGAATGTAAGTCATGGAGTGGTGGACAATATTTGTAATAAATAGGCAGAGCTGATAAACTGTTATCTAAAATACTCAAGGAACTCTCGAAGGAAACTTTATGGTAAGAATACAAAACTACCAAGTTAAAAATAGCAAAAAATACCTGAACACATACAGAACCAAAGAACACATATAGATGGTAAGTAGGTATACAGATGCTCAACTAATATGTCATCTAGTAACTACAAATTAGAACAATCATATAACAAAAGCCACTAAGGACACAAAACAAAAACTCTTACTCTTCGGTGATGGGAAAATAGAGAGTAAAGTAACTGAAAAACAGTTTGGCACTTTCTCACAAAACTATGTGATCCAACAATCCAACAGTTGCACTGCTTAATATTTATTGAAAAGAACACTTGTAAATACAAAAAAATGCATGGATGTACATTTATTGCAGCTTTATTTACAACTGCCAAAACACAGAAGCATAAAAGTATACTATCCTTTCGGTGAGTGGTACTGGTATCCAAGCTATAAAGAAAGGAGCTATGAAGCCCCTAAAAGACTAAACTGAAATAAGCCATCTGAAAAGCTTATATACTGTTTGATTCCAAAAGTATAACATTCTGGAAAAAGTAAAAATATGGAGAATGGAATGGTTTTTTAAAAAAATCTAGGGACGGCTAGATTGGGAAAAGGAAGAAAGAAAGAGCATGCAGAGCACAAACAATTGTTAAGGACACTGAAACCCGTTTTCATGATAACTACATGATTAAGTACATGTCACTTACATCTGTTAAAACCTTTAAAATATGTAATACAAAACTGAAGCCTAATGTAAAACTATGAAATTTCTATTTTAATTTTGTGGTCATGACCTCAACAAATGCAAACTATGCTACAGGATAGTAGTTCTCAAGTCCCAGGACAATCTGAGAAACAGCCTATCTGAGGGAATGAAATCTGCTTTAAAAAGTTATCACTGTGGGGCTGGGAAGGTGGCTCAGTGGTAAAGCACATGCCTTGCATGCCAGAGGCCCTGGGTTCGATTCCTCAGCACCACATAAGCTAAAAGAAAAAAGCCGGAAGTGGCGCTGTGGCTCAAGTGGTAGAGCGCTAGCCTTGAGCTGAAGAGCTGAGGGATAGAGCCCAGGCCCAGAGTTCAAGCCCCATGACCGAACCCCCCCCCCCCAAAAAAAAGTTATCACTGTTCTATCAGTATTTATAGATCATAATATTTCATATCTAAGAAATGAAAAAGGACATTTGGCCTCAAGAGGCACAAGAATACAAGAAAACAGAAGATTGTCTCAGAATATTTTTTTAAAAAGATTTTTTAAAAACATCTGTGCTGTCGGGGTGGGGTGCTGGTGGCTCACCCCTATATTCCTAGCTACTCAGGAAACTGAGATCTGAGGATCATGGTTCAAAGCCAGCTCAGACAGGAACATCCATGAGACTCTTATCTCCAGTTAACCACCAGAAAACCAGAAGTGGTCCTGTGGCTCAAATGGCAGAGTGCTAGCCTTTACCTGAAGAGCTCAGGGACAGCATCTAGGCCCAGAGTTCAAGACCCACAACGGACAAAAAAAAATCCAACAACCAGCTATGCTATATTGGCACACACCTCTCCTAACTACTTGGAATCTAAGGAGGAACCCTTGAGTTCCAGAGTTTAAGACTCAATCTGGATAATATAGTGAGATCCTCTTTAAAAGCAAAACAAAACAATCACAGTCAGAAAACATAAAAAGTAAGTGGGGGTAGAGGGGTGCCTGGCTCAGATAATAGAGCACCAGGCCCTAAGTTCAAACCCCTGCAATCCTCCCAGGACTTGGAGGGCTGAGGCAAAAGAATTTTGAGTTTAACCAAGCCCCTCAACAAAAGGGAAAAAAAAAACACCAAAAACATAAAAAAGCTACTTAGTTCCAATCACTTTAAGAGGATTCAGCTGCCTTCCCTTTTTTTGGGGGGGGGAAGTGTGGAATGGTTAGTCATGGAGCTTAAACTCAGAGCCTGGGCACTGTCCCTGAGATTTTTTTCTACAGAGGAGCACTCTATCACTTTAAGCCACAGCTCCACCTCCAGTTTTCTGGCGGCTAATTGCAGATGGGTCTCACGAACTTTCCTGCCCAGGCTGGCTTTGAATCGTGACCCTCAGATGTCAGCCACCTGAGTAGCTAGGATTACAGGTGTGAGCCACCAACACCCAGCCTCCTTGAGTTCCTTTGCTTCCTGGCCCTCCTATCCCAATTGGACCCACCTATTCCCCATCATCTTCAGCAGTATTCCACAGACAATTTCCATGCTAGTAAAGAGATAGCATACTATGGCCATTATCCAGAACTTGTACTCTTGGCTTCCTCCCCTTCACTGATGCAAGTAAGGATGATGATGACCTCTGCTTTCTGATGTCACTGAGAATTTAACAGAGATAAGACAAGAAGACCCTTACTACTGCCCGAGGGATAGGTAAGGATTAATATAAAACAGAGAAGTTTTTTTAAGAAGTTGTCCTCACAAGGAGTAGAATTTCTCTTCCATTTCTTATCACAAGCTTAAAAACCTCACAGCTTGTAGGGTCGGTTTTCAACGCGAACCAGTGGCGCTGTGGCTCAAGTGGTAGAGCGCTAGCTTTGAGCTGAAGAGCTTGAGGGACAGCGCCCAGGCCCAGAGTGCAGGCCCTATGACCCACAAAAAAAAAAATACACATAAACATACATAACCATGACACTATTATACATATACATGTTTATGTGTATATAATATGCATATACACATATATACAATGGTACATATATACATATATTCACTAACATTACAAAGTTATAGTAATCAAAACAGTATAGTACAGGCATACAAACAGACGAACAGAATAGACCATAAATAACTCCAAACATACAGGGAAAACTATTTCTCAACAAGGGTATCAAAAGTAGACAATGGGAGAAGAGATAGTATGCTAGAAAAACTTGGTTTCCAGATACAGAAGAATGAAACTGGAGGATGTGATGGTTACTCTGATGTAAAGCACTGGCAAATGAGCAAAGCATCACATACCAAGTTTGAGTCCTGGTTTCAGACAAAAAAAAAAAAAAAAAAGGAAAGAAAAGAAAGAAATTGTAGCCTTATATACAAAATACAAAATCAAGTCAAAATGGATAAAGGATGCTCTGTTGACACTGGACTGACAGATCATTTATCACAAAAAAAACTCATGCTATAAAAAACAAACAATGCAGCCATAAAATTTAGGTAAACAATCACATGAACAACCTATAGCCTGGGAAGAAAACAAATGAAAACTATCTCACAAGAGATTAATAAATAAATTCATAAAGAACCCTTACAAATCAGGGCCAAAGTATAACCTGAATTAAAAATGAGCAAAGTCAGGCACCAGTGGCTCATACCTGTAATCCTAGCTATTCAGGCAGCTAAGATCTGAGGATTTCAGTTCAAAGACAGCAGGAAAGTTCATGACTCATCTCCAATTAACCACCAAAAAAACACAACGTAGAGCCGTGGCTCAAGGTGTAGAGTATAGCCTTGCATGAAGAAAAAGCTAAGGAACAGCACACAATACTGGCACACAAGTACACATGCCCACACACAAATGGCAAAGTATCTAAACATTTTCCCAAAGACAGAAAAATTGCCAACAAGATATATGAAAATCTGCAATCTAAGAATTGTAAGTGAAATGCAAATTAAAATCATTCCCTTATATACTTCACGTCCATAAGGATATTACCAAAAAGAGACAAATGCCAATGTTAAATATGGAAAATACGGGTCCTATACATTGCTGGTAGGCATATATATTCCAGACCTTATAGAAAATAACAAAGGTTCCTATAGAAATTTTTTAAAATGTAACTATTTCATACTCAGAAATCCCTCTTCTGAGTATATACCCAAAGAATATGAAATCTCCTAGAAAGATAACTCCAGTCCAGTGTTCACTGCAACATTATTTACAATTGTCATGACATGGAAACAACCTAAACGGCCTCTGACAAGTGGATAAAGAAAATGTGACGTGTGTATACAGCAGACCCAAGTAAATCGTTCTAAAGAGACCAATGCTGCTGGGCACCCATGGCTCATGCCTATAATCCTAGCTACTCAGGAGGCTGAGATCTGAGGATCACAGTACAAAGCCAGCAAGGGCAAGAAAGTCTGTGAGACTCTTTTATCTCCAATTAACTACCAGAAAACCAGAAGTGGCCCTGTGATTCAAGTGGTAGAGCACTCACCTTGAGCTAAAGAGCTAAGGAACAGCATTCCGGCCCAGAGTTCAAGCCCCATGACCAACAACAACAAAAAAACCAATGTTGAAGGGAAAAAAACATGAATCCTGCTGGGAGTTGGTGGCTTATGCCAGTAATCCTACCTACACGGGAGGCTAAGAACTGAGGATCAAAGTTCAAAGCCAACACAGGCAAAAAGTCCGTTAGACTCTTACCACAATAAACCACCAAAAAGCCAAAAGTAGAGCTATGACTCAAAGTAGTAGAGCAGTAGCCTTGAGCAAAAAAGCTCAAGGACAGGATAGCACCAAACACACATACATGTGTGCACACACACACAACCTACCACACCACAATGCTCAGGATACAGGAATTCAGAACTGTACTGAAAATGCTTGATTTAATTTTCCTATAAGGCCACCCTACTTCTGCTAGAAACAAGCTGCCTTTCAATAAAGCTAAAGTTCTGATTTTATCATTTCAACTAAATTAAGTTTTTGGGGGGAGTTAGGGGTTGGTCATGGGGGAACTCTGGGCATAGGAGCTGTCCCTGAGCTCTTCAGCTCAAGGCTAGTGCTCTACTACTTGAGCCACAGCTCCACTTCCAGTTTTCTGGTGGTTAAATGGAGTCTCACCTACTTTCCTGCCCCAGCTGGCTCTGAACAGTGACCCTCAGATCTCAGCCTCCTGAGTAGCTAGGGTTACAGGTGTGAGCAACCCGTGCCCGGCTTACCTTGCTTTTTGAGCACCATTTGCTTTTGGGGAAGAATAAATAAGTATAGTAGAACCCCATTTACGTACATGTGTGTGTGCGCGCACGCGCCAATACCAGAGCTTGAATTCAAGCCCTGGGAGCTTCCCTTAGCTTTTTTGCTCTACCACTTGAGCCACAGCTCCACTTCTCTTTTTTTTTGTCAGTCCTGGGGCTCAAACTCAGGGCCTGGGTGCTGTTCTTGAGCTGCTTTTTGCTCAAGGCTTGAGCCAAAGTGCCACTTTCAGCTTTTTCTGAGTAGTTTATTGGAGATAAGTGTCACATGGACTTTCTTGCCAGAGTTAACTTTGAACCATGATCCTCAGATCTCAGTTTCCTGAGAAGCTAGGATTACAGGTGTGAGCCAGGAGTACCCAGGTATTTCTGGCACAGTACTAACACACACACACACACACACACACACACACACACACACCAACTACATAGCATTACATTAATTACATTGGCTAGGTGGATCTTATTTTGAAGGTTTCTCAACCAAAAGAGATATTAACATTGTTTTTTGTAACATGTTACAAATTCAAATAACATTGTACAAATTCAAATAGTTTTATTAATTTCCTGAAAATAAACTTTTTAGATAAGATGGTATATTTGTAATTCTGCTATATAGTAGTAACTTTCCCGTTTTTTTCTTACATAGAAACAACATACGAATACTTATTTACTATCAAAAGTTTCATTAATTGTTGTGGGAAAAAAGGTACCATTGTGTACTATTTTGCATTTCTCTATGAATGAGGGTGAGCAATATTCACTTAAGAACTGATTTTCTTTTTACTTTTCTGTGACCTACCTGTTTCACATACTATGTTATTTTGCTATTATATTTTGTTATTTTGCTATTATGCTATTTGTTCAATTTCTAAGAGTGTTTTACATATGGGAGATTAGCACTTGTTAATATGAATCAGAAATGCTTTTCCATTTGTCTTTTCAACTTAGTGACATGCCTAGCATAATGTTTTGTACTTTTATATAAGTAAAATTTTCTTCTATGTTTGTTGTCAATTTTAAGCAGAAAGGCTTTCCTGACTCCAAAATAATAATTTCAAATTGTCCATGATTTTTTCTAGTACTTTGATTAGTCTTTACATTTAAATACTTGAGTCACAGGAATTTATCCAAATAAATTCCATACTTGGCATGAGGTATTAATCCAACACTTATTCTCTAGATGACTTCCAGTTATTCTAGGACCATTTACTAAATTGTCTCCACCTAAATCTTTTCCCTAGTATTCAAGAAGATGTAACTCTATGTCTTGGTTTTGACATTACATCTTACGGTTTAATGTGTCTATTTCTGAGGTAGTATTAAATATTAAGGTTTTATAATTAAATGTTAACATCGCATAATAGCCAAGTTTTGTAAACAGTTCAGATAGTCCACAATAGATGAGTGGATCAAAAAACTGTGGCACCTATACACAATGGAATTTTACACAGCCACTAGAAAGAATATTGTCATTTGCAGACAATGGATGGACCTAGGACAAATTCTGTTAAATGAGGTAAGCCAAGCTCAAGCTCAGAGAGACAAATGGCACATGCGGAAGCTAGATCTAAAATACATGATAAATTATATAGTACTCTAGGCATTCAGTCACAGTGAGACCAAAGGAAGATACTCCTAGGAGAGGAACAAAGTAGTGTAATATACCTCTATGTCTCTAATCATATAACAAAATGAACTCCAAGAAATGGAAACAAGGTTGTTTTTTTTCTTTTTCTTTTACATCTTTATAGAGGGGTAAAAGAGCACAAAAATGGAGGGACAAAGAATAAACAAATACAGCAGTAGTACTCAGTAGAAACTATGTTGAAAATAAACTATACAACTTGTGGGTGGGGATGTAGATGGGAAAAACTGGGAGAGAACAAAGGGTCAATAAGAAATGTACTTACTACTTGACTTATGAAACAGTAGCCCCTCCATATATCACCTTTATAACAAAATTAAAAAATAAAATGTTAATGAGACAGGTTTTCCTGATTTTTATCTAGTTTCCTTCCTTCCCCCACAAAAAAAGGTTTCACTATCCCCTCAATAGTGCATTCTTCATACAAGTCTTACATTTTTTTCCCCCTTGTAAATCTAACCATATTTTACTTTGGTAAATTAAAACATGAAAGATGCATCCATTGGGGCTGGAAAATTTAGGGCTTTTTTTTTTTTTAGTCGGTCTTGGGGCTTGAACTTTGGGCTTGGGCCCTGTCCCTCAGCTCTTCAGCCTAAGGCAATCGCTCTACCGCTTGAGCCACAGCGCCACTTCCAATTTAGGGCTTCTAAGAAGATATTCTAAAAATTTCCCCCTTTGGTAAATCAGCTGCAGACTAGAGACTGAGCGGATTCTGTGCTGGGAAGGCTTCTAAGCTGGCTGTCTTGCAACTCACTCCTACAGAGAAAGGAAGGTTCTGGAACACACGGTTTACTGTCCGGGTATCTGCAAGGGAAGAGCTTTCTGCTTTCAACAGTGACGGGTAAGGTCCATGCTAGGAGGTCCAAGTCATCCCAAGAGCCAGGCTGCATCTGTACCCAACAGCACTGTCTCCATCTCCAAACCTTCCAGCGTTGGGCCTGAACGATAGCCAACCAGAAGACCCACGGGTACTGAGTTTCTGCTTCCCTGATTCCTAGCCAGGTTGAAGGAGGGTGCACTTTAAAGGAGATCTTATTACTTTTCCCAGACCTTTTGGCTCAAAATAAACAGATACACAGTAGTTTGTGTTTGGAATTAAATTGTCAATGATATAACTGAAATTTCCACTGATGTTTCCATTTATTTGGGGTGTGTGCATCTTCACCATTTCTTCGTAGTGTTCCTTGATGACAAGTGGTAAGTGATGAAAATGACAGGTAGGAATGTCACTGTCACATTAATGTGGTCTGTAAAGCCCACAATGCCAAACTCAGGTGGCTCAAAGACAAGTTGGTGGCCAAGAAACTGCCCACACAAAGCAGCAACTGTTGTGTTCTCACAGAACCCCTCCAATAAGGGGATGTAGGTCTCGGGCGTCTCTTCCCACACATTTGTGACATCGCAAAATGAGGATGTGATGTTTGTAGTTCCCAATGGCCTTCACATCTTCTAGTTTACACATGACTATGTATAGTGAGTAGGCACAACGTAAGTGTTTTTTAATTCCCATGATAAAATGAGTTTCGTACTGTCATTTTAAAAATGCAAGATACCTCACCAAACATTAGGCTCATGTACACGATGAGTCACCAAAGAACTACAGGGCTGGGGCCCTGTAGTTCAAAAGCATCTTTACTAATTTTTTAAGTTCTTTCTTTACTTTTCCATCTGCAGACCAGACTTCAGCGGGCAGCGCTGGCAGGCGGGATGCGCCCCGCCCCCGCGCCCCGCCCCACACGCCATGGACCCAGCGCGGGCACCGGGCAGGGCACCGGGCAGGGCTGGCGCGGGGAGGACAGTGGGCTGAGCGGCCGGGGCCCGACCCGGTGGACGGGGCCTGAGCACTTTCTTTTTTCTTGTGGGGCCTGAACTCAGAGGCTGGACACTCGCTGAGTTCTTTTGCTCGAGGCTAGCATTCTAACATTTTGAGCCACAGCTTCACTTCCAGTTTTTGAGTCGTCAATAGGAAATAAGAGTTTGACGGGGACTTTTCTTCCCAGGCTGGCTTTGAACTGCGATCCTCAGATCTCAGCCTCCTTAGTAGCAGCTAGGATTACAGGTGTGAGCCACCAGCATCTGGAGCACATTTCTTATTTAATGTATCTTAAAAGCTATTTATCTTTTTTGTCGGTCGTGGGGCTTGAACTCTGGGCCTGGGCACTGTCCTCAGCTCTTCAGCTCAAGGCTAGCGCTCTACCACTTGAGCCACAACACCACTTCCGGCTTTTTCCGCTTCTGTGGTGCTGAGGAATTGAACCCAGGGGTTGGGTTGCAAGACAAGCACTTTACCCCTGAGCCACCTTCCTAGCCCCCTTAAAAGCTATTTTATCTTTTTGCTATATTTTTCTTGCTATAAATTGTTATCTTTTTCTTGTTGTTATAAATTGTATCTTTCATTGTTCCAACTGCTTCTTATTTCCATTGTGTTAATTCTGATTCTGGGCAAGTTATTTAATCTCTTATAGTCTTATTTTCCTCACCTACAGAACTGAGCAAGGCAATTATATGACTTTTTGAATAATGCAAAGAATATAGCACCATGTCAGCCTAGTTATTATTTTTAAATATCAGCATTACAATTTGTAAATATTTAAGTTTATCTTCCATAATATGATTTATATTTTCTCACTATAAATTGCCATACCATTTTCTAAATAAACATTTTCCTTCTTATTCCAAATTGTAGACTCACTCAACTCCTCAACTGAGTGTACAATAAACCCATAGTTAGTTAACACAAACCAGTCAACCTTTTACCTAATTACTCCTCAAGACTTGTAGATTTATTACTGCTGACAGTCTAGAAATGAAATCTATAGCTTAGAAATTCTTGGATCAGTTAGCATGTATGTGTTTTTTTTAAGATGGTATGTAGTTCAATTCCAATTACATAAAACATTAACATACATAGAGAGAAAATGCTTTCTTTATTAGGAAAGGGGGGCAATACTGGGGTTTGCCATTAGGGTTTTGCACTTGCTAGGCAGATGCTATGCCAACTGATCTACACTTACAACTTTTTTTTTATACAGTCTAGAAAACATATTGCCTAAGCTGGCCCAGAATCATGAGCCTCTGAATCTCTACCTCCTAAATAACTAGGATTACAGGTGTGAGCCACCAGCATCCAGTGAAGATAAAAACAAAAAACAAAAAAACTTTTTTTGTGCTGGTACTGGGGCTTGAACTCAGGACCTGGACACTGTTTGTAGCTTTCCCCTCAAGGCTGGCACTCTATTATCTGAGCCACAGCTCCAATTGAGCTTTTTGGTGATTAGAGATTGGCCTTGAATTGTGATCCTCAGATCTCAGGCTCACAAGTAGCTAGGATTATAAGCATGAGCTACTGGCACCTGGGGAAAATTCTTTGAAAAAGCCACCACTGTTCTGAGTAAGCATTTACTGAGTTTCTTTGTAAGTTAAAGCTGAAGGCACAACTCAAGTGGTAGAGCCCCTGCAATGCAAGTGCACATCTCCAAGTTCAAATCACAGTACCAAGGAAGGGGTAACAATGCTCAATAGGAAATGTACCCATTACTTTACTTGTGTAACTGTAACCCCTCTGTACAGTATCTTTTCAACATTTTATTTTTTTTGTCGGTCATGGGGCTTGAACTCTGGGCTTGGGTGCTGTCCCTGTTCTCTTCAGTTCAAGGCAAGCACTCTACCACTTGAGCCACAGCAGCACTTCCTGTTTTCTAGTGGTTTATTGGAGATAAGAATCTCAGTGAGTTTCCTGCCAGGACTGGCTTTTAAACTCCATCCTCAGATTTCAGCCTCCTGAGTAGCTTGGATTACGGGGGTGAACCACCAACACCTGGCCTTCAAACCTACAGTACCATCATAAAGTTTTATGAAACACTAAATCAATGAATCTCAGAGACAGATGAATATACCTACATTCACAACACAACTAATTCAAGTTCTAGTATTAACCACCAAATCAACCTTACTATGGATTTGTGATATTAGCAGAATGGCAGCTAAGACAGCAGAGGGATATATAATTTGATGTATAACAGAGAAATGAGAAAAAAACTAAGTGTTACGATAGTGAGTTTTGTTGAACTATTCTTGGTCTGGGGGTGCATCTCAGCATCAAAGTACCTATTTAGCATGCTTATGGCCCTGGGTTTGATCCCCAAACTCACAAAAATGTATTATACATATACATGTAATATTATATGTATACTATATATAATTAAATTTTGAAATGAATATTCTTTTACCACACAAGATTATAGAATACAAAAGTGGCATAACAATATCATAGTAAAATGCTGGTTTACTTCAATAAGCCACCAAATAGAATGGCAAGGAAAAACAATTTGTACATTAGAATTTGATCTGTTTCAAACAGAAGACATTATTGTAAATAATACTAAATATAAGCACAATTTAGGGGATAAGGCCAAGAGACTGGTTGGCTTAAACTTTCAGATTTAATTTATAGCTGTTCACCAGTCATCTATGGTTTTGACAAGTTACTTACCAACTTGTGCCGCCATTTCTCCGAAAATTTATCCCCTAAGATGAGGATAATTCTTGCAAACTGTGTCACAAGGATTTTGAAAGGAACCATGAGTTATTGTGTAATGTTCTGGAAATTCCTCAGGTGTACGGTCCTACACAAAGTAAAGTATTATTATACATCTAACAGTAGCACCTACGTTGATTTTCTTTTCCCCTACATTCCACATTGTGATTCTTGGGTACTAGAGGTCTAACTCTGGTAATTAATTACTTTTCTTCAAGTCTTCACATCATCCATGTATTTCTATTCCTTAGAAAATATTGTGAAAAGCAGGAGTTATAAAACAATAAGCTTCTCTGGCCTTATATGTTTTGGATATAAGGCACATAAAAAAATTTAGTATTTTAAAATCTGCTCTTCAGTGAATAATTTTATTTCATGTATTTATGTATTTATTTTCCTATGCTACTTTTTAAATTTTCAACTACATTTAAAGGAGCAGTTCGTTCGC
Organism: Dipodomys merriami; assembly: GCF_024711535.1. Taxonomy (NCBI): domain Eukaryota; kingdom Metazoa; phylum Chordata; class Mammalia; order Rodentia; family Heteromyidae; genus Dipodomys; species Dipodomys merriami. The sequence continues at coordinate 20,578,569 of NW_027202715.1, read as the reverse complement.
AGACTTATGTTTTATGAACAGAGAGAACGGGTCAGAAGATGAAGCAAGAAAGACAAACAATGCCCTTCTAATTCTAATTTCTGATATGTGATCAAAATGACTAATAGTAGAAATTATTTTGAGATGTAAGAAATATCAAATCAATGTTCATCTTCTAACTTCTACGAAAGTGCTGCAAATAAACTGTTTTTTTAATTGGTGGCTTTACTAATTGCTACTCTTCAACAATACATGCATACACATATACAGTACATATATATATGAACATATACACATACGTACATAATTTTTAAGCTTTTAGTCTTACGCTGTTCTCAAAATGCATTTTGAGTTTATGTGCAAGGTAAGAGGGATATGAAACATGGTATCTTAACTATAACTGCAGCTATAAAATAGCACTTTTGTAAAATTTATTTTTAAATAAAAATTTGGAATTATTAACAAAAACTGAAACTAGTTTCTTCCCAGGTGAATAAATATGCTTCTACTTTATTGATATGTCAGGAGAAACATTTGGGAGATTGAAAGTAATATTTGGCCAGGTACCAGTGGCTCACATCTATATTCCTGAGATCTGTGAATCTCAGTTCAAATCCAGCCCAGGTAGCTAAATCCAAGGCTCTATGTCCAATTAACTAACAAAAAACAAGACGTGCAAGTGTGGGTCAAGTGACCTTGAAAAGAAAGAAAAGGCTCTGAGTTTAAGTCCCAGTAGAGGAAACGCAGGAAGGAAGGAAAGGAAAAAAGGAGGAAGGTGCATAGGAAGTCTTTCAATGTCTATTTGCCTTATATCTTTTTTTTTTCTGCTTGCAATACTGGGGTTTGAACAGAGGATTTTGTGCTTGCCTAGCAAGCTCTCTAACATCTAAGTCATAGCCCAGCCCTTTTTGCTTCAGTTATCTTTCACCGTTTCCTCAGACATATGGACATCTCAGACTGAAATCCTTCTCTGTCTCTGGTGTAGCAAGCATGCCCAACCATATCCAGCTTGTTTCTGAAACAAGGTCTTGCTTTTTTTTTTTTTTTTTTTTTGGTTGGCCATGGCTCTTGAACTCAGGACCTGGGTGCTGTCCCTGAGCTCTTTTGTTCAAGGCTAGTGCTCTACCACTGAAGCACAGCTCCACTGCCAGTTTTGGGGTGTTGAACTAGAGACAAGAGTCTCAGGGTTGAGAATGTGGCTTATGAAGAAGCCATAGGTTTGATTCCTCAGTACCAGATAAACAGAAAAGGCCAGAAGGGGCACAGTGGCTCAAGTGGTAGAGTGCTAGCCTTGAGCAAAAAGCAGCTCAGGGACAAAGCCCAGATCTCAAGCTCAAGCCACAGAACTGGCAAAAAAAAAAAAAAGTCTCACAGACTTTCCTGCCCAGGCTGGAACCATGATCCTCAGATCTCAGCCTCCAAAGTAGGTAGGATTACAGGCATAAGTCACCAGTGTCCAGCCTAACCCTGTTAATCTCTTAAATTCAGTTTTCTCATCTGTAAAATGGAGACTTATACCTGCAATAGCTACCATAAAATACTTTGAGAATTAAACGAAGTACTTAAAAAAAAATTATAAACCACAAGAATCTATTGAAACAGTGCTTTTTTTTTTTTGGTAGGTTGTGGGGCCTGAACTCTGGGCTTGGGTGTTGTCCCTGATCTCTTCAGCTAAAGGCTAGTGTTCTACCATTTGAGCCACAGTGCCACTTCCAGCTTTTTCTGCTTATGTGCTGCTGAGGACTTGAACCCAGGGCCTCATGCATGCAAAGCAAGCACTCTACCATTGAGCCACCATCCCAGCCCTGAAACAGCCCATTACTTACAAATTATGGTCATAATATAATATAATTTCTGACATGAAACAAATCAAACACATACAAAATATTTATTTAGGTTTATCAACACCAATTTATACCTATGACTGATATTTAGTAAATAAACTTGTCAATAGTAATACATTTCCTATAGGTTATCTTAAGATGTTCAGAAGTAAATCTGTATCTATAAAAACTAATAATTTGCTGGGCATCAGTGGTTCATGCCTATAATCCTAGCTACTCAAGAGGCTGAGATCTGAGGATCACAGTATTCAAAGAAAGCCCAGGCAGGAAAAGTCTGTGAGACTCTTATCTCCAATAAACCACTCAGAAAACAGGAAGTGGTACAGTGTCTCAAGTGGTAGCATGCTAGCCTTGAGCTGAAGAGCTGAGGGACAGCGCCTAAGCCCAGAGTTCAAACCCCACAACCAACAAAACAACAACTACTAATAATTCATTTAAAGGGACTCATAAAGCATACTGAAGATTCATTATTTCCTTGCTAGTTATAAATTAGGAAACTGAGACACTAGCTTCAGAAAGTACTTAAAAAGGTCGAAGGACTCATAAAACATACTGAAGATTCATTATTTCCTTGCTAGTTATAAATTAAGAAACTGAGACACTAGCTTCAGAAAGTACTTAAAAAGGTCTTGCCCTTTGCCGGTGGCTCATGCCTGTGATCCTAGCTACTCAGGTAGCTGAGATATGAGGATTGTGGTTAGAAGCCAGCTTGAACAGCAAAGTCCCTGAGACTCTTACCTCAAATTAAGCTGGAAATGGAGCTGTGGCTCAAGTGGTAGAACACTAACTTTGAGCAAAAAAACTCACAGACAGCACCTAGTCCTAGCATTCAAACCCCAGCAGTGCCACCAAAAAGTAAAAGTTCTTATGTAGGAAAAATACACGAAAGTGAAATAGACATTAATTTCTCGAGAAATATTTCAGAAATAGCTAAGGTGACAGAATACCTACACAAAACAAAGACGAATGTGAACTTAATCAGCTAAATCTCCAAAATGGTTCCAAGGATGTCAAGAATGGAAACACTTTCCCAAAAGGCCATAGGCAAAATCTATTTACTATATACAAGGCCAGGTCCTCTAGTGAATTATCATGATTCAACGCCTCTACTCAGTCCTATCATCTCAAAGCTACTCATTTTTTGGTCTTAGATCTGAGAATGGAGGTTTAAAAGCTGTAAGTACAAGCAAACAAATCCAAGAGACTCATCGTCAAATAATCCAAACATGGGAGGACACACACACACACACTATAAGTGTGACTCAAATGACAGAGTGCCAGCAGTGCAGACTCATGCCTGTACATTAATCTTAGCTACTCAGGAGGCTGAGACCTGAGGATCAAGTTCAAAGCCAGTCCAGGCAGGAAAGTTCATGAAACTCTTATTTCCAATTAGCCACCAAAACAAACAAAAACAAAAAACAGAAGTTGGAGCTGTGGCTCAAGTGGTAGATCCATATCTTTGAACAAAAAAGCTCAAGGACAGTGCCCAGGCCCTGAGTTCAAGTCCCAGGGCAGGTAAACACACACACAAACATCATCATTCAAGCACCTTAAATCAAGATGGAAATTAAAGATGAAGACCCTAGTTTTTCCTACTTTTCTGTATCATGGAACTAAGATTTCTGATAACAAAAGGTTTTCCTCAGGATCAAAAACACAAATACACACATAAATACATATATAAAAGTAAGTAATCCAGCCCCAAACCTACTTCCTACTTCCTGGCAACTTATGTGATTACTAAATCTTGCTTTAATTCCACAATGACATTTCCCATTATTTAATTTTCATAGGATATATCATATAAAATTTTAATTCTTTCCATTTGTTTTACTTATACCTTAATTCCCAACCCAAAATCTAAATTTATGTGACAATTTCTTTTTATTTTCCTATTCCATAGACTGTGGTACATACTTTAGACAAAATGAGTTGGCCCCTAAATCCCCAAAAAGGGATACTAAAGAGAAAATCTACCCTCCCAACTTTAAATTAGTAAGTAATGTTTCCAGGATCACAATGGAATTATCACAATGTTAACTATACCACAAAGGGGCTAGTTAGGTTTTTTGAATCTAAGGTATAGTTAAAAGCTACTTCAAAGCCAGGCACTGCTAGCTTGCCTATAATCCTAGCTACTCATATGGCTGATATCTGAGGATTTTAGTTCAAAGCCAGCCTGGACAAGGAAGTCTGTCAAACATCTCCAATTTTTGGTAAAAAAGGCTGGAAGTAAATAAAGCTGAGGCTCAAGTGGGAAGACACTAGCCTTGAGCAAAACCAAAACCAAAAAACAAAAGAAAAAAAACTCAAGGATAGTGCCAGGCTATGAATTCAAGGCCCAGAACAAGCACCAAAAAAAAAAAAAAAAAAAAAAAAAAAAAAGGAAAGAAAGAAAGAAAAAGCTATTCCAAACAGTAGTCATACCATTACAGTCAGTCAGTATACTGACAATTTCTATGTGCTGGCCTTTTACTATTTACTTGAGCTTTCTAAAACAATGCACAGATGTTTGGCCTATAGAACACCCTATGTACAAAGAAAAGTAAAAACCTCACCTTCAAAATCTCAATTTGAAACAACATTCCAAACCTAAGCAAAAATGTAAAGGAAGGCCTCAAACATAAAGACAATAAACAAATATATTACAAATATATTAGCATCCTGAGTACCTCAATGCCTGAGATTATAAAAATCTAGTAAATTCCATAAACTATCCTTTGAGGTACAGTACAAGAAAGCTGCTATTTATCTTGAGTTGTACAATAATTAAACGTATTAGATCATTATCATTCATCCAACAAAAATTATAAATTAAGGCAGAAGAGATTAAGACCCTAACTACAAAGAAAGGATATGAATTCTACAGTATTTGTAAATTAGAAAAAAAAGGTAGTGAGATGCACACAAAAATGAAACTTCAATACCTATTTTATATCTACATTAATTTCAAAAAAGTAGAGTAATAATAGAAACCACTTATATAAATAAACTGATCAAGAAAAATAATTGCTACAAGAAATACTTAACTACCATTACTGTTAAAAGTTAAAAGAAACTCCATATATGTGGTCTTAATCTGAATTTACAGCTTAATAACAATTTTTAGTTAACATAACTGAAAGCAAAAACAGCAATATTTCTGAAAGTAGTATTTAATTTTAAAACATATAGGAAAACAGAACATGAAATGTGACCAAATTCCTCAAAATTCTTATTACCTGAAATTTTTATTTTGCTTATTATAACTACTGCTACAAACCCCACATTCACAAAATCTTTTATAGCTAACATGGACAGTCAAAAGTGGAAGAGAGAAATAAAAGGCATTTCCAACTAAACCAAATAAAATTGTATATCTAAAATATGATAGTGATAAATAATGGAATCAAAATATATTTTAGGCTGGGTGCTGGTGGCTCAGGCCTGTAATCCTAATTACTCAGGAGGCTGAGATTTGAGGATCGTGGTTCAAAGCCAGCCCAGGCAGGAAAGGTCATGAGACTCTTACCTCCAAAACAGTCAGAAGTGGCACTGTGGCTCAAGTGGTAGAGCACTAGCCTTGAGCAAAAGAAGCTCAGGGCCAGCACTCAGGCCCTGAGTTCAAACCCCAGGACTAGCAAAAATAATAAATAAGTAATAAATAGTATACATTATATTTTATATTATATCACATATAATATATATAAAGAATGCATATATACGTACATATTTTAGGTAAGTAACTGAAAAAGAATGCTTTCATTCAGCCCCCCTCTCCTCACTGAACAGAAACATCACAGAATAAACTAAAATCTGTCCAAGGTGGCTCTATACCTTTATACTCTAGATCAAAGATTATCAAAGAAGGCCACTTTTCTCTATTGTTTCTCTATTGTTTTACAATGTCACGCAATAAGAAAATACAAATACATGGGGCTGGGAAGGTGGCTCAGTGGTAGAGCACTTGCCTTGCATGCTCAAGGCCCTGGGTTCGATTCCTCAGCACCACATAAGAAAAAAGCCAGAAGGGGCGCTGTGGCGCAAGTGGTAGAGTGCTAGCCTTGAGCTGAAGAGCTGAGGGACAGCGCACAGGCCCAGAGTTCAGGCCCCACGACCGGACCCAAAAAAAAAAAAAAAAGAAAAGAAAATACAAATACAACAGTGGTAGATTTTTTTAAGACAAAAATGCTAAAAGCATGCAAAATGTCAAAGATATATTTTACTCGTTCTTTGTTTATAAGCCTGATAAAGGATTATAGGCTTAGGTGTTCAGAAATTATACATCATTTCCAATTTTTTAACGATATAATTATTAGAAATGGTAAGATAACTTTTTTAACTTACCTGGTTTCTTCCTGGATTTTTCATGACCTAGCTGTCCTAGATCATTACATCCACATGTGTACACAGTTCCATCATCCAGAACAAAGACTGTATGTCTGAGTCCACATCCTACATCTCGGATTTTTTTATTTATAAAAAAGTCACTTTTTCTGGGCTCTAGTACAATTTCTTCATCAATTCCACCCAAACCTAGTTGTCCAAAAGATGCATTTCCCCAGCACAACATGCTTGTAATTATTTTGGTCTTCCAGTTTCAATAAAAAACTCCCTTCTGAAACACTGGGAAGTTGGAAGTACCCTATGTCTGAAGAGATAGAAAAAAAGTTAACATGACTTCAAAGAAAACCTGATACACAATTGTTTGCATCAAGTACTAGGCTACAGTAATTACTATACAATAAACATTAAACATATTTATAAGATGCTACAAGTAAATATTCTATCTCAGAAATTAATCAGCTATATTTTTTAATGTATTACAAACAAATGTTTAGGAAAAACAAGTTTCTACAATTCTTTGCAAAACTTAAAACATAGTAACTAGTTTGACTCGTTACTTTATGACACACTACATATTAACTATGATACACTCTATAATAACTAAAGGAAACAAATCCTGAATGGAATTGAGTTTTTGTTTTTGTTTTCTTTAAATAATTTCAGTACCAGTATAAAAAAAAAGTTTATTTTCTATTCCTGGGGCTTAAACTCAGGGCCTGAGCACTGTCCCTGAGTTTTTTTGTTCAAGGACAGTGCTGAAACACTTGAGCAGCTCCACCTCCAGCTTTTTAGGTAGTTTATTGGAGATGAAAGAGTCTCACTTGGCTGGGAAGGTGGCTCAGTGGTAGAGTGCTTGCCTCCCAAGCATCAGGCCCTGGGTTTGATTCCTCAGCACCACATAAACAGAAAAAGACTCAAGTGGCGCTGTGGCTCAAGTGGTAGAGCACTAGGCTTGCGCTGAAGAGCTCAGGGACAGTGCCCAGGTCCAGAGATCAAGCCCCATAACCGACAAAAAAAAAAAGTCTCACAGACATTTCTGTGACTGGATCTGCACTGAGATCTTCAGATCTCAACCTTCCGAGTAACTAGGATTACAAGTGTGAGCCACTGGCACCAGGTTAGAAAATCTTTTCAATATCGAAAAACATACACTCAACTGCAGAAATACAACCTAGCAATCTCTCTTAACTCCTAACTTAATTAAACAATCTAATACCTACCTCCACATCAACAAAATACTGAAGTTCTTATCTGTAACAGAAATGAAACCCATTATGGAAAATTGTATTAATTCCTCACTATTTAAAAGACTTCTAATTATTCATACTAATGAGGTATATAGGAAATTAAGATTTTTCTGTACAAGTTAATAGATTTCATTATGACAAAATTTACATGTATATAATGTATTTTATCAATTCAACCCCTTCCCACTTGTTATTAAGCTGTAATCTTAAAATACCGTATTTTTTAGTCAAAATACTAACATCTTAACTTCTCTATTAATATAACTTTAAAACGGAATCAGTGGGATTATAACAACAACAACAACAAAAAGTGCAGCCTAAATGTCAAGATCCTCCTCTGAGTAATCTGTACCTCTGGGATAACTATTAGAAGACCCGGTGGAATCGGGGGGGGGGGGGGGGGCCGGACGGAATGCTTATGATCCCATCCCAGGAGTGCTGGTTTTTCAGGAATAGGAGAGGGGGGCAGGGACAATGATGGTTCCGTGGTGAAAGCTGCAGAACTTTCCAGTACACTGAACAGTGCTTCGGCTAGTAAAGGACAGAAGTATCAGAAGTCCTCTTCCTTTAATCCTCTATAGACTTTTAAAACACATCGCAAAGAAAGAAAGAAAGAGAGAGAGAGAGAGAGAGAGAGAGAGAGAACCCAAGTCATCCTTACTCCTGCTGTAGTCACACACATTCCTTACACCTAGCCTACGGGAAGTTTCAGGATCCAATTTTCCTGCATTTCGGACGTCCCATCCCACTAGACCCATCCATGAACTGCAAGTCTGTTCATGGGGGTCTGTGGGGGGTGGGACATGGGTCCCCGACAGTTTCGGAGAGTTCTTCTACACGGTCTTCCCTCCCACCCCACCCCTTTTTTTTTTTTTTTAACAAAGGGAGAGGACAAGAGAAGTCTCTCGGATCTCGGCGTGGTAGGTTGAGCCACCTTTTCTTTAAGAAGTCGGAAGGGGTTAGTGGAAAGTCGTCCTCTCACCAGCAACAGGTTAGGAGAGTGAGAAGCAGTTTCCAGTCTTTCCCTGACCACGCACCCCCCCACACAGTGGCTCACGTGCGGGGGGGGGGCAGGGGGGGGGCGGTGGAGGGACAGGGTCCTCACACACTCGCTCACACCCAGCCTCGCGGGCCGGCCCGGCCAAATCACCCCGCAGCTGCCCGCACGCACGCACGCACGCAGGAAGAGGCTGGTCGGTTCGGGCTGGGCCCCCGCCGGCCTCAGCCCCCCAGGGGGAGGCCCTGCCTCTGGGACGGGCGGGCGTTCCGGCCCCGGGGGGGGGGAACGAGGGGGTGGGAGAGCCCACGACCCTGCCCGGGTCCCCACCCCCGCCCACCCCGCACCCCAAGCGAGCGCCCCCTCGCCGGCCCGGCCTGCGGAGGTCCCGTCGCGGCCAGCCGCCGTCCCACGCCCCCCAGCGCCGCCGCCCACCCGGGCAACGACTCCGCCCGCCCCGCAGGGCAGGGACAGCCGCAGGCCAGCCGAGCCGGGCTCCGCGGCCGCCCAGGCGAGAGGTCCCCTCCACTTCCCGGGACCCTCCGCCGGCCATCAGTGCCGGCGACCACCAGGGCCGTTCCCCCCCGCGCCGCCGCCGCCCCGTCGGGGCCGCCGCTCCCCTCCCCTCCAACCCCCTACTCCGCCCCTGTGAAACTTTACCCGGTGCCTCAGAGAAACGCTGCCGCCGCCACTCTCCAGTCCCGAGACAGCCGTCAGCGGACCCGGATGGAGCGGGAGGGGAGGACTGGAGGCGAGCGGGGTGGAGAGAGAGCACGAGGGGTGGAGAAGTTGAGGGAAGAGGCTGACGAGAAGGGAGAGGGGGGAGGTGACTTCGGGGAAGGGGGAAGGGGAAGGGTTGGCCGGAAGTGAACCGCGTGACACGCGCCAGGGCCCGCCCACTTCCGGTCTGCGCGCAGGAGCTAGAATCCTCCCGAGGTACCGGGCCCCAGGCGCCTGCGCGGCGGGCAGCTTTGTGCTGGTCTGGGGTCCCTGTGAGCAGCCAGCCACCTGCGGAGAAGTTGGCCTGGGCCGGGGGCGGGGGGGGGGGGAACAGGACCCAGGAAGTGTCAGTCAGGCCGTTAATATGTCTTTAATCAAGCTGTGGGCCGCCCCAGGAGCACCCAATGAGGAAAATCGCCTCGGCCTTTGTTTGTGGGGGTAGGGTCGGTCCTCTGCGCACAGTCTCTAGCCTTTGGGGGGTTTTCCTACCTTTCCTAGGAATTTGAAGACGCAGTTGAAACTAGTCAAATAGAAAGATGAAGACAGGTAACTTATCTTTACTATTGATAACAATGGCTCGTTACAGGTCAGCTTCATGGGCCCAGGTTCCTGGTTACAGTGGGCTCACCACGATTTCTACCATCTCTCTGGAACATAAGCTTAAATGGCCTGGCCTTATTCAGCCCGAGGAAACTAGAGCAAATAGCTAGAGCCTGTGCTTTATAAAGGTTTCACCCGCCTGGCTTTCACACTTTAACCGAACCCAATCAGTGTTAAGCCAAGTTGTTAGGGCCAGGAAGGTTTATTCTGTTAAGAATGGTAGAGTAGGGCTGGGAAGGTGGCTCCTTGGTAGAGTGCTTGCCTCCCATAAGCCAAGTTGTTAGGGCCAGGAAGGTTTATTCTGTTAAGAATGGTAGAGTAGGGCTGGGAAGGTGGCTCCTTGGTAGAGTGCTTGCCTCCCATGCATGAGGCCCCGGGTTCGATTCCTCAGCTCCACATAAGCAGGAAAAAGCCAGAAGTGGCGCTGTGGCTCAAGTGGTAGAGTGCTGGCCTTGAGCTGAATAGCTGAGGGACAGCGCCCAGGCCCAGAGTTCAGGCCCCACGACCGACAAAAAAAAAAAAAAAAAAGAATGGTAGAGTGGCTTCCTGAACCACTGTTACTTATAGCATATTAGAACACAATATATACATAATACTATAGCAGTTATATTTAACATTTCTAGAGATGTTTCAGGCCTAGAATACAATATATCTGAAAATAATTGTTCAAGGAAGCAATTATTACATGACCAACATTTTATCACAAACATAAATAATGAACATACACTAATGTTTATCAAATCAGAGATAAGCGAAAATTCAAAGAACAAATAGTGAAATGGTGCTGAAAGACTATCTTTAACACAGGTTCCTCGCTCTTCATTTCTTGGGGAGAGATGATTGACAAAAACTGGTAGCCAACAATCTACTAGCATCTGGGAAAGAGAAGAGTCAGGAAGATTCCTGCAGCTAACTTAAATGATCTAGGACCACCACATGGTCCAGGAGATACGGGCCCTTTCCAGCAAATGACAACTATAAGTATAGCCCCAAATTATTTAAAAACAAGGAAATTTGGGGATTTTATATTAACTGAAGACCCACCTCCCTATGAAGCCTTGCCTTGAAATAATCCTCAAGCCTCAGGACTGCCGCGATTAAAGGACCTGCACTGTCATGCTAGGCTTTATTTTTCAACAAGTTATAGTTATGTTACCCTCAAAACTGTGGGTCCTTCTTCCTTAGTACCTGGGCTTACAGATGAGTGCCATAATCTCTAGCTTAGGTTCTACTACTGGAACCTAACCTACGACTTAGAGGTGAATGTTGAGACTAAAAGGAATTACACAATAGGCTGTGTTTCTTTTTTACCGGAAAGTCTATTTCAGATGAGGAAATGTCTATGCTATAACATGTTTGAATAAGTGCATTAATTTCCTGGGCTGTTTTAACAAATTATACCACAACTTATGTATCTTAACAGAAATTTATTGTCTCACAGTTCTGGAGGTCAAGTCTTGAAGGCAGCAGTTTGGTTTCTTCTTGTTTCCAGGGGGAGAATTTATTTTCAGTGCCTCTCTCCTATTTTCTGCTGCTTGAAAATTGGAAATTTTGTGGAAGTAGTATTCTAATCTCTGTTTCCATCTTCACTTGTTGTTTTCCTTTCGTGTCTAAGTCCAAATTTCCCTCTTTCTATAAGGACACCAGTGATTGGGTTATAACCCACTCTCAATCCATTATGAGCTCATCATAATTTGATTGCATCTACAAAGACTTTATTTCCCAGTAAGGTCACACAGGTCCCTGAAGTGAGCATTTCAACACATTTCCAGCAAATGTTAAGGGCGTGTGAAGGCAATAAGTTGGGCCGAACTGATGCACTTTACAGAAAATTACTTCTCCCTCAGTTCTTATGTTAATGATATATCTCATTGGGTTGATAAAGGATTTCAAGAGATAACACTATACATTGTAACATTGTACCCATAGCAGCAGCTATACATGGAAAGAGTTTTGTAAATGTCTATTACCATTACTAGTATTTTCTCCCCAAACTACAAATAGGGATAGTATCAGGTTAATTGGGAAAGCATAGCACTAGAAAAACAAAAGTAAAGTATTTTTAAAGGATAATTATCAGGCTACTGAGAGATCACTAAAAGATTCATTCTTAGCTGTTTTGTTCTTGCTTTCTTCTATTCAGCCATACTGCTTCCTGATGAGCCTGACCTCACTTCATCAGTGTCCCTAACTCCTTAACTCACCAGTCTTCCTGACCTCCCTATCCATAAAACTACCCTCTCCATCCCCATCATGGCTGAGACATGGAGGATATCTCAGTTCAAAGCCATCCCAGGCAATAAATTCCTCAAAACTCCATCTGTAAAAAGCCAGGCTGGAAGTGTGGCTTAAGTGGTAAAACTCCAGCCATACAGATGAGCACAGGCTCTGAGTTCAAACACTGGTACTGGCCAAAAAAAAAAAAGTAATCTTCAAATATTTAAATAGATGCATAACTGTTTTTGTATTCAAGACTAAAACCTTCATAAACTTTCAGTATTCTGTCCTTCAATATCTTACACAGCTTGTGCTCATTTTCTATTTATTGAATTATCAGTGGGGCTGGCTGGCAGTGTTGTAAATTATTACACACTTTTAAAAATAAATTTGGTAATGTATTGAAGAACGCAAGTTTTCTTCTTAATAATTATAGTTATAATAATATTTATTATAATACATTTCACAGGTAAATTATTTACCTATTGTGTCACTTCCAGTTTGTATCCTAAGAAAATAGAAGATATGTTGGTCATGATGGTGCATTTTCCATTTGAAATTCTAAATGGACAAGAAATTTGAAGGGGAACACTATTCAATTCACCTTAGTCCTTTAACAACAATTCATAATTATTCTTCCATTCTAATTTTTCTAAAATCTTAATGTGACTTACACCTATCTCTAGATTACTCTCATGGAGAACTGGTGATCTATGGGGTAACATAGTTTGAAAACTTTCTGAGAATGGAAGACCGACATTGTGTATGTAACTGCTCCCTGTAGATAATTTATTAGCTTAAAATGTTGGCATTTGTTAAGTGCGTTTAATTCTACCAACTTCATTTTCTTCTCATGGACTCCACTGTTCTTAACTTCAATACTATTTTCCAATTCATCCTTTTACTCTCCTTCCCCATCTTATATTTCCTTCTTGCTTTTAATTTTTTTTTTCAGTAGTAGGGTTTGAACTCAGAGATTCATGCTTGTTAGGCTGACATGATAATATTTGAGCCATGCTCCAAGCCCTTCTTTCTTGCTTTCTCCTTCTCCTTTTCTTCCTCCTGCTTATCCTCCTCTACAACCTTCTCCTTGCTTTTTCTCCATCTTTTCCCTCTTTGTTTTTTAAAAGAGGGTCTTACTGTATATAGCTCAAGCTACCCTGGAGCTCCTATCTTCCCAACTCAGCCTTCCAAGTGCTGGGAGTATGGACCATCACTACTGGCCGTTGTTTTCTTCTGTTTTGAAAAACAAAAATAGACTTCCGTTTAAGCATTTTTAGACGGAACCATTTGATTCGGCAAAAATTTGTGGAACATAAGATCAGGAACTCTGTTAAAAAAAATTCTGGACAATATGAAAGTAGATTATGGATTGACCTCATGATAATATATACTCAGCAAGACATAAAACCCAACACATTATAGTGATAAACATTCTAATAAAGATTGTATGGCACATGTGATCACTTTTTGTTCCTTTTGAAAGAACAGACTGTCCAAAAGAATTCGCGACCAATTGTCCTTGAGTGAGCAACTAAAAAAAGCCTCCTATGGGTTTTGTTTTTGTTTTTGTTTTTTTATCCACCCCTGCTTTCCAGAGTTGGAGCTTTCATCCAATCAAGGGATTGTGCAACCTTTCCTACTATGGTCCCTCAATGAGTCCCTCCAGTCTAGAAAGTTCCCTTTTTTCTTCCCTGTCTTAGGGACCCCATGGTTGTTTTTTGTTTTTTGTTTTTTTTCTCTTTGGTCTTTAGCCTAGAACTATGGCTTCGGCCTAAAACACATAAAACACTCAAATCTTTTACAAAATTCACTCAACAAGTCTTACTGAGTGCGTTCTCTGTGCTGCCCTCCAATCTGTCTAGAGAAGAGATATGCAAAAACAAGAAGGCAAGCAGATAAAAGGACCTTGAAGGCTGGAGCTGGTGGCTCACACCTGTAATCCTATCTACTGAGGAGGCTGAGATCTGATGATCTTGGTTCAAGTCCAGCTGGGCAGGAAAGTCCAAGAGACTTTTAGCTCCAATTAACTACTGCTGTGTCTCAAAGTGGTAGAGAGTGTTGAGCAAAAGAGTTCAGGGACAACGCCCAGGCCCTGAGTTCAAGCCCCATGACTGACAACACCCACAAAAAGCATATTGAAATTGTAATAAATGCAAAGGGTAGAAATGGAGCATAATATAGTGAATCCTTGAAATAGGATGAACAATGAAGGCATCAATATAGGGTTGCCATGAAGACTGAAAATAAGCTGGACACAGTATAATACCTTATAATACCTTATAATAATGCCTTATAATAATACCTTATAATACCAGTACCCAGGAGGTGGAGACAGACTGATTCAAGGCTAGACTAGCCTATAAGTTCCACATCAGCCTGGGCTACATAGCTGGATTCAAATATTAGCAGTAGGAATAATAATCATGATGATAAATATAAAACTGAAAATAAAGGAAGAGAAGGATCAAGCCCCGTGTTGTATGAAAACATTCTAGGTGGAAGGAGCCAAAGAAAGTCCTTGAGGCAAGAAAGAATTTCACATTTTCCAGAAACCAAAGATTTGTCAAGATAGAGCACAGAAACATTATAAATGTTTAAAAACAGGCAGAGGGTAGATAAAACTGGCAGAGGCTAGTACAAGTAGGGTGCACACAAGACTTTTTAAGTGAAAGGGAAACAGGACAGTAGTGACTAAGGAAAAAGCTAACATTTGTCATTGAATAGACAGAATTGCTGGATTCGAGGAGAATGAAAATGGTGGGAGTTACATTATTTTGGAGGCTTTTGCAATAATCTAAGGGAGCAAGAATAGTGGTAGGGGCTGAGGTGGAAGTGCTAGAAATGAAGTAAAGAAAGTAGATTTAAAACACATTTGGGGGCTGGGAAGGTGGCTCAGTGGTAGAGTGCTTGCCTTGCATGCATGAGGCCCTGGGTTCGATTCCTCAGCACCACATAAGCAGAAAAAGCCAGAAGTGGCGCTGTGGCTCAAGTGGTAGAACACTAGCCTGAGCTGAAGAGCTGAGGGGCAGCGCCCAGGCCCAGAGTTCAGGCCCCACAACCGACAAAAAAACACACACACACATTTGGGAGATTGGGTTGACATGGTAGTGATTATGGTTTGTGGGGTTGCAGCCATTGGTAGCCCTTTTGACTTGAGCAATTGGGTGAAGAATGGTGACATTTACAAAATGAAGACAATTGAAAGTAGAAGATAGGTTTTGATCAGGAACAACAAATGTTCTGTTCTAACCTTAAGTTTCAAAATCAAGAATATGTTTGTATCCTTATTCTCTAGGGCTGTTATAACAAAGTACCACAAACTGGTAGCTTAAATAACAGAAATTACTAGCTCACTTACTTAACTTATGAATTATATAGCTTAAAGAAATTATATTCTCACAGTTCTGGAAGCCAGAAGTCGAAGGTCAAGATGTTAACAGACCTGTTCCCTCCCTCCCCCTCAAGGCTTCTTTTCCTATGCTCGTAAATGGTTACATTCTCACTGTGTCTTCACATGGTCTTCCCTTGGTCTATATGTTCTCTGTATCCTAGGCCAGAGTTCTTTTAAAGACATTAGTCATAATGGATTAGGGTTTATCCTTATGACTTCATTTGATCTTAATTACTTCTTTAGAGAATACTTATTTTTTACCCAAATGACCACAAATAAAGCCATACTAAAGCTACCAGCACAACTATGTTGTGCTAGATATGAAACCAACCCAGAAGCCCCTCAGTAGATGAATGGATCAAAAAAATGTGAAACACATGCGTGTGCATGCACATGTGCGTGCGAACACACAGACACACACACACACACACACACACACACACATACTGTAGCTGGGCACCGGTGGCTCAAGCCTGTAATACTACCTTTTCAGACGGCTAAGATCTGAGGAGTAAGGTTCAAAGCCAGCCCTGGCAGGAAAGTCTGTGAGACTCTTAATTAACCACCAGAAAACTGGAAGTGGTGCTGTGGCTTAAGTGGTAGAGCGCTGGCCTTGATCTTCAGCTCAAATAAATAATGAAATTCTATTCTTCCATCAGAAAGAATGGTACCACCTCATTTATAAGGAAATAGAAAGATGGGGGAAAAAAATCATATTAAGTGAAGTAAGCCAGACCCAAAGAAGTAGAGGTCCCATGGTTTCCCTTATTCACAATAAATAGTACAGGTCTAGGATAATCTTAGCAGATGAGCAAAATAGCTCAATAGCTATGTACATATGACCATATAAGATGATGCTAACTGAAATGAACTCCAAGACATGGACACAAGAAGTTTTTCTTTGTTGTTGTTTTTAATGTACTATGTGATTTATTGTTTCTTTTGTATGTTCTTCCTTCTATGGTATATTCTCTGTTGTCACTGTATTTGATTTTGGTACCCTGGTATTGTGTATAAGTTTATCTGAACCAGGGAAGGGAAGGAAAAGAACAGAATAGTGAGACAAAGGACAAGGGGGGAACCCATGCAACAGCGATATTCACAAGACAATATGTTGGAAATGATCTGTACAGCTTGTGGGGAGGGTGGGAGGGAGGGAGAGTAGGAGAATAATGAGGGAAGGCTTAACAAGTTGGGCAGAAAATGTACTTATTACCTTACTTATGTACATCTCCTTGACAATTAAAAAGAAGAAAATACTTGTTGGTTTTTTTTAGTGTTTTTCTTTTTCTTTTCTTTTTTTCTTTTCTTTTTTTTTTTTTTTTTGTTGGTTGTGGGGCCTTAACTCTGGGCCTGAGCACCATCCCTCAGCTCTTCAGCTCAAGACTAGCGCTCTATCACTTGAGCCACAGTACCACTTCCCTCTTTCTGCTAATGTGGTGCTGAGGAATTGAACCCAGGGCTTCATGCATGGGAGGCAAGCACTCTACCACTGAGCCACCTTCCCAGCCCCTGTTTCTTTATTTTCTGAGACAGGGTTTTTCTACATAACTCAAATAGGCATGAGCCACTCCTGCCCAGCTTGGCCCTTCTTCCTAACATATGCAAGCAAAACTATTTTATTGAGAATATGTTATGAAATATGCCACTTAATCTAGAATATAACAATAGTAATTGGGATGTTTATTATAGGAATCCTTCTCAACTTTTACTCTCAACTTCATACTCTCCTTTGTCACTACTACAAGTTTACTCTCTGGCTTCAACTTCTTTCTTAGTATCCCAGAGTCATGAATACTGGAAATATCTTTAAATAATCTCTTTTTATAACTATGACTTTTTGTGTTTGTGTTCCATCCTGTACTTACACATATTCAACTGATATTCATACAGGCATAAACTTGAAAATTTACATGTAATGTGGTCCTTGACCAGTATGTGGGGATGTGTTCATGCATTTGCAATTATAGTGATATATTAGTTGATACTACTCTTTCTTATCAGAGAAAAGTTCTCAAAATACCAGATTATTTTAACAATACTAAAGAATAAAACTTGTGTTTAAAAACAAAGGCTTTACTACAGTCCAAAGCCAGCCTGGGCAGAAAAGTCTGTAAGATTCTTATATCCATTTAACCAACAAAATGACAAGTGGAGGTGTGGCTCAAGTGGTAGAGTGCCAGCCTTGAGTGGAAAAAAATAAAAGATCTCAAGGCCATGAGCTCACACCTCAGCACACACACACACACACACACACACACACACACACACACACACACACATACACACACACACACACAGAATTAAAATTTGTATGAAAGGTGAATAGAAAATAAAATAAGTTTAAAAGCTTTTTAAACCCTACTCTTCAGAATTCCTTACTTTTACTGCACTTATATTTATTAAACACATTGTTGGTTGCGTTTGGCACACAGATAATTTCTAAGGTGACTTCAAAATGATGACCCTTCTGCTTCTACCACCCAAGTCCTGAAATTATATGCATGTGCCACCACACAAACATGGATTTATTTACCTGTGTATCCCCAAGAATGAACGATTACACATTGTTTCATATTAGAAACTTTAGTTGAAAAAATTTTTATCTTTGTTGAATAAAATATGAGAAATGAATTGCTAGAATTTTTTATTAGCTAAGCACTGGTGGCTCATGCCTGTAATTCTAGCTACTCAGGAGGCTGAGATCTGAGGATCGCAGTTCAAAGTCAACCCCAGGCAGGAAGGTCTATGAGACTCATTCTTATCTCCAATTAACCACCAGAAAACTGGAAATAGTGCTGTGACTCAAGTGGTAGAGCACCAGCCTTGAGTAAACAGAGCTCAGGGACAGTGCCCAGGCCCTGAGTTCAAGCCCCACAACCTACCAAAAAAAAAAGTATATAAAATTTTTTCAGAACAATATCTCTGGGGAAAAAGGGAAAGCTTCAAGAAAGACTGAATACATATGCAGCATACATAGTAAACATCCATTAAATATTTGTCAGTTGAACAATTGTTCCTTATTTAGATAGCAATATCTCTAAAGGTATGTGTACTTTAATTCATTATCTCTAGCAGTGATGAGCTAGTGAACTTAGTTGAGATAATCCATTCATAATCTCAAAACTACATCTCAACAGGAATTTGTAAGAACTATGTTTTCAAGTCTCTATGAATTGAAATATCTACGAGCCTCCTGCTATCCTAGATACTTAGGAGGCTGAGACCTGGAGGATCTCAGTTCAAAGCCGGCCCAAGCATAAAGGTCATCTCTACTGAGCCAGCAAAAAGCTGTAGTTCAAGTGACAAGAGAAAACAAGCAATGATCAGGCCTTTAGTTCAAGCTCCAGCCCCAGGGGGTAAAAGTTTTATACACACATGCACACACACATACACACACACACACACACACACGTATTGATGAGAAAAATCATGAGATATGTACTCAAACTTAGTGAATATTAAACCTTAGCTTACTATATTTTAGAATATTCTGTTACATTACCATTAAGTTGCCAGTCATCTGACATGTCAGTTTTGTAACAAAAATGTTAAATAAAATAATTGAACAGGGGCTAGGAAGGTGGCTCAGTGGTAGAGCTCTTGCCTTGCATGATTGAGGCCCTGGGTTCGATTCCTCAGCACCACATAAGCAAAAAGAAAAAAGCCGGAAGTGTCACTGTGGCTCAAGCGGTAGAGCTCTAGCCTTGAGCTGAAGAGCTGAGGGACAGAGCCCAGGCCCAGAGTTCAGGCCCCACGACCGGATCCAGAAAAAAAAAAATTTGAACACAGAAAAATAGAAATATTTGTGAGATCTCAGGAAAGGGACTCTACTTTTTGATTTATATAGTCCAGGATCTTATTAAAGAATTCAGAATATAGTGGAAGTTTGATAAATCTGTTCAAGAGTTCGATAATGCCAGGTGCTGGTGGCTCATGCCTGTAATCCTAGCTACTCAAGAGGATCGTAATTCAAAGGTAGCCCAGGCAGAAAAGTCCATTAGACTTTTATCTCCAATTAACCACCAAAAAGCTGGAAATGTAGTGGTGGCTCAAGTGGTAGAGTGCTAGCCTTGAGCAAAAAAAAGAAGTGCTAGCCTTGAGGGACAGCTTCTAGGCCCTGAGTTCATGGCCCAAGACTAGCACCAAAAAAAAAAAAAAAAAAAAAATTCATTACCGAGTGTGGTAATGTACACCTTAAACTTAAATATAACTAAAACCAAAAGGACTGGAGGTCCAGCTCATATGGTTGTGTCCCTGCCTAGCAAGCACCATGTTCTGAGTTTAAATCCTAGTTAATGCCAAAGGATAAGGAAAAGGAAAAGATTTCACCAGTCTAATACCTATCTGCTTTGTTCAATATTGTATTACTGTGACCTAGGACGATGCTTTTTTGGGTTTTTTTCTTTTCCATTTTTAGGGACTTGAACTAAGGGCCGGGGGCATTATCCCTGAGGGTTTTTTTTTTTGCTTTTTTTTTGGGGGGGGTCCCATCGTGGGGCCTGAACTCTGGGCCTGGGTGCTGTCCCTCAGCTCTTCAGCTCAAGGCTAGCGCTCTACCACTTGAGCCACAGTGCCACTTCCGGCTTTTTTCTTTTTGCTTATGTGGTACTGAGGAATCGAACCCAGGGCCTCATACATGCAAGGCAAGCGCTCTACCACTGAGCCACCTTCCCAGCCCCTATCCCTGAGTTTTTATGCTCAAGGCTAGCACTCTACCACGTGAACCACTTCCAGGACTATGTCTTTTTTTTTTTTTTTTTAATCTGTACTAGGAATCTAGTAAATAGTTGTTAAACATGATTTAGAAATCTGGCTGCTGGCAGGTGCAATTAAAATCTTTTTTTTTTTAAGTTTTCTTTGATTTCTTAGATTCAGGAATAAGTTCAGATCAAAGTAAGCATAATTCTGAAAAACTTTTTAATTTTATTTGATACTGAGAATTGAACTCAGAGCCATTCGAATGCTAAGCAGTTCTACAGAGCCACACTCTCAAACCTGAAAGACATTTGGTGTGTGTGTGTGTGTGTGTGTGTGTGTGTGTGTGTGTGTGTGTGTGTGTGTGTGTGTGTGTGTGTGTGTGTGTGTGTGTGTGTGTGTGTGTGTGTGTGTGTGTGAAATAGCTCAACCACACAGATGTGGGAAGAAAGAAAAGAAGGGAGACAGGTTGGAAGAAAACAAGTGAGGCTCATAAGAGAAAATAGCTTCTCTGAAGGGAACCACATGCTCTGATACCCAAGGCAGCTGCATGAGAAAGCAGCCTAAAATTAGCAGAATGGGCAAGCCCAGGAAGAGAAGTCCGTGGCAGCCTTCCCTACCCTGGAGAAGTGAGGTGAGGGGCTGCGAGTCCAAGCAGCGGAGACCCAGCCTTTGGAATTCCTCTGCTGTTTGTGCCAGGTAAGGCCCACCCTCAGCTCTCCCAATGGAATGTAAAGGACTTTCTTAAAGGAATGCCCAGAGAACTGGGAGATTTAGTGTTGCCCAGGAAAGAGATATCTCAGGAATCTAATGATCAAAGAATTCTTAAGTCCATCCCTATTCTGAAAGTGCTTATCTAAACTCTCACTTTTTTGAATTAGGAATTTCTTGGGTGTGTGGGTGCTGCTTCTTTTAAGAAGGAGGGGGTGGCGAAGCTGTCTTGAAAACTTTGTAAAACCATCTGGGAAGAGGAATTATGAAAGGGATTATTGAATGATATAAAGAAAGGGCCAAGACACTGTGGACAGAAAGATTAGAGATAATATCAACCAAGGTTCAGTAAGTGGCAATGAGCTTTTTCACACTAGACATACCAAGTGGTTGAGCCAGTTGAGGACAGATGACAGAATCCCGGAAATGGCTAGACTCTTGTGTGTGGTTGTTTCATAAATAATTAGATTGTGATTGATTTTTCCAATGCATTAGACTCATTCTCAAGCGAGGGTCTTGGTCTATCATTAGCTTTTTTGTTTGTTTCTTTGAGATAAATACTGGCTGGCCTTCAACCTGTGATCCTATTGCCTCGGCCTCCAGAGTGCTGGTCTTAGGGGTACAGTCACCACACCCAGCTTTCATTGTTTTGTTGTAATAGTGCTAGGTATGGAACCTAGAAACTGATGCAAGTGTTCTACACTGAGCTACAACCCCAGTCCTCCTATATGGAACTGTGCAACCATTGCCACAATCAATATTAAACATTTTCATCACCTCCTCTAAAAAACATAAACAGGGCTGGGAAGGTGGCTCAGTGGGAGAGTGCTTGCCTTGCATGCATGAGGCCCTGGGTTCGATTCCTCAGCACCACATAAGCAGGGGAAAAAAAACCGGAAGTGGTGCTGTGGCTCAAGTGGAGAGTGCTAGCCCTGAGGTGAAGAGCTGAGGGACAGCGCCCAGGCCCAGACTTCAGGCCCATGATCAGGACCGCCCCCCCCCAAATTAAAAAAGAAACATAACCAATAGTAGGTGCTTTTCTTCTTCAACATTCTCTCAACCCCACAGCCCGAAGCAACCACTGATTTTATTTTGTGCTCTCATAGATTTGCCTATTTTAGATATATCATATAAACATCAGCATACAATATGTAGTCTTTTTTTGTGTTCTCCTCTTCTTCCTCCTTCTCCCCTCCTTCTTTTCTTCTATATCCTCCACCTCCTCCTTTGTGGGACAGTCTTTCGTGTAGTACAGGGTAGTTTGGAACTCACTATTTTCTTCTTTTAAAATAATGCCTAACTAGGGCTGGGAAGATGGCTCAGTGGTAGAGCGCTTGCCTTGCATGCCTGAGGCCCTGGGTTCAATTCCTCAGCACCACATAAGCAAAATGAAAAGGCCGGAAGTGGTGCTGTGGCTCAAGTGGTAGAACGCTAGCCTTGAACTGAAGAGCTGAGGGACAGCGCTCAGGCCCAGAGTTCAGGCCCCACGACCAGACCCAAAAATAAATAAATAAAATAAAATAATGCCTAACTCGGCACTGGTGGCTCATGCCTGTAATCCTAGCTACTCAGGAGGCTGAGATCTGAAAATCATAGTCCAAAGCCAGCCCAGGCAGGAAAGTCCATGAGACTCTAATTTCCAATTAACCACCAAAAGCTAAAGTAAAGCTATGGCTCAAAAACAAAACAAAACAGGGGCTGGGAAGGTGGCTCAGTGGTAGAGCACTTGCCTTGCATGCATGAGGCCCTGGGTTCGATTCCTCAGCACCACATAAGCAAAAAGAAAAAAGCTGGAAGTGGCGCTGTGGCTCAAGTGGTAGAGTGTTACCCTTGAGCTGAAGAGCTGAGGGACAGCTCCCAGGCCCAGAGTTCAGGCCCCACGACCGGATCCAAAAAAACAAAAAAACAAGGATGTGAGTTCAAGCAAAAAATAAATAAATAAAACATAGATGTAGTGGCCCTTCAGTCTTACATAAGATTATAAAGGCTGGGGCTGGGAAGGTGGCTCAGTGGTAGAGCGCTTGCCTTGCGTGCTCAAGGCCCTGGGTTCGATTCCTCAGCACCACATAAGCAAAAAGAAAAAAATCCGGAAGTGGCACTGTGGCTCAAGTGGTAGAGCGCTAGCCTTGAGCTGAAGAGCTGAGGGACAGCGCTCAGGCCCAGAGTTCAGGCCCCACGACCCAACCCCCCCCCCAAAAAAAAAGATTATAAAGGCTATGTAGGCATGGAAATTTTTATTTAATGGACGTTTTAGATACGATGTGATTAAATGAAGAACATCCATTTAGAATATCACTATAGATCTTATATAGTAATATATACATGCTAAAGTTTGGGGTTTTATTTTATTTTATTTTATTTGGGAGGGGTTGTTGATCTCAAGGACTTACCCTTACTAGGCAGGTGCTTTACTGCTTCAGCAATGCCTCCAGCCCTCATCCAAAGGTTTTAGTAAATAATAAAAATGTCCTGTGTCTAGATAGTTCCAGGCATGTTCCAAGATTCTTAATAAATAGCTGTATTTCTCTCCTTCCTTCTCTTTGTTCATACAATAAAACCTACAGGGCATATTTGGAGAAAATCTTAGCCTATCTGTATGCTTTGAATGTACTTACGTGCTTATTAAAGCAGGAAAAGGGATACAGTTGTGGATATGAACTTTATACAACTGATTGTGGCATCTGACATTAGTTCACACAGAATGTGGAAATTGTTTTATGTGCTAGACCAGGAGGCACCAATTACAATTTCAAGTTTGAATGTAATAACTAACTTACTTTCTTGGGTCCTCAATTTATGTACATCTCCAGATTAGAAATAATAACACTGAAGGGCTGTGGAGTGAGAGGATGGAACATAGCTCAGTGGTAGAAGGCTTTCCTAAAAATAATTACACTGGATCAGTGTTATTATTGTTTATATTATTGTTTATACTATTGTTTATATTGTAGAAATACTTTATGGTTCCAAGATGCACCTGGCAGTGTTGATCTCATGTTAAAAGCAACACATTGAATTATAGTATTGCTTGCTAGGGAAGTCTATTTGGTTGACTGTCATAGATCTTGTAGCTTATAATTACCTTGACGAAATCACCAGGTTCCACTGTATGGCTGTCAGCCTTCCAAGTCCAAGCTCAGAAATGTATTTTCCAAAAATTCTCAGAACAATCCACTTCTAAAAAAAACAAAACATATAAACCAAACTCCCACAAGAGAACTGCATTGGCAAGAATTCCAATATGTTAATTTACGATAAGAAAAGTAACTCTAGCCAGGCATTGGTGGCTCAGGCCTGCAATCCTAGCTACTCAGGAGGCTGAGAGCTGAGGATTGCCATTCAAAGCCAGCCCAGACAGGAAAGTCTATGAGACTCTTATCTCCAATAAACGACCAGAAAAGCAGAAAAGTGGCACTATGGCTTAAGTGGTAGAGTGCTAGCTGTGAACTGAAGAGCTGAGGGACAGCGCCCAGGCCCAGAGTTCAAGCCCCACGACCAACAAAAAGAAAGAAAGAAAGAAAGAAAAATGACTCTAAAGCAAACCAATATCATGTTATCAACCTAGTTTTTCTTTATAATGAAACTTTTTTTTTTTAATCGAAGGAGCTAGAGGCATGGCTCAAGTGGTAAAATGTCTGCCTAGTAAGGCCCAGAGTTCCATTCCCAGTACTGACAAACAAGCAAACAAATAAAAACTGAAGTCATTGGCCTAGGAATGTGACTTAGTGGTAGAGTGCTCGCCTAGCATGTATGAAGCCCTGGATTTGATTCCTCAGTACCACATAAACAGAAAAAGCTGGAGGTGGCAATGTGGCTCAAGTGGTAGAGCACTAGTCTTGAGCACAGAGAGGCTTAGGGTCAGAGCCCACACCCTGAGTTCAAGCCCTAGGACCAGCAAAACAAACAAACTCAAAATCAAGGTCATAATGCTTCTGGGTAGCCATAAGCTGGAGAAAGCAAGGAAGAGAACATAGCATCTGGCAGTATTGGTCTCCAGCTGCCAGCTTCCCAATCAGGAGCAGATTGGGCTTCTTTTTCTGACTTCCCTTTTCCACTCATCACCAGTCATTCCTATTATCTCCTAAGACTTAGATACATAGAAGTACAGATAAATACATATGTATATTTATGTATGTTTATATATAAATAAATATAGATACATAATCTATACATACATTGCATATATAGAATCAATTAGGCTCTAGCCAATTTTTGCTCTTTTTTCTCCCTCTGGGGGGAAGGAGGGGAGACTTTTTTTTACGTGTGTGTGTGTGTATACTAGGGCTTGAACTAATAACCTTGGAGATAAACAGTGATCTATATAAATACTTTTTTTATTTTTTGTGCTGAAGTTTGAACTAAGGACCTTATGTTTGCTAGGCAGGTTGGAGGCACATGGCCAACCTTTTTTCCTTTAGTTATTTTTCAGATAGGGTCAGACTCAGACCATGTGTTCCTACCTATGCTTCCCTCATGGCTTAGATCACAGGCATGTACCACCACAACTGGCTGGTTGGTTGTGATGAGATGGAGGCCTGCTCAATCTCAGTCTTCCTTATCTCTGCCTCCTGAGTGCACCAGCATACCAGGCCTTTCTAAATGAGAATGCTTGGTTTGTTTGTTTTCAAATATTGAATTGTTGTGTTAAGTTGGAAATTGTTTGCTTTTTTCAGAAAAAAGAAATGTTCTTTCTGTATGTTCTTTCAGTATGTTTTCCTCATATGGAAAGATGAATATTAAAGCAGATTTTAAAGGTCAAGGCCAGCCTAGGTCTACATAGTGAATTCCAAGCCACAGAACAAGACTGAATCAAAAACAAGAAACAAACAGAAAACAGAGAGAGACAGAGACAGAGACAGACAGGCAGAGAGAGACAGAGAGTACAAGCTGTGATGGGAAATAGCTTTATCACAGCTGTGATAAAGTTGCCAAAGGAAATTGCTTAAGAAAAAAAAAAAAAGAAGCTGGACACACTGGTGGCTCATGCCTACAATCCTAACCACTCAAAAAGCTGAGATCTGAGGATCCTGCTTCAAAGCTATCCTAGATAGACAAATCTGAGAGAGTCTTATCTCCAGTTGGCCACCAAAAAGCCAGAAGTGCAACTGTGGCTCAAGTAGTAGAGAATTAGCCTTTAGGAGAAAAAAAAAAAAAAGCTAAGGGATACCACCCAGGCCCTGAGTTCAAGCCCCAGGACAGGCACACACGCGCACACACACACACACACACACACACACACACACACACACACACACACACACACACACACACACACACACACACACACACACACACACACACACACACACCAAGAAGATACAGTGTTAAATAGTAAGTCTTAAGACACCACTATTCTACTATTCTTGGGATGTACTCCAGTTCATCTTCAGGAGTATTTTGTTTAGTAGACCTAAATCTTCTTTGTCTGATTCCACATGTAGTTTTATATGCCTTCAATGCTGGTCTATTAGACAATTCAGACTATGGAAAGCCTAATCTCTCCTCTCTCCACCTTCCCAGATTTTTCACCTCTAAGTCACTTCCTCTTCACAGTAGTTTTGCTCATCTATGTTAAATATCATACTTAGGCTGATATTCTTTTTCTAGATTGAATAAGAAACAAGATAGTCACCAATACCTTCAATTATTCTTTTCTTGTCATAAAGTACCTACCATCAAGTTAAATATATTGCTTTGATATTTGTCACCCGTCTATTTATTTGGCTGAAGAAGTCTTGTTGGATACCTGGTTGTCATATCAAATTATAATTTAAATCCTTTAGCTATGTTTAGCCCCTTGGCTGTGGGTGAGTTGAGAATTTAGAATGCAGAAGCAGGTGGTTCAGAGCCTGGTAACTGGATAAGAAGCATTTCTACCTGTGTCTCATTGGCTTCAATCTGAGCAAGGTTGATGGCTATCTATGTTTTATACACGAGGCATATGACCTGGTTCACATTTCTAGTGGACGACCCTTCATGGTACAAAAACTCATCACTCTTGGCACTAGTGGGCATTCTTGTTGTCAGCCTCTGGAGAGATGCCAAAGACTGAATCAGTCTGGAAACCTGAACTGCTGCCGGGTCTGAGTCATCTGTCTAGGTGGCCCATTCAGCCTTTGGCCTTTCCTTAGGTTTACAGCTAGGCACAAGAATTCCAGTCTGTGGATTCACAGAGAAGACTAGATGAAGTTTATATCAAATGCATTTTTTTTCTTACTAGTATTCTTCCATTGGCTTTTAATTCATTAACTAACTTATTTTGACAGGGCCTCACTCTTCTTCCCAGACTGGTTTTGAACTCCTAGACTCAAATGGTACTCTGCTTCAGGCTTTTAAGGGCTGGGGTTACAGGCAAGTGCCGCTATGTTTGGGCTTTGCCTAAATAATCGTGAAAAACTTAGAAAGCAGATAAGAAAAATTTTGGGAAAATCTGGTTCTGTAGTTTTTTTTTTTTTGTTTGTTTGTTTGTTTTGGTCTGGTTGTGGGGCCTGAACTCTGGGCCTGGGCGCTGTCCCTCAGCTCTTCAGCTCAAGGCTAGCGCTCTACCATTTGGGCCACAGTAGGGCCTCATGCATGCAAGGCAAGCGCTCTACCACTGAGCCACCTTCCCAGCCCCTGGTTCTGTGTTTTTATGAGATGAAATTTCACGTAGAAGGGTAAAGAAAATTTTAATACAGTAAATAGCTTTAAAATAAAGTTCATGTAGTAATTAGATTTGTTTCAATGAATAAAATGAGTTAATCTGATTCTCAGTTTTCTTTTTTTTTTAATTTAGTTTTATTTTATTTGTGAACATACTGTACAGAGGAGTTACAATTACATGGGCAGGATAATGCGTACATTTCTTACCAAGCATTGCAGCCTCCTCCTTTGTTTACAGTTCACATCCCTTCCCAGCCTCCCCGCTCCCTCCCATGATTCTCAGTTTTCTTAACTCCTAAAAATGATACTTGTAGCAACCACTATCTAGTGACATGAAAGGATTTTTGGCCACCTTTAATTTTTTAAGTTGTCCTAGTAAAAAAAAATAATTATAATGAAAACCATTCTCAGGGGTAATAGTATTTGTGTGCTTATGTATTTATAGACCAGATCTCAATATTGACTGGTCTCAAATCCTAGGATCAATCATCCTGTCTCAGACTCCCAAGTAGTTGGGACTCTATGCATGTGCCACTGTGCCTGTCTTGTTGTTGATAATGTTGTTTTTATTGGAGT
Organism: Dipodomys merriami; assembly: GCF_024711535.1. Classification (NCBI taxonomy): domain Eukaryota; kingdom Metazoa; phylum Chordata; class Mammalia; order Rodentia; family Heteromyidae; genus Dipodomys; species Dipodomys merriami. The sequence continues at coordinate 20,550,615 of NW_027202715.1, read as the reverse complement.
GTAGAAGACCATTATGTGATTGTAACTAACTTAGACAGATGAAATGCTAAGAAGATATCAACTTAAAGTTCTTTTAAAAATGTACTTTTTGCCTTAAAATATGAATAAAATGATTATAAGCCAAAAAAAGACAAGTGAAATCATAGAGGTTATTCTCTATAGCTGATGAAATAATATATAATTGTTTAGTCATTGTTAAAAATCCATTGTTTACATTTTGTAGTCTTTAGGCCTAATGCCACTGCTCCCTGTAACTTGTAACTTAAAATTGATGCAATTTAGCCATATATTCATGTATACTTCTAGGGGCACTTAAATACAAAACTAATTTTAAGTAAGTGAGAATTATTTAATAGACACTTCATTATTTCTTCTTTTTATAAGTATATATTAATTGTATAAAATATTTGATTGTGATATTTCTATTTGAATTAATATAATATACTTTGATCAAAAAAAGAAGATATCAACTTAAAATATTGCAACTATATGGTTGCTCATTCCTGAGTTTAACATGCCTAATAATTTTCACATAGAAATTACTTATTATTATTATTATTATTATTACTATTATTTTGGCCAATCATAGGACTTGAACTCAGGGTCTGGGCACTGAGCTTTTTCACTTTAAGCTAGTACTCTACCACTTTGAGCCATAACCCACTTTGATTTTCTGGTGATTAATTGGCTTCAAACCTCAATCCTCAGATCTCAGCCTCATGAATAGCTAGGATTATAGGCATGAGCCACCAGTGCCTGCCTTTTATTATTATTTATTGTTACTTCAGTTCTTTTCTTTGACCAATCAGACCAATCAATCATTTGGTTTTCCCAAGACTTGGAAGCACTTTGGACTAAGTAGCATATTCCCAACACTACCACTTGTCTCCTTCTTTAGAGGCTTTTCCCAAATTGTCTCTTAAATGCGTTCCTAACAAGAACATGAAGGCCTCTGAAGGTGATGTGGTGTTTTAGAGAATAGCTTGGGCTTTGGCGTGATGCAGGACCTTGAGTGTGAATCACCGCTTTGAGTAGCTTTGTGCTCATTTCTTCTCTGATCTTGTGTTTCCTCCTCTATAAAAAGAAGATAATGACATAGTAAACCTAGGACAAACTCAAGGTGGACTTCCTGAGATGTTTTCTGATCCTTGAATTTGTGAAAACTATCCTAGCATATAATTTTCATGTCTCACCCTCCATATATTGAGGATAATGATGCATACTTCTTGGGTTATTGCATTAAATTACATATTAAACATGAATAGCAGAGCTTGGTTGATGTGGATGGACACTGGGCTGGAGTCAGCTAGTGTCACAGCAAAGTCATCCATTCATTCTGTTTCTTTATTCCTTTGGAAGTAAATCCAAGTTAGAGATAGTCACAAATAGTCAAAATCTTGATGGACACTAGTCCATATCATGTGTATTTTACGTGTATTATTTACTGCCAAGCAAACAGAACACTTAGGGGCATTAGCTGGGATTCCCCAAAATCAAGATATGGGAACAGATAGAGCTTGCCTCTCTGCTATGAAGATTAGGTTCATAAGTACAAAACTCAAGAGCAACAGTATATTAAAGCATTAAAAAATAATAACTAGTCTGATCCTTACAGGGTGGTCATAAAGCAAGGACCTGATATAAAACAAAAGTTGTAGAAAGGTGATCAGAAAAATAGTAAAAAGTCATATCAGAAGAGTAGGAAGGTATGAATGCAACTCTTATGAAGCACATTGGAAAGACCTCCAAGAAAGGTGGCCATGGTAAACAGCACCAAGATTTTTCTAAAGCAAGGACTCCTCTCCCAATTACCTCAGGAATTGTTAACATTCTTTGAATCAAGCACATGTAATTCCTCATTTTGTGAATATCCAGTCATTTTTTTCTTTTCATTTTCCTTTCAGTTTCCTTCTTTTCTTTCTCTCTCTCTCTCCTTTCCCCCCACCTTTTGTTTTTGGTCCTGGAGTTTGAATTCTGGGCTGAGGTGTTGTCCCTAGGCTCCTTTTGCTCAAGGCTAGTGCTCTGTCACTTAAGCCACAGACCTACTTCTGGCATTTTCTGTGATTAATTAGAGACGAGTCTCACTGACTTTCCTGCCCAGGCTGGTGTTGAATCGAGATCCTCAGATCTCAGCCTCCTGAGTAGCTAGGATTACAAGTACAAGCCACCAGTGCCTGGCCTCTCTTCTATTTTTTTTTGGGGGGGGTGGTCAGTCCTGGGACTTGAACTCTAGGCCTGGACCCTGTCCTTTGGCTCTTCAGCTCAAGGATAGTGCTCTATCACTTGAGCCACAGCACCACTTAGCATTTTCTGAGTAGTTTATTGGAGATAAGAGTCTCAGGGACTTTCTTGCCTGGGCTGGCTTTGAACAGTGATCCTCAGATCTCAGCCTCCTGAGTAGCTAGGATCACAGGGGTGAGCCACTGGTACCCAGCCATTGTATTTTTTAAAATATGTTTTTTATTGTAAAAGTACTGTACAGAGGGGTTACAGTTACATGAGCAAGATAATGAGTACATTTCCTATCAAACATTGTTACCTCCTCCTTTGTTTTTCCCCTACCATCCCTACCCTCCACCTCCACAACTCACCCAGCCTCCCCACCTAAATTGTGAAGTTTGTTTTTCAACATAGTGTCTTGTACATCTCATTGTTACAATGGGTCAACCTGTCTCCCTATTTAAGCATTTTGTTCTTTCCCTTCCCCTCCCCAAGCTAGAGAAGTGTATATACAAGATTCAGGGCAACGGAATCAAATACAGTAAAAACAGGGGTTATACTGTGGGGGAGGAACATACAAAGAAAAAAATATCACATGGTACATTATAAATACTTTAGGAACAATAGCAAGAAAGAAAAAACACTCCTGTCTCTATCTTGGGGTTCATTTCACTTAACATTATCTTATCTGGTCATATGTACATAGCTTTTAACCTTTTCTGCTTGTCCCAGACATATACTAGTTATTAAGGGAAACCATAGGACCTATGTTTCTTTGGGCTTGGATTACTTCACTTAATATAATTTTTTCCAAGTCTTTCCATTTCCTAACAAATGGGGCAATGTCATTCTTTCTAATGGAGGCATAGAATTCCATTATATATATATATATATATATATATATATATATATATATATATACATACATACATACATATATATTTTTTTCTTGATCCATTCATCTACTGAGGGGCATCTGGGTGGGTTCCATATCTTAGCTATGGTAAATAATGCTGCACTAAACATAGTTGTGCTGGTAGCTTTAGCATGGTCTTGTTTGTGATCAGTTGGGTAAATTTGGTATTGATATTCCTCCAGCACTATTCTTTCTGTTAAGGATCATTTTTGCTATTCGGGGGTCTGTACTTTTTTTACGTACAGTTTTCCTATATAAAGCTTTACATACTCACTCTTCTTGTACTTTAGTATACTATATCTATACTATCTATACTATCTATATACCTCCCTAGTGCTGGGATTACAAGGATGATCCACCACATTAAATTGATTTAATTCTTTAAGTATATTGATGTATTAAACAAATATAATCATTTAAAGATCATTCAGTGAGTTAATGCTGATGGTGTTTTAGACCATTTGAGCTCTCCTGACACAGAATTGCAATAATTGAGTAAATATATATTAAATTGAGATAATGGGGGGCTGGGAATATGGCTTAGTGGTGGAGTGCTTGCCTACCATGAATGAAGCCCTGGGTTCAATTCCTCAGCACCACATAGACAGAAGAAGCCAGAAGTGGTGTTTGGGCCAAGTGATAGAGTGTTAGCCTTGGACAAAAGAAGCTCAAGAACAGTGCCCAGGGCTGGGAAGGTGGCTCAGTGGTAGAGTGCTTGCCTTGCATGCCTGAGGCCCTGGGTTCGATTCATCAGCACCACATAAGCAAAAAGAAAAAAGCCGGAAGTGGCGCTGTGGCTCAAGTGGTAGAGCGCTAGCCTTGAGCTGAAGAGCTGAGGGACAGCACCCAGGCTCAGAGTTCAGGCCCCACGACGAGACCCCCCCCCCCAAACAAAAAGAACAGTGCCCAGACCCTGAGTTCAAGCACCAGGACTGACAATAAATAAATAAATAAATAAAGATAATAATTTAAGACAACTCAATGATTTATACATCATTTTTATGGCACACCGCGGAAAGATATTTATTGCCTGCCTACCTTGAGACATGCCTTAAGTATAGAACTGTGTGGTGAAAAGCAATTTTTAAGGCTGGAATTCTCAAGTAAGTTATTTAGTTGGGTAGATTAAAACTAAATGCAGGGGCTGGGAACGAGGCTCTGTGGTAGAGTGCTTGCCTTGCATGCATGAGGCCCTGGGTTCAATTCCTCAGCACCACATAAGCAAAAAGAAAAAAGCCGGAAGTGGCGCTGTGATTCAAGTGGTAGAGCGCTAGCCTTGAGCTGAAGAGCTGAGGGACAGCGCCCAGGCCCAGAGTTCAGGCCCCACGACTGGACCCCCCAAAAAAACAAAAAACAAAACAAAACAAAAAAAAACCTAAATGCATAAGTACAGGAAATGTTGTTTAATTACATAATGAGAAAGAACTAGTTAAAGATATTAAGAAGATAGATGACAAAGAAATATTAGTGGAACTTTAGATGGAGATAAAGACCTATAAAAAGCAACAACAATAACAACAAAACAATACCTGGAAGCTAGGTGCTGGTGGCTCACACCTGTAATCCTAGCTACTTAGGAGGCTGAGATCTGAGAATCGTTGTTCAAAGCCAGCCCAAGCAGAAAAGTGCATGAGACTCTCATCTTCAGTTAACCAGAAAAAAAGCCAGAAGAGAAATGGCGCAATCCCCTAGACCATTTACAACTATATTTATCCCCAGTTCAGTTTACACTGTGGTAAACTTTTGGATTAAATTCTCTGCAACATTCTTCACTTATTCTTTTTAGTGAGTTTTTTTTTTTTGGGGGGGTGTCGGTCGTGGGGCTTGAACTCTGGGCCTGAGCACTGTCCTTCAGCTCAAGGCTAGTGCTCTACCACTTGAGCCACAGCGCCACTTCCATTTTTTTCTGCTTAGGTGGTGCTGAGGAATGGAACCCAGGGCTACATGTATGGGAGGCAAGTGCTCTACCACTGAGCTACCTTCCTAGTCCGTCACCCATATTTTGAATCAAGCCTTACTGCGTAGGCTAATGAAAGGAAAGGAACTCTAAGACATTAACACACATAATGACTACCTTAAACCAAGAGACCTTTGTTTAGACTAGACTTTAAATAACCTATTCTCAGTTTGGAATGAGGAACACTTTGGAGATGAGTATAATGGACAAAAAGCAAAACAAAAGATTTTTCAAATCTTCCTACGTTAAAGGTACACTAGTTTTGTTTGACACAAAGTTTGCTAAATCTAAGAAATCACCAAATAGATGCATTATGCAAGTAAAAATGTGAGTTTGGATACAAATATAAAATCCAGATTTCTCCTGAATATCCATGGTTTATGTTCTGCATACTCTGACTTTGTACTCTTCTCTCTTTGGCAACAAGTTCACTCCAATTGGCATTTACTAATTTATGATCAATTCCATGCAATAAATGATAACCTCAGAAATATGATTCCCTTGCTTTTCTTGCCAAGCATCTTTATTATGTCCTTTCTAGTACTTGAATTCAGGACTTAAGTGTTATCCCTTAGCTTTTTTGATCAAGGCTGACACTCACTCACTTAGGCCACATTTCCAATTCTGGCATTTTTGGAGATGAGAGTCTTGTGAACTTTCCTACCTGGGCTAACTTTGAACCATGGTCTTCAGATCTCAGCCTCCTGAGTAGCTAGGATTACACATGTGAGCCACCAGCACCCCACTTTTATTGAGATTTTTGTGGAAAATAGCCCTACACATCTTAATATGTTCTTTTTTCTGTTCTCTTCTTGTTTTTGTTCAATAAACACCAAATCCATAAAACCAAAGTAATAATTTTCACAACTTCTTTGCCCATTTATACTTGGAAAAATAAAGCTGAATTGCCTTCTTCGGATTATTTCTGGGAAGATGGCTTAGGGGTAGAGTGCTTACCTTGCATGCATGAGGCCCTGGGTTCGATTCCTCAGCACCACATAAGCAGAAAAAGCCAGAAGTGGCACTGGCTTAAGTGGTAGAGCGCTAGCCTTGAGCTGAAGAGCTGAGGGATAGCACCCAGGCCCAGAGTTCAGGCCCCACACCCGACAAAAATAAATAAATGATTAATTAATTTTAATAATTATTATTATTCATAAGAAGGCAGTGGTGGCTAATAAATAAAGTAAGTTTTAAACTAAAAGAGCTGTGTTTGATTCCACGCAGCTGTGTAGCCTACTAGTTGGATCATTTTGGGAAAACTACACTTCTTCAAATTAATTCCCTCTTCTCTTCCCCTACTCTAGTTCTCCCGTTCCATGCAGATAACAGTGTGTCTCAAGGTTGCTGAGAATTAAAGAAGAGTGACTGAGGCTACTCCCTTAACAGGTATTCAAGAATGCTGATTTCCATCTTCTTTCCTCACATAATTAGTGTTACTTGGGTCATGAGTAAGAACATTAAACTTTGTTTCCAGCTTTCTGAGATGTCCTTGCAGTACAAAAATAGAATCTGAGTAGAATCGTCCAGAGCCTGCCATTCTAGCAGATTCCATGCTCACATTATTCAGGAAGAAGTCAAACTCATTTTGCTACCCTTAAGTTACCAAAAATAAAAATTGAAATTGAAAAGTATTGACTTACATTGGTGTGCTCAGACATAGCTTTTAAAGCATGTTTCAAGTGAACAAAGCTGTTAAATTATTTCAGCACAATACTTATATTGAAACAACAACAAAACTCTATGAAAGCAGTACTGCTTCCAGGGCTCTATCTTTGATCATTAATGCCTAGTACTTGTCTGAATATTATCATGTTCCCAGATGAAATATTTCAAAGTGTTAGTTTTGCTTTACTTTTGTTTTCAATTTTCTATTTTTTTTAATTTTTAAATTTTTTAATGTTTTTAATTTTGTTTTTAATTTTTTCTTTTTTGTTTGGTTATACCAAAGAATTTCAGGGTTGGCTCCATCACAATAATGAAAAACTAGCTAGATGCCAGTGGTGCATGCCTGTAATCTCAGCTACTTGGGAGGCTCAGATCTGAGGATAGCAGTTCGAAACCAGCCCAGGCAGGAAAATCCCCATGAAGATTTTATTAATCACCAAAAAGCCAGAAGTGGAACCATGGCAAAGCACTAGCCTTGAGCACTAAACCTCAGATACAGTACCCAAGCCCTGAATTCAAGCCCCAGGACCAGCACAAAGGAAAGAAGGAAGGAAAGAAAGAAAGAAAGAAAGAAAGAAAGAAAGAAAGAAAGAAAGAAAGAAAGAAAGAAAGAAAGAAAGAAAGGAAGGAAGGAAGGAAGGAAGGAAGGAAGGAAGGAAGGAAGGAAGGAAGGAAGGAAGGAAGGAAGGAAAAAACAACCTTAAAATACCACATAATGTCTGTCCATTTGGAGTGTTCACTAAAGGAGAAAGTATGTTTTGTATTTTTTAAGTTTCAGAAAAGATTTATTTTAGTATAAAGTAGTAACATAGAAATAAAAAAGAAAGAAAATTTTCCTACCCCCCACACAGGAAATGACAGTTAGACTCTTACCCTTAATTATTTTCAGGGATATGTTATAAGTGTTGATACTTAAATATTTGCAATGGTGATGAACATACTCTAAGCCTTAGATTCACTTCTGGCTCAGGTATTTACTATTTGTATGAACTTGGGCAAGTTTTTAACCTCTTTTGAAGCTCCAGGTTCTCATATGTAAGGTAAAAATTGTAACAGTATCTGATTCATACATTGTTGTACTTTTGCTTTTACTTTACTTTGTAGATTGTTGAAGGACTGCATTAGACAAAGCAGTTAACAAGTTCCTATCACATAGCTAAGGAATGTTAACTTATTTCTACAAAGCTGGCATTTAATATAATTATTAGTGTGATGAATCAGTGAGTACTTTTTTTTTTTTTTTTTTTTTGCCAGTCCTGGGGCTTGAACTCAGGGCCTGAACATTGTCCCTGAGCTTCTTTTTGCTTAAGGCTAGCACTCTACCATTTGAACCACAGTACCACTTCCAGCTTTTTCTGTTCATTTGGTACCTAAAAATTGAACCTAGGGCTTCATACATGCTAAGTAAGCACTCTACCACTAAACTACATTCCCAGCCCCCAATTGTATATTTTCAAGACTATATATGTGATACTAATTATCTTGTATTTCTTTAGTAACTTAGTAACAGGGTGTTTGCTTGTTTATTTTTTTTGACAGTACTGGATTTTGAACTCAGAGCCTTATGCTTACTAGGCTAGCTTTCTATCACTTTAGCCATACTTCTAACTTTTGGCTTTTTTTTTTTTTTTTTAAATCAATAGACTTGAAAACTGCTCTTGTCCTACCTGGTCTTGAGCCATCTCTTTCTTAAGTAGTTAGCACTATAGCTAACAGATGCTCTTTTATTTTATATTTACCACTGTCGTGTGTGTGTGTGTGTGTGTGTGTGTGTGTGTGTGTGTGTGTGTGTGTGTGTGTGTGTGTGTGTGTTCCTGAGGAATGCAGTTAAACAAACATTGTACCCTGAGTTCCCAGGATGAGCTTTTTAAAAGTTCCAGGAACATATTCTTGTAAATACTTCTTTTCCTTTCCAGTCCTGGGGCTTGGACTCAGGGCCTGGGGGCTATCCTTGAGCATTTTTGCTCAAGGCTACTGCTTACAACTTGAGCCACAGCTCCACTTCTTTGGAAATACTTTTTAAACAGCAAAAAAAGCTTTACTTACCCTAAAACTGGGGAAGCAAACATGAAGTGTTATACTAAATGATCATTTCCCTGCACTTACTTTCTTAAATGCACTGACCTTCGTTTTGAATCCAACAAAGGCATTTACACATTCTGAGTGTGGATCTTTCTTTCTTCAGAGATTCCTCTACAATCTTTACCAAAGTAAAGATATCTTTACTGTAGAATTTCTTCACATTTTTCCTCCAGTCTCAGAGATCAAGAAAGCTTATTTCCTTAGTCACCTTAGTTATTTTTCACCCCCACCATCCCTCCAGGCAAGAACATCACACAGACTGGGTTATTAAAGTTGATCTGAAAGAGCAATCTGTTCTCAACCACTGTCCCTGGATCTGCAGTGGAACCCTGTAAATACCCTTCATTACTCTGGCGGGGCAGGATCACATTTCCTTCATGCTACTTTTGTGGCTGACTCAAGGTTAGGCAGAGAGATCTGGACTTGAGATGATCCTGGTTGATTGATAATAAGGATGGCACCTCTCTTGAGACAGGTAACAACGACAGGTTTACCTTTCAGGATCGTGCTTTTAAACAGGTATTCTGTGTGGTTTTTAAAAATCAAGGAGTTTTTGAACTTAAAATTTAATTTTTGTTTTGTTTTCTTAGGCAAGCATTTAAAAAACTGTTGAGATGGGAGAGAAATGTCTTCAAGATTTCATCTAATTATATCCTGGGGTTGGTCTAAGACCATTGATAATCCACCACCTCTTTATTGTTTTGGATATTGTTTTGGTGTAAACATTTTTCTCATTATGAAAGTCTAGGAAAATATGTGCATGCTTTTGTGTTCAAAAATGAGGTACAGATTTGGTCTGGTTTGGTTTGGTTTTTCTTCTGGTGTTGGGAGGAGCTATACCTCAACATGAACCTAGGAACTGTAAGCAAAGCAAAACTTACTGAAACTTTGGTATAGGTGGGGAGTTTCTTTTAGACAGTTAAAGCCTGTGGGAATATGGAAAAACTAGCAAATACTAAAATGAATCTATGAGTCTATTAGCCCCAAAGTTCTCTGGTACTTTTCCTCCAAGTGAAGACTTTCTCTGTCATAGATTTCCCATATTCTTTGACATTCCTACAAATCATTCCACAGTGAGTAAATTGTCTCTGTAGCTGAGTGGCTGAATTGAGAAAACAGTAACAAACATAACAAACACAGATCCATGTGTTGGATAGGCCACTCAGCTTATGGGGCAGGCTTGAGACGCATAACCTTGTGCTTGCTTGTCACTAACAAGTTGGTTTTTTTAAGCTATGTTGGGTATTAGAAAGTTTTAAAGATTCCTTCTGTCACTAAACTCTGATAAAATCTGAACTAGCAAGTGTTGCGGTGTAATGTTTATACAAATATGTAATCATACAGATGGCACAGAAGCCAGGAAGGCCCTGTGATGCGAGAGTGGAAACTAATGTTATAAAGTAAAATCTACAATAGGAATTGGATGCATTGCAAGTTAGGTGCCCATCAGTGCTGAACATTTCTGAAACATGTGTGTCTAGATCTCTTTTAAGAGCCCAGAAAGAATCGAACATTATATATGAGAATGTTACAATAGAAATGAAAGGCGGCACAATTTCCTTGGGCTTTTTCTTCTGTAATTTTTTTGTTCACTCTAAACCTACTTGAATACTTTATATGGATTCCTAAATTCTCTGCCCTAGCAGCACTATTCTTTTAGTCTGAGTCTCCTCCAACTTCAATATTTTACTCTGGGTGAAAAGCAAGATAAACAGGTTTACTTTTTATTATTTATTTATTTATTTTATTTTATTTTATTTTTTTGGTCAGTTGTGGGGCCTGAACTCTAGGCTCAGCTCTTCAGCTCAAGGCTAGCTCTCTACCACTTGAGCCACAGCGCCACTTCCTGCTTTTTCTGCTTATGTGGTGCTGAGGAATTGAACCCAGGGCCTCATGCATGCAAGGCAAGCACTCTACCACTGAGCCACCTTCCCAGCCCCAGTAACCAGGTTTAGGATGACAATTCACAAGAAGTAAAAATGGGTTCCCTTACAGGGTAGGGACATTTTCTTTTGGAGGATCAATTTGTAGCCCACTTGTTAGCTACCTGAAGTAGAGGTTCCACTTTTCCATCCCAAGACCTAGCAGCACTGATATTGGTTATCATTTAAGATGTAAATAAGATCCCAGCCCAGTGGCTCAAGCCTAGCTACTTGGGTGGCAGAGTTCAGGGGGATATGGAGGTTTAATGTAGCCAGCCTAGTGAATAAAGGTTTGACACACTCCATCTCAACCAGCAGCTGAGAATTATGATGCAAGGAGTTATCCTAACTATTAAGGAAACCCAGTAGCTGGGTACTGTCAATGGAAATGAGAGATTCATCGTCCAGCCTGGCTGGGACATAAAGCAAGACCTCACCTCAGAAATAAGCAATGAGGGCTGGGAAGGTGGCTCAGTGTAGAGTGCTTGCCTTGCCACGCATGAGGCTCTGGGTTCGATTCCTCAACACCACATAAGCAGAAAAAAGCCAGAAGTGATGCTGTGGCTCAAGTGGTAGGGCGCTAGCCTGGAGCTGGAGCTGAGGGACAGCACCCAGGCCCAGAGTTCAGCCCAACAAAAAAATAAAATAAAATAAATAAATCAATGAGGGGCTGGGAATGTGGCTTAGTGGTAGAGTGCTTGCCTAGAATTCATGAAGCCCTGGGTTCAATTCCCCAGTACCGTAAACAGAAAAAGCTGGAAGAGGCACTGTGGCTTAAGTGGTAGAGTGCTAGCCTTGAGCAAAAAGAAGCTCAGGGACAGTGCCTAGGCCCAGAGTTCAAGCCACAGGACTGGCAAAAAAAAAAAAAAATTCATGCAAAAAGGGGCTGAAGGCATAGCTCAAGTGACAAAGCGACTACCTAAAAACTCAAGTGCAAGAACCTGAGTTCAATCCCTAGTATAGGGGGAAAAGGATTTGAATTGATGATGGGAATATTATTTGTTTATTTGTAATAATGGGGATTGAACTCTGAGCCTTGTGCCTGCTAAGCAAGTGCTCTACATTTCCTAGCCCAAGATCCTCTTTTTAAATAAAATTGTTGGAGAATACACATAAATAAATATGGGAGTCTTTCTATATAGTCCAGGCTGGCATAGTAGGAATTAGATACATATTTGCTGAATAAATGAATAGATGGGAAGAAACTATGTGTGAAGAAACTGTGATTTAATTATAATGCTAGATTGAAACCAATGAATTTCTTCTTACCAGAATGAAAAATAGTCACTCAACTTTAAGTGAAAAATTTCAAAACTCAGGTGTTTGACAAGATTGGTGATGTTATATCACCACTTAATTTGTAATAATCAATGGAAATTTTTTCAAATTCCAAAAATGTATAAGATTAATATCAAAGACAGTGATGGGGAATGAACCCAGGATACTACTACTACTTTACAAAAGAAATATATGAGCAGATGCTGGTTTAAAATGGTTTTTTTCTTACTAATTGATAATACTAACAAAAGATGATATCTAGTGTTGAGTTTTTCCAAATAAAAAAACTATTCCCAGGTTCTCACACATGGTAAAAGTTGTAGCATGTTATGTTATATAATTATGTTTTTAATTTTATGTGATTTTTGTGTTTATGTGGTACCAAGGAATTGAACACAGGGCCTCATGTGTGCTAGGCAAGCACGCTACCACTAAGCCACATTCTTTGCCTTATATAATCATTTTGACTTTTTAAAATATCCTTTTTTTCCCTGGCTGGTTAAAGGGCTTGAACTCACTGTCCCTGAGCTCTTTTGCTTAAGGCTAGTACTCTACCACTTTGAGCCACTGTGCCATTTCTAGTTTTCTAGTGGTTTATTGGAGATAAAAGTCTCAGGGACCTTCTTGCCTTGGCTAACTTTGAACTGTGTTCCTCAGATATCAGCCTCCTGAGTAGCTAGGATTACTGGTGTGAGTCATCAGTGCCTTGCCAATTTGTTGTTTTTTAAAGAGAGTTTTTTGAATTTTTTTTTTTTTTTTGCTGAATTTATTCTCAGACTAATGGGTATTTTTGTCTCTGTGATTTACAAACCAAATATTTTTTGTTCTTTCCCCTATATGGATCCCATTCTTGTTTGAAGTTTCAGGTGCTCATCATGGTGATTTTCTAAATTTATTATTATTATTATTATTATTATTATTATTATTATTAGTGTGTTTGTACAGAGGGATTACTACTTTAGCTTTTTTATTTTTATTTATTTATGTTTTTTGTCAATTGTGGGTTTGAACTCTGAGCCTGGGCGCTGTTCCTCAGCTCTTCAACTTGAGGTGAGCCCTCTACCACTTGAGCCACAGCACCAGTTCCGGTTTTCTGAGTGGTTTATTAGAGTGTTGTGGACTTTCCTGCCCAGGGTTGGCTTTGAACTGCAATCCTCAGATCTCAGCCTCCTGAGTAGCTAGGATTACAGGTGTGAGCCACCAGCTCCCGGCTTTGCTTTAGCTTTAAAATATATATATATTAGTTATTGTCTGTTTAGCCTCTGGAAAAGAGCACAATAAAGTTTTTCAGTTTAAAGCACTAGACTTTTGTATTGCCATTTTATAGTCAAATTTCCTCAATTATATCAATCATTAAATGATAGTAAATATCTTATGGTTTAAAATGAAAGGTCTTAAAAATGAGAAATTTTGGTACTTTAAAAAATGATGGTGTCAGGCGCTGGTGGCTCACCCATGTAATCCTAGCTACTCTGGAGGCTGAGATCTGAGGATCGAGGTTCAAAGCCAGCCTGGGCAGGAAAGTCCATGTGATTCTTATCTCCAATTAACTATCAGAAACCGGAAGTGGCGCTGTGACTCAAGCGGTAGAGCCCTTGCCTTGAGCTGAAGAGCACAGGGACAGTGCCCAGGCCCAGAGTTCAAGCCCCACCACCGACCAAAAAACAAAGTCTTTTTCCCTGCCGCTGAAGCCGCGCGGAGGCTCAGGCCCGAGTGGCTCAAGAACTAGTACACGTCTAGGATAACCTTACCAGACAAGCAGAAAAAGTCAAAAGCTATGACCATATAAGATGATGCTAAGCGAAAGGAACCCCAAGAAAGGGACACAAGAGGTTTTATCTCTTGCTGTTGTTGTTCATGTGCTATGTGATTTGTTTGTTTCTCTTGTACGTTCTTCCCCCATGGTATAACCCCTGTTGTCACTGTATTTGATTCTGGTACCCTGCATCTTGTATATACATTCTTCTAATTTGGGGAGGGGAAGGGAAATAACAAAATGCTGAAATAAGGATACAGGTTGACCCATTGTAACAATGAGATGTACAAGACACTATGTTGGAAATGAACTTTACAACTTGTGGGGAGGGGGGTGGAGCTGGGGAGATGGGGAGGGAAAGGATGGTAGGGGAAAAACAAAGGAGGGGGCAACAAGGCTCGACAGGAAATGTACTTATTACCTTACTCGTGTAACTGTAACCCCTCGGTACAGTGTCTCTAATATATGTATATATATATATGTTATATATATTATATATGTTATATATTTTATATATATTATATATTATATATATTATATATGATAGATAGATAGATAGATAGATAGATAGATAGATAGATAGATAGATAGACAGATAGATAGATTTGGCGTCACCCGTAATCCACCGCCGCAGCCGCTGGGGGTGTAATGGATGTTAATACTGCTTTACAAGAGGCACTGAAGACGCCCTCTTCCTCCATGGCACGTGGAAGCCGCGAAGCTGCCGCAGTCATAGACAAGCGCCAAGCACATCTTTGTGTGCTTGCATCCAACTGCAGCGAGCCCATGAATGTCAAGTTGGTGAGGCTTTGTGTGCTGAGCACAGCAACTTTATTAAGGTCCATGACTGCAAAAAAAAACTAGGGGAGCCCGATGCCGGTGGCTCACGCCTGTAATCCTAGCTACTTAGGAGGCTGAGATCTGAGGATCGTGGCTCAAAGCCAGCCCAGGCAGAAAAGTCCATGAGACTCTGATCTCCAATAAACCACCAGAAAGTTGGAAGTGGCGCTGTGGCTCAAGTGGTAGAGCGCTTGCCTTCAGCTGAAGAGCACAGGGACAGCGCCCAGGCCCAGAGTTCAAGCCCCACAAATGACAATAAATAAATCAATCCATGTTTTAAATAGAATGTAATATAATGCATTTGGGGTTCATTCCAACATCAATCAATAAGCGCCATTGACCTCCTGCTACAAGTCTATAGGTAGAAAACCAATTGCCTCCAGCCCCCCACCCTCTCCCCCCATAGGTGCGGTCCTGCCATGGAATCCCTTTGCTCAGTTTTCTCCTGTCCAATCAGGTGGAATGTTTCACAGGCACATGGTTTATACAGCTCAAAATAACTTGGGACCTGCAAGCTGACAAATGCTCTGGCTCCGGTGGTGACAGGTTGTCCAGCTTCTTACAGCCATCTTCACTGAAACTGAAGTTAACTCCACACTCTATGGACGGCGACGCTCAATTTCCAAGGACTTGAAGATTTTTACTTGTTTTTGGCCTTTTCTCCTGTGCGCTCATCTCCAAGTTCTCCTTTGGATAATTATCTTCGAAGTGGAGTGCCTGGGTTGAACATCCTCTGGGTCAACTAAAAAAAGAAAGGTAATATCCAAATTTAAGTTCACAAGTGTGGCTTGATAACAGGGCATTGACAGTGGGAAAGGGGATATTTCAGACAGCTAATTACTGTCACTGAGAGTGGAACCGAGGGTAATTTTCTAATTATGTATGCTGAGATACTCAATTAAATAAAAAACAGAGAAGTCTACATGTAAAGCTTGGGAGGGGATGAAGTGGGGCTCACTAGAATCAGCCTGTTTTGAGTTCTAAGGAAAAAACACTTCAACAGAGTAAGTTGTGATATGTTGGTGGATAACACTGGCATTTTCCACTCATTTATTTATTAAAGTAATGCTGCTTATATAGAAAATAAGTATGTAATGCCTACTTCCTTTTTGAAGGAAATCAACTCTAAAATAACTCCACAGTTAAAGACTTTCATTTAAATTTTTTTATCATGTAAAAGGATATGCTTGCTATATTTAGTGTTGGGAGATCTGTTCCCTGGATTAATGTACACAACAGCTGCAGAAAGTCTTGCTCAAGGGACATTGCTCTTTCTTTCTCCTTTCTCTCTCTCTCTCTCTCTCTATCTCTCTCTTTCTTGCTCTCTCTTCAACTACATCAAAGACACTTGACAGTCAGTGACAAATGTTTGGCCTGGTATATTGCACTATTAGCAGTAATTAGATGCACAACTTGAAAAATATTGTAAAAACTGTATAAGCAAAGGAAGAGGAAAGGTGGATCACTCTGTATTTCTAGTCACAAAGAGTAGACATTACAGAATGTTGTTAAGAAATCGTATCAACTTTTCAACAGAGTTTTACATATTCATTAAAGTTACAAGTATCATTCAGCTTAAAAGGAAAAAAATAGCTATCTATTTTTCCTTCTCAAAACCTTGTGATGTCTCAAGTACTTTCACTCTAGTAATAAGTAAATTCTGAAAGCCCTAAGTTAAAATGTTGGTCTAACTTTATGGTCTCTTTTTAATAACAACACTTAAGTTCACATAAAATCCATAGTCATTTTTGAGGAAATCATAAGTATTTCTGTTTATAGCTATTATGAACATATTTTTAAAACAAAAATTAATATAATCTGACACATTGTTTCACAACAAATCAAATATTTAAAATTGAAGCCAGCACAGGAAATCTAAAATATATGAATGTTATATTTACAAAAGTGTTGAAAGACCAAATTACAGGCAGCACAGAATCTTATAATAATGGACCATGAAACAAACCATTGGAAACTATCCACATTTTTAAAAGATTATCACGATCCCTGCTTAGAATAGGTGAGTAATGCTGTTGAAACTCATAATAATAACATAAAAACTTTAGTCTTCTATCTAGCTATAGTTTATGATAGAGACTCTCTATACAGATATGTATTACAATGTGCTAGCAAAGGCACATCTGCAGTATAACAGACTCACTGCAATTTATGGACACAAACAACTTGAGTTTTTATCCAAGTTGTTTTTGGAATTCACAGAAATAATTTCTACCAATTAGCTTTGGAAGAATATACAGCAGCAGATAAATCCATCTATTTTGGAAGGATTTTTAATGGACTAATGTTAGTATGTGAACAGGTGACAGACCGGTCAAGTTGCTCAATAGCTAATTCTTATATGTAAAAGAAACAATAGATTCTGTTTACTAACTTGAAAACATAAGACAATGGTACTGTTAGCCTCTGAGCCACGAATTTCCTTCCTTTATACTGAGATTTGACAAATGCATTGTCAGTCTTATGTGTTATTGTCAATGTAACAAGATAGAAAATGAAAGGGTTTTCTTCACAGCCTTTTCCTTTTCCCTTTCCTAGGAGAAGAAAAACTAGTGAAGCACTACACACATAGTTTCATATGTTGAGTCAACAAAGTCTTTAGACAGCATTACCTATTAGCTTACAGGAAACAACCCAGTATGAACAGAATACTCTGTATAGAGAGTTAGAAGTATGAGACTCTGAGTACAATCCCTAGTACTGGGAGGAAGGAAGGAAGGAAGGAAGGAAGGAAGGAAGGAAGGAAGGAAGGAAGGAAGGAAGGAAGGAAGGAAGGAAGGAAAGATGGAAGGAAGGAAGGAAGGAAGGCAAAGAAAGAAAGAAATTTAAGAACATATTTAGAGCAGACATATATATTTCTGGGGGAAACCAAAATTGGAGTGACTATTTGCCTGCAGTCACTAGAGAGTTCTTGAGTTCACGGATAACCAGTCACCTTGACAATCTGTGACCAGGCTTCCTGTACATAGATAGATCTCCATTGCAGTCACAATGCAATCCCCACTCAGGGAGGGAGCCAGCACCCCTTCTCTTGAACTAGAACTTGACCTAGAACTAGGTCTTGACATCCCAAGCTTACTTGAGGTGCCTGCTCTTCTCTCATTCCAACTAACATATGACGTCAATTTAATTAGGAAAGTTGCCTTGAAAAAAAAAAAAGATCATCACATAAGATTAAAAAAAGAATGAAATGTTTTTTTTCCTGTTTTTCTTATTTTAGAATGAAATAAAATTATTGTTAATGAGGATCAATGAAGGGTTTTTATTTGTATTTCCTATGTAACAACTCAGTTCGTCATGAATGGCAAGCTGTTGAGAGAGAAAAAACTCAACTTCTATCACTTTTTTTCTATTCTTTTTTTAAACATTTTTTTTAATCATTGTTATCTTTAAGTACTTGTACAAAGAAGTTCTCATTCTACAAAGCAGTATATGAATACAAGGTATCTGACAACATTGACCCCATCGCTCCTAACCCATCCCTTCTCTCACTTTTCTTTTTCTTTAATTGAGATTAGGTGATTACATAAATTTCACATATTTCATAGTATTATGGAATAGTGATAGTTAAAATCACAAACACATTTTACCCTTCGCAAGGCAAATGGTCATTCTCATGGTCTATAAAGTTTGCGAATTCTATGAGCTTTGACAATACAAATTATTTCTTCGCAAGGCAAATGGTCATTCTCATGGTCTATAAAGTTTGCGAATTCTATGAGCTTTGACAATACAAATTATTTCTTCCACATCGGGTGATGTTCACATTTCTTTCCTTTTGCTTAGTGTCAGCCGTTCCCTCTTTCCCTCTCATTTCTCCCTTCCCATCGCTGTCTTTGGGTTGCTTAGTTCTTTTCCTTCTATGTCCAGTGCAGCTGATGGGCCCCTTCATTGTATGTTCCATTTCCCACTTATTCTGTTTCTTCCTCCTGACTTCCCTCCATTGTGTGCCTATATCTACCATATATATGGTCAAGAACAAGGAGTCATTTAGTAATGATACGACAAAATGAGTGGCTGTCCTTTGTTTCTTGACTAATGCCAAATCCACCCCCTTTGCATTGTGATTCTAGGGATCAAAACTAAGACTTTGAGCATGCAGGACAGGTGTTTACACACTGAGCTATACCACTAATCCCCATTCCTTTTAGATCATAGATGTCTTCCATTAACCTTTCTATGATACATGACATTTGTTTTTATACTATTTCTTTGCTGCTTTTCAGATTCAGTATTATAAGAGCTCTGGCTCTAACATTCTTTTTACACTATGTGATGTGTTTATTCTCTGCTATATATAAAAACACACACGTTGTGTTTCATAACAACCTATCTCCTTTTCTCCCACCAAAATAAAATATTCTGTACCTTCTTACCATACCAATTGGATTAAAATAAGGAAGGAAGGGATTATTCACTTTCAGCCTATTTTCTAAAAATCTTTTCATTCCTGTAGCCTCTGCTTTTTAGAGAAAGTCTCTGCTAAACAGAGGCCTCAAATTCCCCATGTCATCTTGGCTCTGCCTCTTCATTTCAAACATACTCTTCTTTTCTCTTTTTGTTTTGTTTTATTTCACTGTGCTGTTACTGGGACCTGAACTCAGGGCCTGATTGCTGTCCCTTAGCTTATTCACTCAGTGTTCTACCATTTGAGCCACAGCTTCACTTGCTTGTTTTATTTTTTTTTTATTTGTCTGTTTTAAGATTGGGGGGGGGGGAGGTGTCTCACTATGGAGCCCAGACTAGCCTTGAACTCTTGATCTTCTTGCCTCAGCCTCCTGAATGCTGGGATCTCTTGTGTATAACCAGCACACCTGGTCTTTTAATATTCTTCTAATGCAAATGTTTACACATCTTTTTATTTTTAATTTAATTTAATTTTTGTGCTGGTCTTGGGACTTGAATTCAGAGCCTGGGTGCTGTCCCATAAATTAAAAAAAATGTTATTAGAAAAGTGATGTACAAAGGGATTACAGTTACATATGTTAGGTAAACAGTACATTTCGTTGTGGACAGTGACACCTCTTCCCTTGTTTTCTTCCAGTTTTTCCCTCGTGTCCCTACCAACAAATTGTATAGTTCATTTTCAACAAAGTGTCTAGTGAGTACCACTGCTGCATTAGTTCACCCTTTGTCCCTTTATTTCTGTGCCCCCTCTGACCCTCCTAAAGATAAACAACCAAGATGAAAAGAAAAAAAAAAAACAGCAACAATGAAAAAAACCTGCTTTCCATTTCCCGGAGTTCTGTTTTCTTTTTTTGAATTGTCTTTATTTAAGTAGTTGTACAAAGGAGTTGCCACTCAGCAAAGTTGTTTACTGTTTTGTTTACTCTTTCAAACTAAAAGATATTTGAGGGGCTGGGAAGGTGGCTTAGTGGTAGAGTGCTTGCCTTACATGCATGAGGCCCTAGGTTCAATTCCTTAGCACCACATAAGCAGAAAAAAGCCAGAAGTGGCGTTGTGGCTTAAGTGGTAGAGTGTTTACCTTGAGCTGAAGCTGAGGGACAGCGCCCAGTCCCAGAGTTCAGGCCCCATGACCAACAAAATTAATTAATTAATTAATTAATTAAATAAAAGATATTTGAGAGAATGGCTCTTCTACTATTTCTGTATTACTACTGGAATTTCCATATACCCGAAGGTCTGACTCTAACATAGTATATACTAACTTATGAAATCACTTATGCCATTCATACCACAAGCAGAAGTAAAAACTACAATAGAGGTGATCACTTTCACTGGAAGTGATGGACATTGTACCTGCAACGGAATTTTTCCCAACTCCCCAGAACTGGCTTCTACATTCTGGGAACTGGTTGTGGGATCAGCAAGAGTTTGTCCAAAAGAATTGACCTAAGCCAGGCACAGTGGCACACGCCTATTTGATCCATACCTCCAGCCCATTTTTTAATTTGTCAGTCATGGGGCTTGAACTCTGGGCCTGGGCACTGCCCCTCAGCTCTTTAACTCAAGGCTAGTGCTCTACTACTTGAGTCACAATGCCACTTCCAGTTTTCTGGTGGTTGATTGGAGATAAGAGTATCACAAACTCTCCTGCCTGGATTTGGGCAGGCTTTAAACCGCTATCCTCAGATCTCAGCCCCCTAAGTAGCTAGGATTATAGGTGTGAGCCACCGGCACCTGGCTCCAGCCCATTTTTTATTGGGTCATTTTCAAGGTAGGATTTGGCTTGATGCCTGGCTAGTCTGGGCTTCCATGCTTCTTTCTACTTGTGCTTCACTGGAGTGTGTGTCTCTGGAGGAAGTATATCACTGTGCCTATCAAATGGGTAAGATGAAGCTCTTGAACTTCTTTCTGCTCAGGTTGTCCCCTGGTGATCCTTTATCTCTGTCTCCCAGGTAGCTAGATTCACAAGCCCTGAGAGACACCATATCTGGCTTAGTACTCTTACCTTATTTATTTATTTATTTATTTATTTATTTATTTATTTAGTTGGTCCTGGGGCTTGAGTTTGGCCTGGGCACTGCCCCTGAGCCTCTTAGTACTTGAGGTTAGCCTTCTAACACCTGAGCCACAGTGCTACTTCTGGATTTTTCTGAGTAGTTTATTGGAGCTAAGAGCCTCATGGACTTTCTTGCCCAGGCTGGCTTTGAAACAGGATGCTCAGATCTCAACCTCTTGAGTAGCTAGGATTATAGGCATGAGCCACCGGTGCCCAGCTTACTTTTTTTTAAAAGTGTTTTTCACAGGGCTGGGAATGTGGCTTAATGGTAGAGTGCTTGCCTAGCATACATGAAGCCCTGGGTTCCATTCCTCAGTACCACATAAACAGAAAAAGCCAAAAGTGGCACTGTGGCTCAAGTGGTAGAGTGCTATCCTGGAGCAAAAGACCCTCAGGGACAGTACCCAGGCCCTTAGTTCAAGTCCCAGGACTGACAGAAAGAAAAGTATTTTCACTACAAACTTCAGGAGTAAGCAGAGTAATTCTGTTCAGCCCCAGCTAAAGGTAGGTTATTTAAACATGCTTATTTTTTCCTATTCTGGTTGTCTCTCTTCACAAATAGTTATTAAACATTAAGCTATTTTTTGTGTCAACCTAAGAAACTAGATTTGGGTTTTATAGTCCTTTTCAGTCCATGTTGCTTTTTGTATATAATGGATGTGTTTTGGCACTGTAATTAATATATAGCAGCAATGTTTAAAGACATATATAAAAGATGTTTCTTTTTAATTGCTTTATTAAGGTTTAATTGACAAATATTTTACACATTATATTGGCTACAATATAATGTTTTGGTATATGCATACCATGTGAATTTATTAAACCAAGCTAATTAAAATATCATCACCTCACATACTTTTTTTGTGTGTGATGAGAACACACTTAAGACCTACTCTCTTCATGTTTGTGCCAGTAGTGGGGCTTGAATTCATGCTCTTGCTTAGCTTTTTCTGCTCAAGGCTGGTATTCTACCACTTAAGCCACATTTTCACATCCAGCTTTTTGCTAGTTAACTAAAGATAAAAAATCTCCCAGATTTGTCTTCTCTGGCTGGCTTTGAACCTTGATCCTCAGATCTCAGCCTCGAATAGCAGAAATTACAGTAAGCCACCAGCACTGTGGTTAAGAAAGTCTTAATGAATGATGACACGTTTCATTTCCAACCTAGTATCATTTCAGCAACACCAGATTTCTTTTCAAGGGCAATTACTTAATCTCATTTTGAAAGTGGCATAACATCTACATTTCAATTTTGTAAGGACAGAGAGAACAAGGGCAGTTGTCACTCTGAACACTCCAGATAAACTGTCCAAGAGCATTCACGGTTTTCTTTTCTGAAACCATCTGCTGTTTCATCCTACTAATGTTCCACCCGTCACCTAGTTGCTCAGGTCATAAATGTGAGAGTCACCATTGATTCTTCTCTTTTTCCTGTAGCTCACTTTCAATCTATCAACAAATCATTTGGCTCTATTTCCAAACCATCTCTCAGATCTGATCCTTTCTTACCATTTCCTGATGGTCTGCACTGGTCTACACTACCACCATCTCTTTGTTGTATGGCCTCTTAGCTGGTCTGCTCACCTCCACCCTTACTTACCCTTTTCAACCAAATTCTTTGCATTGCATCTGTGCTTGAACATTTTTAAAACCATTTCATCAGGCAGTGAGCCTTTACTCTGGACTTCCATTCAAGCAATTTAGTTTTCTTTCCTGTACTGCCTAAGTGATGGCTCTCTTCTTTAAAATAGCCTCTTTTCATAATAAAAGTCTCTTTCACTAAACAACCAAACAAACAATAACAACAAAAATAACTTGTCTCTCAAAAACCTTGATATGGGTTTGTATTTTATAAGTGTAAGGAAATGTGGAATCCTTTCCAGGGTTAGCAAGGCCTGACATGACCTGAGCCTGCACACTTCTAACCTCACCAACTTCCACTTCTCCTTTGACTCACTCACCTGGACAATGGATTTGACTTGAACACACCAAACACTCATCTTTCTAGGCCTTGACAGATCTTCCTTATAAATTCCTTGGTTGGTCACATGGTAATTCTCCATATAAGAAGTATTATTTGACCTAACCAAAACAAAGAGTTTTCTCCCCCCGCCCATCATTCTGTCTTATGTTGCTCTAATTTTTCTTCATAACGTAAGTTTCTTCCTTAGAATGTTACTTCTTTAAGATATCATTTTCCTCACTACTCATTCTAGGGTCTTGAATGCTGCATGGTACACATAAGATGGCTATTAATATTTATGGAGAGAAGGTTAGAAGGTAGCTCAGTGGTAGAATACTTACCCTAGCATGTGAAAGATCCTAGGTTTGAACCTTTGTGTTGGAAAAAAAAAACTGTTAGAAGAACAAATAAATACAATCTAAACTATCAGGGGCTGGTTCAAGAGGTAGAGTGCCTGCAGAGAAAAATCAAGACCCTGAATATAGATATGTTTAACTAACTACAAATCTAGGGTTCCGTTTCTCTTCAAAGTTTTTCCTTAGAAGAAATTATTTCATCAGTACTATTATTTCTTAACTATAAAATGGAGACCACAAGCCAAGTGCCAATGGCTCACACATATACTCCTAGCTACTCAGGAGGCTGAGATCTGAGGATCGCAGTTCAAAGCCAGCCCAGGCAGGAAAGGCCATGAGACTCTTATCTCCAAGAAAATACCAAAAAACCTGAAATGGCTCTGTGGCTCAAGTGGTAGAGTACTAGCCTTGAGCTGAAGATCTGAGGGACAGCACTCAGGCCCAGAGTTCAAGCCCCACGACTGACAAAAAAAAAAAAATGGAGACCATATATAGCTGAAGTTGTCATATAATAAGAATAGTTGTAACTACCATTTACTGAATGCTTACTGAATGCCAAGCACATTTAATCAGTATTAACCTATGAGATGGTTACTGTCATTATCACTGTTTTATAGATGAGGAAACTGAAGCTTACAGAGCTCAGACTTCCTCAAGTTTATACAGGTAGGAAGTGTCAAAACTAGGATTTAAGCCAGTTGTATCTACCATCAAAGTGCAAGGTCTTAAAACACTAAAATATGAAAGAAACACTATATTTTGAGGGTTTAGAAGTTTCATTATAATAATTTCTTATAATCATAAACCTAAGAAGAAGCACACATTGACACAATTGGCTTTTCTAGACACAGAAAGCAGTGACTTCTTATATAAATATTATTTTATTCATTTCTACCATACATATAAACCTTGAAGAGCTTTGCCTTCATGATATATACCCCTGAAAAATATGTATTACCTGTGTCTTACAAATGAGGAAACTAAAACTCAAAGAAACTAAGTAAATCTCTCATACAGTTGCTCAGAGATGAAGCCAGACTTTGAAATCAGATATTTCTAGTGCCAAGGCCAATGTTCATGATGTCAAGAGATGACCCAATCATGAAACAATTTGAGAGAAAGTCTCATCACAATGTCCAATGAATGCAAAGAAACCTGTTCTGACTTAGAAAGCAATTTAATTCTTATCCTTCCACCCAAGTATATCTAGAAGCTTCAAGTAAGCTGAAGAAATGGTTGACTTACAAATGATTAATTACAACAGTTGCTGGTTGTAATCAGTGTATCAATTACACGTTCAAATTGGAAGCATTTTGACCTTTACTTCATATATCTCTTTTCCACCTAGTTGATACACAAATAAGGAAATATTTCAATTTAGATATCAATTCACTTTTATATATGTTTTTGCATACTATTCATCATTCTACAAAATTTTAAATAGCCATAATGTTCTAGTTAATGAGCATATAATAATTGAAGTCATGGAGTTTTTTTTACTATTGGGCATAGTTACAGTTTTTTTTCTTATACTATTATCCATACCATAATGAATATCTCTGCAAACAAGTATTTGTCTTTATCCAATTTTTTTGCCTTCTCAACACTTTTTTTCTCCCTAGTACTGGGATTTGAACTCAGGGCTTTGCCCTTGCTAGTTAAGCACTCTATCATTTGAGCATGCCCTATTCCTTTTTTGACATTAGTTATTTTTTTGGATAAGGTTTGTTTTTTCCCAAGAAGTTCTGTACTTCCTGAGTAGCTTGGATTACAGACATGAGCCACCATGACCAATCCTTTAATTAATCTTTTAAAAACAAAACAAAACACTATAGACTTTATCCAAATAAATGGCTCCATTGGGAACAGTTTCAAGCTCTGGCAAGCATGTGGAAAAAAATACTTTGTTGTAAGTGATCCTTGTAGTCAGCTCTAATTGCCCTCTCAAGGTGACTGCCTACTTTGCCAAGTGGAGGTTAGTTTGGGATAGGACCATCGACATTTGGGAATTAAGAAAGCCCTTAAGAAGCCTTACATGTGATACAAGTGATGCTTTCGTGTCAGGAAAAAAAAAAGATGAATGGACTAACACAGGTTTTGCCATAGCATCATTAATGCTACAAAGGACTTTCATTATATTTCCATATGCCACACTATCTTAAAGCCAGAGGGTTTTAGATTTCTTTCTTCTCCATCTCTCCAGCACAAGGCCCAACTCGTACTAACAAACAATGCCAAACAGCCTTCATTCCCTTATGGTCTCTGATTGAAGGGGTGGAGTGTGAAGCAAGTCAAGGTCAATGGGAAGAATACTGTAATCACCGAGCTGCATCTATTTGGAGAGAGAGAATTAACAGCTATGACTCACAAGTTTGCCATCCTTCTAGTAAATGTTTGAATGAATACATGGGCATGATATTAATAGTATAAATTCGCCTTGCTTCTTTTATTAAGAATTTAAAACTATTCACTTTTGAATAGGCAATACACTCGTGTACTAAAATTCAAAAGTCAGGAAAGGCAATTCAACTCAGTACAAATCAATGGAGATAAGAGTCTCGAGGATTTTTCTGCCTAGGCTGACTTTGAACCGTGATCCCTCGATCTCAGTCTCCTGAATAGCTAGGATTATAAATGTGAACCACCAGTTTCTTGACCTTTTTTTTTTTTTTTTGAGAAAAGATCTTGCTATGTAGCCCAGGCTGCCCTCCTACTCACGATCCTCCTATTTTGTTACAGCATGCAAGACGACAGCCTAGAAGCTTCTACATCTATATCTCAACTTCTAAGAGAAAGCTACCTGGCCGAAACTAGACATCGGGGAAACAACGAGAGGAGTCGAGCAGAGCCTTCCTCCAACCCTTTCCATTTTGGTAGTCCTTCGGGGGCTGCTGAAGGAGGAGGAGGAAGCCAAGATGACCTTCCAGATCTTTCCGCTTTTCTGAGCCAGGAAGAATTAGATGAAAGCGTCAATCTGGCCAGACTGGCCATCAATCACGACCCTTTGGAGAAAGCCGATGAAGCTCAGGCTAGAAAGCGCCTATCTTCCGAGCAGCTGAGACACCCCCCGAAGTCTAACTTTGAGCCCAACTTCTGCCAGGAGAAGGCTCAGAGACCGAGCAGCCCGAGAGAGAGTCCCCAGGAGACCAAGCGGCCGCCGTACAGCTCCGAAACCCAGTCGAAGAAAGTATTTCTGAATAAGGCGGCCGATTTCATCGAGGAGCTCTCCTCCCTCTTCAAGGCGCACAGCTCCAAACGGATCAGACCTCGGGCCTGCAAGAACCACAAGAGCAAACAGGAATCTCCAGGCAAAGCGCCCCCCACGGAAGGAAGAGAGCGAGCGTCCGCCCCCATCCCCATCCCCACCGACGCCAGGGACAACGAAGTCAACCACGCTCTGGAGCAGCAGGAAGCCAAGAGGCGCGAGGCCCAGCAGGCCGCGCAGCAGCAGGCCGCGGGCCAGCAGCAGGCCGCGGGCGGCGACGCCAGCCCGGGGTCTTCACCTTCTTCGCTGTACTACGAGGAGCCCCTGGGGCAGCCTCCCCGCTTCACGCAGAAGCTACGGAGCAGAGAAGTCCCCGAAGGAACCCGAGTCCAGTTGGATTGCATAGTGGTAGGAATTCCTCCACCTCAAGTAAGGTAAAATGCATAAACGAAGGAAAATGTCCCCCTGCGTCATGTTTGGCAAGCTGCTTCCCATTCGCCTCTCCTAAGTATGACCTTTGAAGTAGGTTGTTTCCACAACCCTGTGCCCCCTTTCAGAAAAGCAGCCAGTGCCCAAAGCATCTCTGTTCACTGCAAATACAATAGATGAGCCAGGGGTGTAATTTTGGTGTTTGCTAGGGCTCAGGGTGGAGGGAGGGAAGAAGGGGAGATGCCAGTACAGGGGGCTTGAACTCAGGGCCTCATACTTTCACTTGACTGTGTTCCACTGGTAGATTGGTGCTTTACCACTTGAGCTACGCCTCCACTTTTAGCATTTTGGTGATTAATTGGAGATAAAGAATGTCTTGAATTTGTCTTCCTGAACTGGCCTCAGCAAGCTCCATCCTCAGATCAGCCTCCTGAGGAGCTAGACTTGCAGATGTGAGCCACTGGCTCTTGACTGTCTGATATTTTTTGAATCTTCAAGAAGACCAAACAAACATAAAGACAGATATAGATGGACGAAGGCTGTAATTAAAGTCTGATTTTACACGTGTTTATTTTAAACTTATTATTAGCTCTCCCTGTTTCCCCAGTCTTTCCCCAATGGCCATGATAAGAAGAGGGGTATTTATCTTTTATATGTCTATCATAAGCAAGCTTCTTGTGAAGCAAATGAAGTATAACCTTCAGGGCTTCTGACTTGAATAAGTTGTGTGTGTGTGTGTGTGTGTGTGTGTGTGTGTGTGTGTGTGTGTGTTTAAATATATGTATAAACACACACACATATGTATACATTTATATTTAAATTTTATTTCAGCAGTATTAGAGTTTTTAATTCTGTGTCTTGTGCTTGCTAGACAGATTTTTTTTTTTAACCTCCAGCTCTGTCCTATACTTGTAAGGATCTCTTTTATATTTATGATCCCACAAAACCTGAAACAATCTTAAGATGATATTTGCTACCTCTAAATTCTGTTGAAATAGTGTGTGAATAATGTGACTAGAATGTATCTCTCTCTCTCTCTCTCTCTCTCTCTCTCTCTCTCTCTCTCTCTCTCTTTCTTTTTAGTCTGTTGTGGGACTTGAACTCTGGGCTTGGGCACTGTCCCTGAGCTCTTCAGCTCAAGGCGAGCACTTGAGCCACAGTGTCACTTCTGGTTTTCTGGCAGTTCATTGGAGATAAGAGTCTCATGGTCTTTCCTGCCTGGGCTGGTTTTGAACTGTGATCCTCAGATCTCAGCCACCTGAGTAGCTGGGATTACAGACATGAGCCACCAGTGCCCGGCAAAAAATATATTTCTTTTATAGAGAAGTACTGATGTTTACAGTCCTCTAAGAGGACTGTAATTGTGCTTCTGTAATCATCCAATTGCTATTAGAATATAACTTCATTACTGTTTAGTATGTTTTCTCTGTGTGTAAATAGGACCTTATTTTTATTTCTTACATATTTATTTTACAGAACAATAATAATATAAATGGTAGTATTTTTACTTATACATGCATGTCAATTCAAGGGATTCTAACTCAGAGAATATTCATATATTGAATATTTCTGGCAGTACTGGGTTTTGAACTTGGGGGCCTCCTACCTGCTAGGCAGATACCTTACCACTGAGCCATACCTCCAGCCCCTTTTTCATACTGAATTTTACTTTTCCATTCTTTTTTTTTTTTTTTTTTTTTTTTTTTGTCGGTTGTGGGACTTGAACTCTGGGCCTGGGCGCTGTCCCTCAGCTCTTCAGCTCAAGGCGAGCGCTCTACCACTTGAGCTACAGCGCCACTTCCTGAATTTTACTTTTCAACCCAATGAAAAGCATATCACATGTTATTTCTTCAACTGAATAGACCTTTACTATGTCAGATTATACAACTGACATTCTTGAAGGGAGAGAGTTCTGCTGGTTTTGCCTTTGGATCTTGAACAGCAAGCATGGCTTCTGGCCCATAACTACTCACTTGGGAATGTTGAATATAGTTCAATACTAGAGATGTTTTTCTGAACATGTAAAACACCAGAAATCATGAGAGGAACCTGTGGCATCCTCCCCTGAATGTGAAGCTGGCTCTCTGCTGCCTTTACTACAAGCCACCATTTGTCCTTGACGATGGTTCTCCTCCTTTATGAGAGGAAGAGGAAGAACTTTTGCAGTGTTAAAACAACAACAACAACAACAACAAAAACAGTTGGGCTAGGCACCGGTGGCTCATGCCTGTAATCCTAGCTACTCAGGAGACTGAGATCTGAGAATCATGGTTCAAAGCCAGCCTGGGCATGAAAGCCCGTGAGACTCTTTATTTCCAGTAAACCACCAGAAAACCAGAAGTGGCACTGTGGTTCAAGTGGTAGAGCGCTAGCCTTGAGCTGAAGAGCTGAGGGACAGCGCCCAGGCCTCAGAGTTCACCCCTAACAACAATAAAAAAAAGTTGGAACTAAAGAACATGGGGCAGTGCCTGGCCCTTCTACTCTAAATGTAACTGATGACCCTTGCTGGGACCTGGTCAGTAATGCTTGTGAGATGTTTTTCCAAGAGCACTTTATGACATCTGGTCAATCTAAGTGAGCTGGTGAGCACTCACATTACAGCATGTGTGTGTGTGTGTGTGTGTGTGTGTGTGTGTGTGTGTGTGTGTGTGTGTGTGTGTGTAACTAATTTATCCTTGCCCAACGTACTAGTTTTTGGAAATAGACAAGTTTTGTTTTTTTGTTTTTGTTTTTGTTTTTGCCAGTCCTGGGGACTGAACTCAGGGTCTGGGCACTGTCCCTGAGCTTCTTTTTGCTCAAGGCTAGCACTCTACCACCTTGAGCCACAGCACCACTTCTGGCTTTTTCTGTGTATGTGGTACTGAGAAATTGAACCCAGGACCTCCTGTGTGCTAGACAAGCACTCTACCACTAAGTCACATTTCCAGCCCTAGGCTAGTTTTTTATCCTTCCCATTTTTCAACCATGACAATCTTGAATATAAGAATGAATTCAGTGCACCACTGAACAACATCACCTAGGGCACTATAAAGTACTCATCCCCCACCCCAAACAAGGTAATCCGATAGCCACTCAAAAGCTACCTTATCAACCAAGTAAAACTTTACAAACTTTATACTCTGGCTCAAGTGGTAGAGTACCAGTCTTAAACGAAAAAGCCAAGTGAAAGTGTGAGACCCTGAGTTCAAGTCCTAGAAGAAGGACAATGAGGAGGAAAATGAAGAGAAGGAGGAAGAAAAAGAGACAGAGTATGGTGGGGAGAAAGCTGCTTAAATCTGATTTAAATCAGGAGTGAGCTAGTTGGCCTAAGAGGTAGGAAGGGGTTGAAACTCAAGAACATGGGGCGCATGCCTGCCCTTCTATAGACACGCAACAAAATAAAAATACAAATCTATAAATTTAAAAGTAAAAGAAAGAAAAAATTTAAGTGAAATATATGTAGCTCCCATGTAACAATATTAATTTTATGTAGGAGGATTTTTTGTTGTTGTTTTTTGGTTTTGGTCGGTCATGGGGCTTGAACTCTGGGCCTGGGCACTATCTCTCAGCTCTTCAGCTAAGGCTAGCACTCTACCACTTGAGTCACAGCACCACTTCCGGTTTTCTGAGTGGTTTATTGAAGAGTCTCATGGCCTTTCCAGCCCCGGCTGGCTTTGAGCTGCAATCCTCAGATCTCAGCCTCCTGAGTAGCTAGGATTCAAGGATTTGAGCCACCACGCCTGGCCCATCCCGAATTCTTACAGCATACACCATCAGGCTGGGAGAACCAGAAGAGTCAAAGAAGGCTTTAGGGTTTCTATGGAGATTTTAGCTGACAATGGAAAACTAAAAAGCAATAAGGTAGAATTTAACTCATTTATTCATTCAAAGAATACTATTAAGTTATTAAAATCCTTCACCAAAACTACAAAACCTATTGAGGTAACAGTGTTTTGAAACTGACTTAAACCACTCTGAGAAGAGAGCTCTTGATCCAGTACAAAATACAGAGACCTGTAATCATATCACTGCAGTATGGTATAATAAGAAGCATATATAAGATACATTGGTGACTCAGATAAAAGTGTGAATTACTTTGTCTGGAGTTCAGGATAAATGGAGCACTAACACAAGAATTGGAGGAAACTGGAAAACAAGTGGAAAGGCCCTGAGGCTAGTATTTTCAGAGAATCATAAGTCTATGTCAATAACATAAATGGGTAAAGAAAGATTAGAGAGGGGCTGGGAAGGTGGCTCAGTGGTAGAGCGCTTGCCTTGCATGCATGAGGCCCTGGGTTTGATTCCTCAGCACCACATAAGCAAAAAGAAAAAAGCCGGAAGTGGTGCTATGGCTCAAGTGGTAGAGCGCTAGCCTTGAGCTGAAGAGCTGAGGGACAGCTCCCAGGCCCAGAGTTCAGGCCCCACTACTGGACCCTCCCCCCCCCCCAAAAAAAAAAACAAAAGAAAGATTAGAGATAGAATTCACAAGTGGGTAGAAGGGAGTCCTTATAGGCCAGGTCAAATCAACCTGTTTATATAAGGGCACAGATGCTAATATTGCAGTAAAACTTTTATATGATGGGGAAGAGGCTGATCTAACTGGAAAGGAGAGCCAGATGATTTTGGAAGTCTTAAAAGCAAGTGAGGAGCTTGGATAGTATATAAGGAAGGAAAAGAATGAAAGGGAACATATAAAGAGGACAGCTCTGAAAGGACGGGTTACATCAGAGAATGACAGAGTTAGGAGACTGTCTGGGAAGCTGTACATACAAGGTACTCCAGGTATGGGCTGCTGTGGTAGGACTGGGATGGAGTGCACTGAGAAAAAGAAGATGCTAGGGACCAACAGCATTTAGAAGAGAAGAAATCAAGCTGAACTTGGTGATTTACTAAATGGAAAGATGAGTTTGAAAGGAAGAGAAGGATGACTGGCTAGTACTCAGAGTTGTGGAGGAAGTTGATGGGTATTTAAGTCTGAGGAGGTGGAGGGGACCATTTCCAACTGGGAACAGGGAATCTTCTTTCTGCCAAGGGCCATTTGGATATTTATAACATCATTCACAAGCCATATAAAATTATCAATACAGGCAGACAACCATGGACAGCTGACACAAGCATACGTGTTTGTCCTGTCACGTACCAAGTAACTTTGAGGGCTTTATATGGTCTCTGAGCTGTATATTCCTCCACCCCTGCTAGGTATGCAGAAGTGCAGGACCAAAAACCAAAGACACTGCTGAAGGAACTAGAGCATTTCACAGAGTAACCTGGAAACTGGGGAAAGTCTGGCAGGCTGTGTCGGTGCCCTTATATAAAGATGTTGAGTTGATCTGGCCCAGGACCCATCCATTCTACCGTGGTAGCCTGAGTCCCTGATAAAGCCAAGTGTTTACAAAGAGATTGTATATACAGTTTACAATTAAAACCAATTCCTTTCTGGTTCATCTCAGTACTAGAGTGGAAATATTTTGCAGCATTTTTTTTTTTGCTTCCCCACACAAAAGCTGTTATATGCTACCCTAAAAATCAGTATACATGTGTGCATGTGTGTGCTTGCACACACACACACACACACACACACACACACACACACACACACACACACACACACTTCTTTTTTTTTGGGTCCGGTTGTGGGGCCTGAACTCTGGGCCTGGGCACTGTCCCTCAGCTCTTCAGCTCAAGGCTAGTGCTCTACCACTTGAACCACAGCGCCACTTCTGGCTTTTTTCTTTTTGCTTATGTGGTGCTGAGGAATCGAACCCAGAGCTTCATGCATGCAAGGCAAGCGCTCTACCACTGAGCCACCTTCCCAGCCCCCCCCCCACATTTTTAAAGATAAGATTAACGCTATTGAGGGCTGGGAAGGTAGCTCCGCGGTAGAGTGCATGCCTTGCAAGCATGAGGTCCTGGGTTCAATTCCTCAGCACCACATAAACAGAAAAAGCCAGAAGTGGCGCTGTGGCTCCAGTGGTAGAGCGCTAGCCTTGAGCTGAAGAGCTGAAGGAAAGCACCCAGGCCCAGAGTTCAGGCCCCATGACCGGCAAAAAACAAAACAAAACAAAACAAAACAAAGATTAACGCTATTGAGACTGAAGGCGCAGGAGAAGCCTAGAGCTTCCTTGCCATCACTGAAAATCTTGAGCCATCTCCACAACCCAGGATCACAAAGATACTAGAATCCAAAGATCCCTAGATCCAGAGAATCCTAAAAAAAAAAAAAGTTAAGCAAAGCACCAATGCTCATGCTACTCAAGAGCCAGTCTAAATAGGGAAAAAAAAACATGAGACTCTTATTTCCAATTAATCAGAAAAAAAAGCCAGAATTGACATGTCTGTTGACATGTATAGTCCAAGTGGCACTAACTTTGAACAAAAAAGCTAAGGGACACACACACACACACACACACACACACACACACACACACACACACACACACACACACACACACACACACACACACACACACACACACAGAGCATTAAAATAAAACATATCATTTCAGTTTGCCAAATAGGAACACCACATCTAATAAGGAAATTAATTTTTTAACTATTTGTAGCAAGAAAATATAGGCATGGTGATTATCTATTTGTGCTTGTGTGTAGTCAGTATTTTACCCCTGTTTTAGAGCCCTAGTTTAGCAAGTTGAAAATTATTTTTGCTAATATATTATCGATTTTCAAGTCCATTTCAAAGGAATTATTTCCTAAGTAGAAGTGGGATCCTGAAGCTAGAGTTTTGGAAAGCTGGTCAAGCTTGAATGTCGTCTTGGCAAAGGAAATGAGTTCATATGTGACGCACAGAGGAAAGAGGCTGCAGGGATTCTGAGCAAATGGCCATGATCCCTTTTTGTATCCTGATTTCACATTCTTTTCCAGGAATGTACAGCTGGGCCATGGTGTGTGTGCTTGTACACAGCCTTCTGAGACAGTACAAACATCCCTTTATACAGACAACAGTGCCTACCATGGCTGTTAAGTTCGGTTGCTACCACTTCTGGATATTTGCCTACAAACAGTATGCCCCAAGGAAATTAAAAGAAAACAAAACAGTTATACACACACAAGAAAGGATATCTTCAGTGACATTGGGGGAATTTCATATGAAATATTTAAGGGCTTTTCTTTTTACCCTTTGAGAAAAATCTAGTTTCATTCATTCATCCAACCAGGAATTGGTATATCTTCTTATGCTCTATACAGTGGTAGGCACTAAGGGTTAAGTAGCCAAAAAGGCAGAAAAAATTTTGCCTTCAGGGAGTTTAGAGTCTAGTAGAGGATATGGATAATAAACACAATTCCACAACTTATTACATAATATTGTGCAGGCTGGGAATGTGGCTTAGTGGTAGAGTGCTTGCCTAGCATACATAAAGCCCTGGGTTTGATTGCTTAGTACCATATACACAGAAAAAGCAGGAAGTATAACCCCTGCTTTCACTATATTTGATGTCAGTATAACTTGT
Source organism: Dipodomys merriami (assembly GCF_024711535.1). Lineage (NCBI taxonomy): Eukaryota > Metazoa > Chordata > Mammalia > Rodentia > Heteromyidae > Dipodomys > Dipodomys merriami. The sequence continues at coordinate 20,516,097 of NW_027202715.1, read as the reverse complement.
GGAGGAGATGGGGAAAAACCAGTTGTTTAGCAGGTGGACCTGTTGCAACAATGAGAAGTACAAGTTGTCATGTCCAAAACTAGCTTTACAACGTCGGTGCGGGGGGGGGGGGGGGGGGGGGGGGGAGGGGGGAGGAGAAGGATTGGGATTGGGGGGAGGGGGGAGGCTGGGAAGGGATGTGAAGGGTAAACAAAGGAGGAGGCTGCAATGCTTGGTAAGAAATGTATGCATTATCCTGCCCACGTAATTGTAACTCCTCTGTACAAGTATGTTCACAAATTAAATTAAATTAAATTAAAAAAAAAAAAGAAAAAGCAGGAAGTGGTGCTGTGGATCAAGTTGTGGGGTATTAGCCTTGAGCAAAAGAAGCTCAAGGACAGTTCCCAGGCCCTGAGTTCAAGCCCCAGGACTGGCAAATAAAAATAAATTTTTAAAATGGTGATAAAAATGTTGACAGTACTCTCCTACTTTGATCTTTCTATGCTGTCTTTGTGTATATGTGCGTGTGTGCATGTGTGTATGCATGTGTGTGTGTGTGTGTGTGTGTGTGTGTGTGTGTGTGTGTGTGTATGATGGTTTGAACTCTGGGCCTCATATCTTCACTCAGCTTTTTTGCTCACAGCTGACACCACCACTTGAGCCATGCTTCTAGTTCTGGTTTTTACTAGATCATTGGAGATGGAGTCTTCCTCACTTTTTGTTCTGGACTGGCTTCAAACTACAATCCTAACTCTGCTGCCTGAGTAGCTAGGTTTGCAAAGGTGGGCCTGGCCAGTTCCTGCTTTCTTTTTGATAATTAAATGTTCTTAACTTGAATGTTAAGTTAATAAATTTTTCTTTTATATTTTTTCTTTTTGTAGTTTGTGTCTAGACTAGGAATTTCTTCTACCTCTAATATCAAAAAGACATTCTTGTATATTGTATTCTAAGTTTTTTAATGAAAAATTATTCTTTTCTTTAATTCTGCCTTCTATATTTACATGTTTAATCTACTTTAAGCTGACTTTTGTATTAGTATAAAGCATAATGCTTCTTTTTTTTTTTTTTTGTCCATCATGGGGCTTGAACTCTGGGCCTGGGCACTGTCCTCAGTTCTTCAGCTCAAGGCTAGCACTCTACCACTTGAGCCACAGAGCCAATTCCCGTTTTCTGGTGGCTTATTGGAGATAAGAGTCTCACAGACTTTTCTGTCCAAGCTGGCTTTGAACCATGATCCTCAGATCTCAGCCTCCTGAGTAGCTAGGATTACAGGCGTGAGCCACTGAAGTCCAGCTGTCTATGCCATTTATTTTTTGTTTGTTGGTTGGTTTTAAAGATTGGACAATCCAGCCAAGCATTGCTGACTCACACCTCTAATCCTATTAGGAGGCTGAGATCTAAGGATCACAGTTCAATGCCAGCCCAGGCAAAAAAGTCCATGATTCTCTTATTTCCAATTAACCAGCAAAAGGCCAGGAGTGGCAGTGTGGCTCCAATGGTAGGGCACCAGTGTTGATAGAAAAGGCTAGGTGAGTGTAGTACAAGGTCCTGAGTTCAAGCTCCAGTACCAGCATGAAATAACCAGTAGACACATGGGCCTACCTTCTAAAAACCTAGCGAAAATGACAAGAAGGCATCTATAAATCTGAAATTTTTAGCAATTTCTCAACAGTTGAATTCCATGTGGACCGTTACATTGTGAGCCTTGACATGCCTATAGTATGAGAGGTGTTCTTTAAAATAAACAGTGCAATGTTGTGAACACACAGTTAAATGTGGGACCTTAGAAAGGAGTCCTAGGAGACTAAAGGTCTATTTCTTTCATGGTTCATCTACCTCCAACCAAAAGATTCTGATTAAAGGAGGAAATTCAAAATCAAAGAAGATGTTGGAACTAGGAACTCTTCTGGGCATGCTCCAGATGTACAGTAAAGGACATAGTTGGTAGGAGGGGACCCCAGGCCACAGGGGTGATTGATTATTATAGGAGCCACATTCAGGGCAGAGGGCCTCCTGCTTCTCTTGCTCAGCCTAACAAGGATAGCCCTTTACACAGAAGCCAGAGTAACAAATGTGTTCTGGGGAGGCAGGGCAGTGTCCCAGATACTAACAATAGCCAGGAGGACTAAGGAGCTACTGGTACACAGTGTACACCTACCTGAAATCCCGGTCTGCCTCGCTCTACAGTAATCTCCAGAGACAATCTCCTGTAATCAGAGCCAACAGCCCTGAAAGAGCAAGGTTTTCAAACAGCTAAGAAAAACAAATACTCTGAAAGAGCCCTAGTGAGCAAATAAAGGCACTTATTCTGAACCATATAACCTAGCAAACAGGAGAAAAGGGAGAGAACAATAGAAGCTAGAGTAGGGACTTTGGAAGGGCTGGGGCAAGACTAAAGGAGGGCTCTGAGCAATCATTCTTTTACCAAGTATTATTATATGGTGAGTCAGGATAACACATTCAAATTATGTTAGAAGTTGTTAATGTGCTAAAGCAATGAGTCATAATATTTATCCAAGCCATAGTTTAGATGTAATACTAACCTAACAGCAGAGTGATGATATACAGAAAAAGAAAAAGTCCAGTTAAATCTGAAAAACGTGTCTCTTCAGTGCCTATCCCTGGTAGCTAGCCAAGGTAACAAAGCTGGCAAGCTAACTCCAGCATACCACAGGTGGGGTTCTTTGTCATTTGGCCCTGCCCTATGACTCATTTCTGCTGAGCCATGAATCACATGGGGCACCTCCTACTGTTCTGTAAGTGTCATGAGGATTTGGCATTCTGAAAACATGCAGCCAGCAAAGGCATTTCTGTGAGAGACTGCCCTAACATGGACTCCCAGGGGAGATAGTTTTCCTCCTAACCTCAAAACTTTAGAGGCCAGGCACAGTGGCTCAGGACTGTCTCATCCTAGCTAATCAGTAGACTGAGATCTGAGGATCACAGTTCAAAGTCAACCCAAACCAAAAAGCTCATGGGAACTCCCCCCTCTCCCACCACCCTGGGCAGGAAAGTTCATGGGACTCTTTTTTTTGTGTGTGTGAAAGAGTTCAAAGTTTTAATATGTTAATATTACTTTTAAACATTCTCAATATATACAATAAACATATATAAATTATAGATACAACTAATAATATATGTACAATTATATATGAACACCACTCTCTTCCCCTAGACATAGTGATTAGTGGATAAATCATGGGACTCTTATCTCCAATGAACCACCAAAAGGCCAAACGTAGAGCTATGGTTCGAATGGTAGAGCACTGTCCTTGAGCAAAAAAGCTGGACAGTGCCTAGGTCCTGAATTCAAGCTCCAGGACTCACATACACAAAAAGTCTTCAGGGTAGCTGGGTAAATTTTATACCCTTTCAGACAAGTGTGTGGCATTTTGGCATTACTCTAGTTCTTTGGGCTTAGCTGAAGCTATTCTGGCCTTTTGAGTATAGATTTTTTTTGGGGGGGTCCGGTTGTGGGGCCTGAACTCTGGGCCTGGGCGCTGTCCCTTAGCTCTTCAGCTCAAGGCTAGCGCTCCACCACTGGAGCCACAACGCCACGTCCGGCTTTTTTTTTTCTTTTTGCCTATGTGGTGCTGAGGAATTGAACCCCAGGGCCTTGAGCATGCAAGGCAAACGCTCTACCACTGAGCCACCTTCCCAGCCCTGAGTATAGATTTTTTTTTTTAATGTTTCTGAGAGTTCAGGCTATTGGATCATTCCATTATTTCTTTCTGGCTCTCCAACTATCTACAGATGGCTCCACTCTCCTTTTGACAATGCTGGGAAATCTTAACTAAAATTTGAGATAATCCTATTGTGTTTGTAGGAGGAAAGGTGTATCTTTGTTTTGAAATAGCTATTTATATTTGTTGATCAAATAATTAGAAGTATCTCTTTTAAAAAGTCCAATATTGGGCTGGGAAGGTGGCTCAGTAATAGAGCATTTGCCTTGCATGCAAGAGGCCCTGGGTTCAATTCTTCAACACCACATAAATAGAAAAAGTTGAAAGTGGCATTGTGGCTCAAGTGGTAGGGCGCTAGCCTTGAGCTGAAGAGATGAGGGACAGTGCCCAGGCCCAGAGTTCAAGCCCCATAACTGACAAAAAAAAGTCAAATATTATTAAAGAACAGATTGTTTTCAGCTGGGCACCAGTGGTTTGCATCTATAATCCTAGATACTGAGGAGGCTGTGATCTGAAGATTACAATTCACAGCCAGCCAACCTGGGCAAAAAAGTCCATGATCTCATCTCCAATTAATCACCAAAATCTAAAAGTAAAGGTATTGCTCAAGTGGTAGAATACCAGCCTTTAATGAATAAGCAAAGCTCTCAGGTCCTGATAATGGCACAAGAAAGAAAAGAAAAGAAAAAAAAAAGAAAAGAAAGAAGAAGAAGGAAGGAAGGTAAGAAGGAAGGAAGGAAGGAAGGAAAGAAAGAAAGGAAGAATTTCTTTCAACCCTCCTGTTTCCTGTCCATTTCCCTCTAGATTTCTGAATAACTTGCCAGTGTTTCTCAAAACTTCTGTTCTCAGGCCCCTTTTACAATCTTAAAATTCATTGAGGCCCCAAAGAAATTTTGTTTATATAAGTTATAGTTATGTATTATATTCTAAATGAAAACTAAGAAATGTTTATATTTTTACTGATTCATTTTAAAATATTAATCATAAACCTGTTACTATCACAACTGAATATTTCCCTAAGCACAAAGTTTAATGAGAGTGTAACATTGTTTATTTTAATAGCCTCTTCTGATCATTGTGACTATTCTGATATGATATTTCACCAAAATTCAACCAGCAGCAGTTTCCTGAAGGTTAGTTACAATGGGAATCTAAACCTATACTAATGACAGATGTCGCAGCCAGATCGCCCTCACATCCAAAAAAAAAAAAAAAAAAAACCTATACTAATGAACTTTTTTGTCCATTGCTACATGAAACCCACTGGTCTCTATTGAAGTTGGAAAAAAATGAAAGTAGACCTTTCAAGATGTAACACATTTTGTTTTATGATATCAAAATATCACACTATTAATATCACCAATAATTTCATTTGTTTTTCATTTTTATTTTATTTTACACTTTAAAATCAGTAATTTTAATATCAATTATCCATTGAAAAACTGTAGTAATTATTCCAAAATTATTTTTATAAGTTCACATGAAAAAGAGATCCAAATGGAGTTTCCTTTGCCCCCTCTATTTAATTTCTTTATTTATTATTTTGAACTTAGGGTCTGGGAGCTGTCCCTGAGCCTCTTTGTGCTCAAGGCTAATACTCTACCACTTGAGCCCACTTCTGGCTTTTTCTGAGTAGTTGATTGGTGATAAGAGTCTCACAGACTTTCCTGCCTGGGATGGCTTCAAACTGTGATCCTCAGATCTCAGCCTATTGAGTAGCTAGGATTGCAATCATGAGCCACCAGCATCCAGCTCATTTAAGTTTTTGAGTATTGATGGGGAAACAGAACAAGCTAGAAGATACAAATTTTCTTTTTTCCTAGAAAGTTCAATTCTTTAATTTTTTAAATTAAAAATTATTATAAAGGTGATATACAGAGGGGTTACAGTTACATAAATTGGGTAAAGAGTACATATCTTTTTAGACAGTGTCACCCCTTAATTTTTCCTTAAAAAAAAAAAAAACTTTTGTGACAATACTAGGGCTTAAATTCAGGGCCTGGGTGATGTCCTTTAGCATTTTCACTCAAGGCTAGAGCTCTACCACTACTGAGCTACTGCTCTACTTCAGGCTTTTGGAGAGAAGAGTTTCACAGACTTTCCTGACTGGCCTGGCTGAGAACTTCAATCCTCCAATCTCAGCCTCCTGAGTACCTAGGATAATAGGCTTGGGCACCCAGCTTGGTCAATTTTTTTCTATTGGCAACAGATATAATCTGTTATTTTTTTTACTGAAATAACATGCTTATTTCCTTTATTTTGGAAAAAGTAAGTATGGAGTATCCATGTTTGGGTAAGCATAGTTTGTCTATCATTCTTGCAAGTTGTAGTCTGGTTTCCAGCATTGCAGCTCCTTGTCCAAGCCTCAGCCTAGCCCCGCATGAGTGCCGCTCTATGTTCAGCAGAAATGCTTTACCCGCTTCTCATTTTCCCACCCAGGATATGAAAGTGTATTAACTCAGGGTAAAGCTCCAATAAAATAACTGTTTTAATTGCCTTATTGGGACATTTCCTTGAACTTATGTGGGCTTGTGTATGGGGCGAGGGCGAGGGGGGCGGGGAGAAGGGAGGGGGCTGTGGATCTTTCACCACATCAGTTTGTGACACGTGGCCAAAGCCCTAGCATTTCTTTACCCACAGTAGCTTACACTAAAAGTGTGAATGTCAGCACAGTGAAAGGGCAAATAATCTCAGTTTTGTTTTCATAGAAAGTGAGCTACGCTGTAGTCCACAGAGAACCACTGTAGTATGCTTAGATTGCTATTGTTCGCTATGCTCACATAAGCTATTTTGTATTCACTTCCTATTCTTTCAGCTGGTAGTTAAACTGGCACCTCACTGGCACCTCATTTTTTCTTTCTTCATTATCCCAGTGTAATCATAGCCTATTGTTGCTTTTAAAAAGTGTTTAGTGCTCTGCAAAGTATTTAGTGTTTACTCTCTAAGTTATTGTGTATTATTCACTACCAAGCCTAGTAGGGTAAAATGATTATTTCCTTGTTTGCATGGTCAGCCCTCAGCATCCTCAGAGATTGGCTTCAGAGACTGTCTGCCTGGTAAATGTCAAAATCTGAAGATGCTCAGATCCCTTCTATATGATGATTCACAACAGTGGCTAGCTACTCAAGAGGCTGAGATATTAAGATCATAGTTCATAGTCAGCCAGGGCAGACAATTAAGGAGCAAAAAACCAGAAGTAGAGCTAGGGCTCAAGTGGTAGAACACTAACCTTGAGCAAAAAAAGCTCAGGGATAGCACCCAGGCTCTGAGTTCAAGAACCAGGACTGAAATACACACACACACACACACACACACACACACACACACACACACACACACACACACACACACACACACATTAATTTATTATCTAGGATTAAGGGCATGACTTAATGATTGTACACCTGCCTAACAAGCATGAGGCCCTGAGTCCAAACCCAATCTCTCTCTCTCTCTCTCTTTCTCTCTCTCTCTCTCTCTCTCTCTCTCTCTGTCACACACACATACACACACACACAGGTGAAGTAAGAGAACATAATAATTATTGAGAATTGGTTGTAAAATTTAGCTTTGTGTAGGAGGTAATTTCTAAACCAAGCATTGATGGATGAATTATGTTTGCTATTGCTGCAAATCAGAGGAAGAAAATCTCAGAGAGCAAACCTTAAGCAGAAAGTTGAACATGGAGGTGACTGTGACATATCCATGGAACAGTGGAGGACAGCTTGAGTGTTGGGAAGTGGCTGGGTATGTGTGTTTCCTTTAATGTACCATAAAAATGATGAGAGAGAACAATTAAAGCATAGAGTTGCTAGACTTAAAATGACAATAACGAGGGCTGGGAAGGTGGCTCAGTGGTAGAGAGCGCTTGCCTTGCATGCCTGAGGCCCTGGGTTCGATTCCTCAGCACCACATAAGCAAAAAGGAAAAAGCCAGAAGTGGCGCTGTGGCTCAAGTGGTAGAGCGCTAGCCTTGAGCTGAAGAGCTGAGGGACAGCGCCCAGGCTCAGAGTTCAGGCCCCACGACTGGACCTGGATAAGCACACCAGGATCCCTTAATTTTTTACATGAAATAGTTTTAATAATTTTCTATGTATTACTTTTTGTTGTGTTCATTAATAATTACTATTTTAAAAGTGAAACTGTGCATAGTGGCTCACGCCCATAATCCCAGCACTCAGAAGATGGAGGCAGGAGGATCTCAACTTGTAGACTGGCCTGGGTTACATAGAAAGAACAACAACAAAAGTGAAAACATAAAAGAGTACACTGAGATAGCTTCCTTCTATCTGTCACCATCCATTTCCCATCACCACTAGTGAGTAGCCACTTCTGCTCATTGTTTTATTCTTCTAATTATGTCTATGAAAACAATGTGAGTAGGCTGGGCACCAGTAGCTCATGCCTGTAATCCTAGCTACTCAGGAGACTGAGATCTGAGGATCACAATTCAAAGCCAGCCTGGGCAGAAAAGTTGGTGAAATTCTTTTTTTGTGTGTGTGTGTGGGGGGGGGGGTCTGGTTGTGGGGCCTGAACTCTGGGCCTGGGTGCTGTCCCTCAGCTCTTCAGCTCAAGGCTAGGGCTCTACCACTTGAGCCACAGAGCCACTTCCGGCTTTTTTCTTTTTGCTTATGTGGTGCTGAGGAATCGAACCCAGGGCCTCAGGCATGCAAGGCAAGCGCTCTACCACTGAGCTACCTTCCCAGCCCATGTTGGTGAAATTCTTATCTCCAATTAACCACCAGAAAACTGGAAATGGCACTGAGGCTCAAGTGGTAGAGGGTTGGCCTTGAATTGAAGAGCTGAGGGACAGTGCCCAGGCCCAGAGTTCAAGCCCCAAAACCCACAAAAAATAAAGATAAAAATGTGAGTATATGTTATTTCTTATTCTCCTGCATCTGTTTTCTAGGACTGACACATCACATTGGATGATTTCAAACAACAGAAATAGTCAGGTGTGATATTGTGTGCTTAGAATTCCAGCACTGGGAAGCAAAGGCAAAACAATCTCTAAGTCTGTGACCAGCCAGGGCTGCGTAGGGAAGCCCTGTCTTTAAAACTGTCCCTCACAGTTCTGGAGACTACAAGTCTGCAATCCAAGTGTCACTAGCACTATGTTCCATCTGAGACTCTGGGAGGAATTCTTGCTGCTTCTTAGCCTCTGGCCGCTGTCAATCCTCGGCATTCCCTAGCTGACAGCTGCATCAGCCCTGTCTCTGTCTCTGTCATTGCACAGTGTTCTCCCTGTGTGTCTCCAATTTCACAAGGCGTCTCATCTTCTTCTAATGACCAGGTCACATTGGATTTGGTCCCACCCTGATGACCTCATCTTAACTTGATTACGTCTGCAAAGACTATTTCCAAATAGGACCATGGTTACATGTAAGAAGTTAGGATTTCGAAGTTAGGATTTCACCATATCATTTTTGGCAATCTATAACTCTCTCTTACCAAGCTACCATTCTATATGTTTTTTTTTAATTTTGTTACTTACTATTCAATTTAACTATGCATCTGGGGGAATCTTTTCATATCAGTACTTAGTGCTCTTTCTCATTCTCTTTGTAGAACAAAGTGTTACACTGTGTGGCTGCTTCCCGTCCATTGCCAGTACCCTAAAGATGGACATTGCCTGTTTCCAACCTTTTGCTATTTCAATAAGTAGTCTGTACACTTCTCTACCTGTATGATAGAGTCCAACAAATGTTCTGTTGCAAGAATAAATGCATCTGCACTGTTGGCACTGTTCCAGATTTCTTCCCCTGGGGGCAGTGCAATTTTACATTCCTGATTGAACCTTTAGGTTTTAGTCAAATGTTTGTGGGAGAAATAGTTCTCTCTCATTCAATGTGAATGTTCATTTTTCTTATGCACCTCCAAATTCAACACATTTTATGTATTATTTTGTGTAAACTTTTGGCCACAAAAAAATTCCTGTACTATAATAAAAGTTTCTAACTTCAGGCATATAGATTAAAAGACCATAATCTAAGAGCCAAACCAGCTTTGTGGTGACTAATATTGGCTTTTTCATCATCTCTCAGTTATACTATTTGATGTGTGTGTGTGTGTGTGTGTGTGTGTGTGTGTGTGTGTGTGTGTGTGTGTGTGACAGTGCTGAGGCTTGAACTCAGAGCCTTAGCTTTTTTTCACTCAAGGCCAATGCTCTACCACTTGAGCCACAGCTCTACTGCCTGCTTAATTGAAATTAAGAGTCTCAAGGCCTTTACTGCTTGGACTGGCTTTAAACCATGATCTTCAGATCTCAGCCTAGGAATGAACCACTGACTCCTGGAAAATTGTATCATTCTTTTTCTTTCTTTTTTTGTGCCAGTCCTGGGGCTTGAACTCAGAGCCTGGGCACAATTTCCAGTGCTAGCTCAAGACTAGCACTCTACTACTTGAGTCATATGGCTCCACTTCCTGCTTTTCAGGTAGTTAATTGGAGATAAGAATCTCACAGGCCTTCCTGCCCAGGCTGGCTTTGAACCATGATCCTCAGATCTCAGCCTCCTGAGGATCTAGGATTACAAGTGTGAGCCACTGGTGCCCAGCTTGTATTATTCTTAATAATGGCCATTTTCTAATTGAGTCAAGGGTCGATGTAGTTTGAATACTGTTTACTCTTCTCATTGTCATAGCCAAATAAAACTGCTTCATTTTCTGACTCTAAATGAAATTTGTCACAGAATTCTTCTCAGGGAACATCTGGAGCCATCTGTGCTATCCGGTCTCATGTCCAATGGCCATGGTCCCTTTCTTGCAGGTGGTACTGTGAAGGCAAGGAGCTTGAAAATTCCCCAGACATTCACATCGTGCAGGCGGGAAACCTGCACTCTCTCACCATTGCTGAAGCCTTTGAAGAGGACACAGGACGCTATTCCTGCTTTGCTTCCAACATCTATGGCACTGATTCAACTTCTGCTGAGATTTACATAGAAGGTAAAGCAAAATACTCTTGGAACATGATACGTATGACTAAAACATATATTTGTAATAAAGGAACATTTACCAAAGACCTGTTCTACCTTGCTCTACTCTAGGCAGTGGACATACAACAATGAACCAAGTAAACAAATATCCCTAGACTCATATACCAATTAAATTATACTATATTAAATTATAATGGGAAAGACAAAATAAATGAGGAAATAAAATATAAAATGTGATAGGCATATGTAACACAATGGAAGAAATAGCAAGAATAATGGACAGGAATTGTATGTGAGTGTAAATGTGTACATGCAAATATGGGTATGTGGGTGTGATTTGTTGTTGTTGGTAGTGGTCATTGGACTTGAACTCAGGGCCTAGGTACTGTCCCTGAGCTTTTTGCTCAAGGCTAGCACTTTACTACTTAAAGCCACTGCACCATTTCCATTTTTCTGGTGGTTAATTGGAGATAAATATCTCACAGATTTTCCTGCCCAAGCTGGTTTCAAACCACGATCCTCAGATCTCGGCCTCCTGAGTAGTTATAATTATAGGTGTGAGCCACTGGCGCCCAGCTGGGTATGATTTTTGATAGGGTGGCCAGTGACGACCTCACTAACCAAGTGACATTGGGAGAAATAAGAGAATGACCACAAAGATAACAAGGAAAAATACTGTAGGCAGAAAAATCTTGTGGGTAGGGGAACAGATTCTTGCTATGTAACCCGGGCTGGTCTTGAACTCATGATTCCTTCTGCGTCAGCTTCCTGAGTTTTAAGATGGCAGCCATTTACCACCAAACCCAGTTCAAGATGAGGTTGAGCAAGGCAGGTGAGCAGATCCTGAGTCCTTGTAAGTCACTGCAAAGATTTGGTTCTTACTGTAAGGGAGATGGAAATTCTGGAGGGTTCTGAGCAGAGACAAGGCATGATATGACTTAGTTCTGAGATGAAGCTCTGAGTGAGAATGTACTGAGAAGAGAAGCAAAGGAAGAAGTATGGTGTCCAGCAGAGAATATTTATTAAGGCATTTACACCAGCACTAAACTTGCATGAGAATTAATTTTAGGGAAGAAATCAATTTATGTGCCTCATATATCTCCCTAAGTTTTGCTTCCTATTGTATTTCACTCTCTGAATCTTTTCTGGGGGCTATTGTTTATCACTTTTTTTTCACCTGTAATACCTTATATGTTGCTGTTCACACAGCGAGACCCAGGAACTCAGTGTCTGGTAGGCAGAAAGGGACCATACCATGCAGGTATAGACAAAGTTTATTAAAACATCATACACTTATATGGGGTATAGGGGCAGAGAAGTTTAAGTCTGTAGTCAGGGGACAGTCACAGGACAGTTACAAGATAATCACTGACAGAAAACTGGGTGCAGGTGGCTCACGCCTGTAATCCTAGCTACTCAGGAGGCTGAGATCTGAGGATCATGGTTCAAAGCTAGCCCAGGCAGGAAAGTCCGTGAGACTCATCTCCAATAAACCACTAGAAAGCCGGAAGTGGCGCTGTGGCTCAAGTGGGAGAGCGCTCGCCTTGAGCTGAAGAGCTGAGGGACAGCACCCAAGCCCAGAGTTCAAGCTTCACGACCAACCAAAAAAAAAGAGATAATCACGGACAGAAAGTTGACTTTCTTGGGGAATGTGGACAATTAGCAACCTTTAATGGGTGATTGGAAATAGTCGTTCCAGGTAATAAAAGAGGAAGCAAAGGGGCTGGGAAAGTGGCTCAGTGGTAGAGTGCTTGCCCTGCATGCATGAGGCCCTGGGTTCGATTCCTCAGTATCACATAAGCAGAAAAAGCCGGAAGTGGCGCTGTGGCTCAAGTAGTAGAGTGCTAGCTTTGAGCTTTGAGCTGTTGAGCTGAAGAGCTGAGGGACAGCGCCCAGGCCCAGAGTTCAAGACCCATAACCGACCAAAAGAAAAAAGAAAAAAGAGGAAGCTAGGTGCAGGTGGGCTCCATTAAAAAGCAAGAGGAATCTTGAGGCATAGTTCTACACAATTAACTGGGAGGAGCACAATCGCACTTCCTGAAAACCATCATCTGAGCCTGGCACAGGGCCTTTGCCCCGCATGGAGGAAGGGATGTCCCCCTTCCCCCACAGAGGAACACATGCCAGCATGCACCTCATGGCACACAGGAACTCAGATGGGGTCTTGTGAGTTGATGCCTCCGACACTTACATATGTCTTGTTGTTAGTGTTTACATATTATATAAAAAAATGGGTAAAAAAAATACCCATTGCCAAACTAGGTTGCCAAGATGTCTCTTTCTTCTTTATTTCTTTGTTTCCTCCACCACCACCACCTCCTCCTCCTCCTCCTCCTTCTCCTCCTCCTCCTTCTTCTTTTGTTAGTAAGGGGCTTGAAATCAGCCTGGGCGCTGTCCCTGAGCTCTTCGGCTCAAGGCTAGCATTCTACCACTTGAGCCACGGTGCTACTTCTGGTTTTCTGGTGTTTTATTGGCCTTTCCTGTCTGGGCTGGCTTTGAACCGTGATCCTCAGATCTCAGCCTCCTGAGCAGCTAGGATTACAGGCATGAGCCACCGGTGCCTGGTTTCTTTATTTCTCTCTCCAGTGATGTTCATAGACACATAGTGAATATTTTAATAAATATTTTATAAGCAGTTATCAAATAAATACATGTTTTTTTTTATCCTTGCCTTTTCCAAGTACAATAAATACCTCCAGATTTAGCTCTGTTACATCTTCTTGGACTTCACGGTCTTGAGAACTCAATCTGGATCAAGGCTCTGCTCACAGTGCTGAGATTGGATAGCTAGGTTTTCCTTATTTTATAGCAACAGGATTCCACACACTTCCCCCTCCCCCCACTTATGAGATGAAGTGTTACTTGTTAATATTAGGACAGGACGGAAGAGCACCCACCTACACCTACAATGTTTGGAATCTGGTATAATCCCATCTTTTATTCAATCTGTATAGGCCAAGAGTGGGAGGATTTGTGAGCACCCAAGAATGCCTCCAAAGATTGCTCTGTTAGTTCAAGGACATCAGCAGGTGCTTTACATTCTGGAACACTTCAGAGTTGGCCCAGTTTACTTGAACTCTACCACTAACTAGCCGTGTGACCTTGAACAATTTCAACCTCTTAGATCTCTTTCCTCATTTGTCTAATTAGGTATTAATGCAGGGACTTACTAAGAGTTATTTCTAAGTTGATGTTTGTTTTTTTAGGTCTCAAATACTTAGAAACTAGTTTCACAAATGATTGTCTAAAAAAATCTCATATTTTGTCTGACGCTGGTAGCTCATGCCTATAATCCTACTACTCAGGAAGCTGAGATCTGAGGATCAGGTTCAAAGCCAGCCTGGGCAAGAAAGCCTGTGAGACTCTTATCTCCAATAAATTGCCAAGAAAGCCAGAAGTGGAGCTGTAGCTCAAGTTGTAGAGCAACCTTGAGCAAAAGAAACTTCAGGACAGAGGCCCTGAGATCAAGCCCCAAGACCAGCAAAAAATAAAATAAAATAAAATAAAAATAAAAATAAAAAAATAAAATTAAGCCAAGCACTGGTGGCTCATGCCTGTAATCCTAGCTACTCAGGAGGCTGAGATCTGAGGATCATGGTTCAAAACCAGCCTGGGCAGGAAAGTCCATGAGATTCTTTTTTTTTTTTGGCGGGGGGGGGGGGGGTGGTCCAGTCATGACTCTGGGCCTGGGCGCTGTCCCTCAGCTCTTCAGCTCAAGGCTAGCGCTCTACCACTTGAGCCTCAGCGCCACCTCCGGCTTTTTTCTTTTTGCTTATGTGGTGCTGAGGAATCGAACCCAGGGCCTCAGGCAGGCAAGGCAAGCGCTCTACCACTGAGCCACTTTCCCAGTCCCAGGAAAGTCCATGAGACTCTTATCTCCAATTAACCACCAGAAGAAAAGGAGAAGTAGCACTGTGGCTCAAGTGGTAGAGTGCTAGCTTTGAACTGAAGAGCTCAGGGACAGCGCCCAGGTCCAGAGTTCAAACCCCTGACTGACAAAAAAAAAAAAATATCCCTTATCTTGTCTTTCTTTCCCCAGGAGTTTCTTCTTCTGACTCTGAAGGGGACCTTAACAAGGAAGAGATGAATCGGTAATCCTAATTTTCTATTTTATAGTCTTTGCATCCTTAGATCCTAAGAAAACTCCTAATTAGTGACTACAACTTGAAGGAGGTAGTTAGTTACAGGGTAAAATCCAAAAAGAAATGAAAAAATAAGGAAGGAGGGAGAGAGGGAAAGGAAAGACTTGGACAAGACTACTTCTTTTGCTTAGATATTTCCTAGCAGATTAATTTGAATATTTACAATATTTTTTAATGTGCTGAGCTTCGTAGTGGATCAAGCCAGTAATCCTAGCTACTTGGGAGGTAGAGATAGGAAAATCACAGTTGAAGGCCATGCCAGGCATAACATTTTGAGGAACTACATCTCATTCAATGGTTGGGCAGAGTTGCATGCTCTTGTAATCCCCAGTGACATGGAAAAGCACAAAATGGCAGCCCACACATAAAGTAAGACCCTACCTTGAAAATAAAACCAAGGCAAAAAGGCTGGAGATCTGGATCTGTGTCAAGTGGTAGAGTGCCTGTCTTGGAAACCCACAACTCCATATACCACAAAGAAAAGAATCGCCTATGAAATATTATCATACTTATATCTACAGAGTAAGAAAGCAAATAACCTGCCTGGCACCAATGGCTCATGGCTGAAATTCTAGCTGTATAAGAGGGAAGTCTATGAGACATCTATCTCCAACTGACCACCAAAAGCCAGATGTGGATCTGTGGCTCAGGTGGTAGAATACCAGACCGGAGTGAAAGAGCTAAGGGACAGATTCTGAGCACATTTATATGCATCTCACACACACATACACACACACACACACACACACACACACACACACACACACACACGCACACACACACAAATCATCCAATAGCTTTGTATAAAAATCATGTTTAAATATTACTCATAAGAACACAGAATGTGCCAAGCCCCAGTGGCTCCTGCCTGTAATCCTAACTATTCAGGAGACTGAGATCTAAGGATTGCAGTTCAAAACCAGCCCAGGCAGGAAAGTCTGTGAGAGTCTTATCTCTAATAAACTATTCAGAAAAGGCTAGAAGTGACTCTGTGGCTCAAATGGTAGAGTGCTAACCTTGAGCACAAAGAGGATCAGGGACAGTACCCAGGCCCTGAGTTCAAGCCCCAGGACTGGCAAAAAAAAAAAAGAAGGGCTGGGATGTAGCACAGTGGCAAAGCACTTGCCTAGCAAGTGCAGTGTCCTGGGTTCCATCCCCAGTACCAAAAAAGAAAAGACAAAAAAAAAGAACACAGAATGTGGTGAATTTAAATGTTATTTATTATATATGTTAGAATTATTTAGATTATGTTTTCATGTGTGTGTATCAATAATCTTGGCAAGTCATAATCTTTTTTATATTAGTGCATATTAATTGTACAGAGGGTTTTCACCATGGTATTCCATTCATTTCAACATATATGTGTTGTACATGGATCAGATTAACTCTTCATTTTCCCTCCCCACTCCCATTATTTAACGGCTTTGAATGATTTATCTTAGGCCACATATACACACACATGTTTTGGTATTATCCCACCTTCCATCACTCTCTTTCCCTTTCCCCTTTCCCTGTTTCCCCACAGACAATGTCTAAACTACAGGCATGTGTGTTTGAACTGACTAACAAAGCAATTCAAAGATCTTGGTAGAATATTGTCAAAGATTTTTATTACATTTGACTGTAAGCAATGGGGGGCACTATTTGTTTTGCTGAAAAGCTTTTTCACAGTTATACTTCTGTCTGATACCCTATGTTTCAATCATTTCCCAGAATCCAGAAGCCAAATGAGGTGTCATCACCCCCCATTACCTCTGCAGCCATTCCTTCAGCAGTGCCTCAAGCCCAGCATTTGGCAACCCAGCCCAGAGTATCGACCATCCAGCAGGTATAACAGTGATCACGATTGCATAATTGGAACACAATTATCATGACTGCGACGGACATCCATTGTGATCATGACCATCTTATATGAGCAGGGCCATCATGCTCTCCTCTGTATTATAGTTTTATCATATGGAAAATCACTGTGTACCCCCAACCCAATGTATGAGATGGTGGTCCCTATTGCTTTGGGAACTGTCTGGTTCTTTATTCTTCATAAAGTGTGCTGATGTCATATGTGGTCACCCTCCAACTCTCAGGCTGGTCCAGGACAGACACTGTACCACAAAAATTCAATTTCAGGGATTTGCAAAGAATTCTACTTTCTAATTAGAGCAAGCAGGAAGTTATCTTTTTAGAAAACAATAAAAGACGTTCATCTTTTGAATTGGTATTTATAATATATACTTATTAGAAAACACTCAAAGTAAGCTGGGCGCTGGTGGCTTACGTCTGTAATCCTGGCTACTCAGGAGGCTGAGATCTGAGGATCGTGGTTCAAAGCCAGCCCAGGCAGGAAAGTTTGTGAGACTTTTATCTCTAATAAGCTACTCAGAAAAAGCTGGAAGTGGCAATGTTGCTCAAGTAGTAGAGCACTAGCCTTGAACAAAAATAAAGGTCAGAGATAGTACCTGGGCCTAGAGTTCAAGCCCCAGGACCAGAAGAAAAGAAAAAAGACACTCAAAGTATAAAAGAATATTAAGGGAAAAAAATCTTTACTCAGGGTGCTATCACCATTCCCCTCCTCCTCAAAAGTACCTCCTGAAGATAACATTATAAATCGTTCCAGAAATTTTTATGCATATATGAGTAGATACTTTTAAAAACATATGAAATCATACCATCTGAATATCCTTGCAAAATCATATTAATATGTCTTTTGATGATAGGTATACTAAGTATTCTGCCTTACAACTTTAAAAATTCAGAATTACCTGACCTATTTAATAGGGCAGAGGTTAAGTTTTAGTTCTAATTCACTGGTTTCAGACTGTAATCTGGGCAGACCCAGGAGTATGCAGGAAGTTATGAGGTCTTTGCAGGGGATGCTTACTGACCTTTAGGTAGCTCCACGTGTTTAGAGGTGAGAGTGAGTACATGTTTCACTGGTGCCAAAACTTAAGGGAAAAAATGTTATCAATTCAGTCTAGAAGCTGAAGTCTGTGATTCAAAACCTCAGACCTCAGACTTTTGATTGGAGAATAATTGTATACATCAAACTCTGTAGGTTTCGGCTATCTTTCTCCTCATGTGTTACCAATGACTCTAATTGTGGTTTCCTTCTGACAGTGTCAGAGTCCTACCAACTATTTGCAAGGACTGGATGGAAAACCCATCATTGCAGCTCCCGTGTTTACAAAGGTAATCAAAGCATGACTTCTGTCTTTCTGTGGTATCTTTACACCACAGCAGTGGGCACCCAACGAAGCTATACGGTCCAAGACTCAGTGATTTTATCTGAGGAATTGGGTCTAGTATAAGTGTACAGTATAGGTCTCAGGGTTTGGAGTTTTAATTGTTGTTGCACTATCACCTCAAGTCCTATATTTATGTTTTTTGCTGTTGTTTTTTTTAATGACAAAGTGTCAAAATGTAGCCCAGGCTGGCCTTGAATTCTTGATCCTTCTATCTCAGTCTTCCAGGTATGTACCAACCATTGCCTAGCTCAAATCCTAGGTTTCTGATAACAGGGTTGTTGTATTTTATTTTACTTATTTTTGTAATGAAAAAGCAGTGTCTTTCATTTCACTATCCTGATTTCTGTGGCCATTTAGGACTGTTAAGCAGCCACTTCCCTCATGTACCTGTAACCCCTCTGTACAGTATTTTCACAATAAAAAACTTATTAAAAGAAAAAAACAAAACAGCCACTTCTGAAAGTCAGGTGAAAGATTCCAGCACTTATGACTCCAAAGGCTTCGTTGGACCTTCAGAAGAATCTAGTTACAGGCACCTGTCTTTATGCTCAAGGAGAATGAGTGAAATGTTCTTAGGAAGTTTACCAGAAAGTCTCACTCAAGGACAAAGGGCTTTTCTCTTTCTGTTCCTTGGTATCAGCTACTGTGGTGCTGAATCACAGAGTCTTTGTATTTAGAACTAGAAAATTCAGTCAGGCACTTTCATCTACCAATGGAATAACCAAAGGAGGCACAGAGAGATTAAACAATTTAGCTGAAGTCACAGAACAGGTTAGCTGCAGAATTAGGCCTACAAACCAGTTCTTCAACTTCCTAGTCCATGAGTCTTTTTCTTTGCCAATAGACTGTGTATGTATGTTGTCCAAGGCATGAAATTCAAAGGTGACCAAATGGAGCGACATCGGATTTTCCCATATTCTGAAGACCTCATGGTAGGATCTATGCCTAGATTCATATTTTATTGTTTGTATGAACACCAAAAAAGATACTTTTATCCTCTTAACAAATATGTTTTGGTAGCCAGGTGCTGGTGGCCCATGTCCTGTAATCTTAGCTACCTAGGAGGCTTGAGATGTGAGGATCATGGTTTGAAACCAGCCTAGGCACGTAAGTCTGTGAGATTCTTATATCCATTTAGGCACCAAAAAAGCTAGACGTGAAGCTATGGCTCAAGTGGTAGAGTGCTAGTCTTGAGCAAAATACCTCAGGGACAGTGCTCAGGCTGTGAGTTCAAGTCCTAGGACCAGCAACAGGTGACTTGATAGATAGAGACTTGGAGGAATTATGGCAGGCCACGTGTATGTATGGATATGTGATGTAACAGGATGATTTCTTTCCACCTCTTTTGGTATTGCTAAGTCATCTAACCTTAAACATAAGTGCCAGAGAAATCAGTGCTGTTACTTTCACTTATCACAGCCATTTATCACACTTTAGAGACAGTGCTAACTCTTCAAAGGCAGCCAAATCATGGAACAGTTGATATCCAGTCAAAGTAAGATCACTTCCCTTCCTGTCCTCAAAATCATCTGTCTAGGCAGATAGGAGACAGTATCTCCTCAGTTTTTTGGGGGAAGGGGGTTATTTTGTTTTTTGTTTGTTTGTTAGTTTTTGGTTTTTTTTTGGGGGGGGGGGTTCATGGGACTTGAACTCTGGGCTTGGACGCTGTCCCTGTGCTCTTCAGCTCAAGGTGAGTGCTCTATCATTTGAGCCACAGCGCCACTTCCAGTTTTCTAGTGGTTTATTAGAGATAAGAGTCTCATGGATTTTCCTGCCTGGGCTGGCTTTGAACCATGATCTTCAGATCTTAGCCTCCTGAGTAGCTAGGATTACAGGCGTGAGCCACCAGCACCCAGCTCTATTCAGTTTTAAATCTTAGCCTCTCTGTGTTCAAAGCACTTATATCACCCATCTTATGTCGGCTATGTTTGTCACAAATAAAGCTGTTCTCTTTCCAGCAATTCCCAATCACCTTGAAAAGTTCATAAAGGTAGTAATAGATTCAAAGCTGTTTTTAGTATTTTAAGAAGTCTGGAGTTGTCAGTGTAGCTCTGCTGTAAAACATTGCAGGAGGCCCTAGGTTCAATCCCTAGCACTGGAAAAAAGAAAGAAAAGAAGGAAGGGAGGAAGGGAGAGGAATAGGGGGGGAGGAGGGAGGAAAGGAAAAAGAAGATCTGATAGGAACCCTTAACTCTTATTCTTACATATTTTTCACAGATTAATACAAGATTAATGTGATTGACAGATGCATCTGCCTTTGGGTAATACAAAAGAGAAAACAAATCAATCATTAGATATACTATTTGCTAGATTAAGTCTAAAAGCATGAGCTCCCTGATGACAAAAGGATCATTGCTTTGACCTCTAGACATGTGTTTTGCCTCCATACATGGGATGAGATTGTTCAGAGGTAAGGTGCTAGGATGGGCTCTGGATCAAATTCCAGAGAGACTTATCAGCAATGGTGTGCTTGCGTTTGGTTTCTGCCAGCCAGGGCAAGACTGAGGTCATAGTCACCGCCAGTGTCATTAGCAAGTTTCTGAGTCACGGCTACTGATGGCAATGCTACCTGGCCAAGAGCACTAACAGATCATTTATGTAGGGTTTCTCTGCTTATTCTTGCTCCCTCTTAGGGACTTCTGGCATTCCAGCCTTCATGACTCACTTTCTTTACTGCCCTACAAAGCATTTCTTTGGCAATTATGGCAAGAAGCCATTTTATTTTTAAGCAGCGATTAGAGCGCAGTTTTATTTAACTCCTTTTCTTCCTTTGATGACAGAAGAATTCCTCCTCCACTTCCTCCTTCCCCCCTCTTCTTCCTCCCCCAACCACCACCTCCTCCTCTTCCTCTTCCTCGTCCTCCTCCTCCTCCTCCTCCTTCCTCTTCTTCTTCTTCTTCTTCTTCTTCTTCTTCTTCTTCTTCTTCTTCTTCTTCTTCTTCTTCTTCTTCTCCTTCTCCTTCTCCTTTTCTTCTTCTTCTTCTTCTTCTGGCTTGAACTCAGAGTCTGGATGCTGTCCCTTAGCTTTTTCCTTCAAGGCTAGTGCTCTAACACTTGAGGCATAGGTCCATTCCCTCTTTATAATAGTTAATTTGAGATAGAAGTCTTAGAGACTTTTGTGCCTGGACTGGCTTTGAATCTCCATCCTCTGATCTCAGCCTCCTGAGATGTTAAGACTACAGGCATGAGATCCAGGGCCCAGCTTATATTCTTTTTAAAGAAGTTTAAATTGAAAAGGAGGATTGTCCAGAAAAAGCTGAAGACTATGGGAATCCATACATATATTAGACCACTCATTCCTACATGTTTTTGTTTGCTTACTGTACTGGAGATTGAACCCAAGGCTCCAGTGCACCAGACAAGTCTTTAACCACTGAGCTACAGGACTGCTGTGGTATGGCTTTCTGGTGTTCATTTGTTTGTTTTGTTTTGTGCTGATTTGGGGATTTAACTCTGGGCCTTATGCTTAATAGGCAAGTATCCTACCACTTGAGCCACACTTGCAGGCCTTTTTGCTGTAGTTATTTTTCAGATAGGGTTTTATCCTTTTGGGCCCAATGCCCCTAGACTGAGATTCACCTGATCTCCATTTTCTTCCTGAGTAGCTGTGATTGCCGAGCGAGCCACTACACAGCCTCCTAACTGGCTGCTCAACCTCTCTAACTGTGGACAGAGATAAACTACCCTCCCCTTTCTCCTACTTTCACTCCTCTTCTGGGGCAACAGCACTCACACTTCTTGAGTGTGGATGGAGGGGGAGGAGGAGGGAGGTGATCAAATTAGAATCTTGCTCCTATCGCTGCCCCCACTTACCAACAGCTGCTCTGGCCGACTTTCAAGGGTTCAGCAGCCCTGCCTCCAGCTGCTTCAGCAGTAATTTGAAGAGCACAAGGGGGCAGGGGAAGAGAGAATTGAAGAGCATTTCATGATATAAAAGCAGAGGCAGAAAACCTTGAAATAACTGATCTAATAACTAGATCCAGATTTGTAAAAATTTCAAGAGCCCTACACTATCAACCCATCAATTCCAAGGCATCTGTGACAGTGAATGTCACAGGACCTTCACTCTGTTCTTTATCAGTAAAACTGCTTCGATTCCATTCCAGCTAAAAAGCACTGAACACATTTGTTTGCATAATGTCCCAAAGTACAAAAAGATCAACTGAGTGTAAAAGCAGAATAACAAATTGAACCCTGTAGCTAACATCTTTTAACCAATCAGGTTGATGTTCTTTCTCAAAGATGTCTTTGGATCACATTTGTGGGCAGAGGCCTACTAAGCAGGAGCTCGCATTTATTTTTGTTTTATTTATTTAGTTTTTGTGTGCTAGTATTGGGGCTTGAACTCAGGGAATAGATGCTGTCTCTTAGTTTTTTCACTCAAGCCTGGCACTCTACCAATTGAGCCACAGCTCTGTTTCTGGATTTTTTTTTTTTTTTTGGATGGTTAATTGGAGATAAAGAATCTCATGGCTTTTCCTGACTAGGCTGGTTTTAAGTGGAGATCCTCAGATCTCAGCCTCCTGAGGTAGCTAGGATTACAGGCATGAGCCATTGGCTTCAGGCTCCACTCACATTTATAGCACCTGACATAATGCTTGGCACAAAGCAAGTGCACAGTAACTTATATT